>NW_020955033.1:1112493-1118842 GCF_900497805.2 Vombatus ursinus | reverse complement strand
GATGGTTTTCAGAGATATCTGGAAAAACTTATATGAACTGACACAGAATAAAGTGGGCAGAACCAGAACAACTTAAACTATAACAACAAAGTTATAAAACTGAACAATTCTGAAAGAACTGTGATCAATGCAATAATCAACCTTAATTCCAGAGGGGCCCAGCCATCTTTTGACAAAGAACTAACAGACTAAATATGGAGAATACACATTTTTAGTCATGGTTGTTAAGGGGCTCCCTGAACTTGTCTTTTTAAAAGTTGCTATATTTTCCACAAACACTGGACCTGGGGTATGCAAAAGGGCCTGAATGTGTCAAGGATGAAGCACCCCTGAGCTAACATAATTTCTTGTCCGCATCACAATAAGAAACTGGAGCTGGAACCCTTGCAGATAAAGAGACCATAATGTCTAGCAGTTCTCAAGGGAAAAAGAATGCTGCTTTTGCCATCTTACTTATTTACGATTTCTTTTCCCCTTTGGGAGGGAACTAGTCCTTTCCCAATCCCCTACTGCTCTTTTCCTCCTGCTGTGCCACTCCCATTTAGGAGGTGATTGCTCTTTCTCCTCCCTTTTTTGTAGTAATCTCATAAATAACGCAAGCTTCTGTTTGGGTTGTGAACTCCTTGCACTTGCATAGGGTTCCACATGCATGTTCATTTCTCTTGTAATAAACCCAACTTTTCACATGTTTCTCATGAAGTTGTGATTTCCTGTTGACATGGCTAATGGGTTATTGGGTTACAATAGTTTTGTTTGTTTGTTTGTTTTTTTCCCTCTCCTCCCCCCAAGAAGGTAGAGAAAAATAAAAAGTGATGCCACTAAGGCTTACCCCTCTCCCTCCCTTCCTCTCTCCACTCCCCCTTCCCTCTTTTTCCTTCCCTATCTCTTCTGTTTCTCCAATAGTGGTTACAATGTCTACAAAGCCTTAGGGGGTAAACTGAAGAATCAATGTGAAAAATTCTATTATTTTCTATACAAATTATCATATATTCTATTTTACCTATAAACTTCATTTCTCGCAGTAGTACTATTAGAAAAGACAACCGAGAGACATAAAATATCTCACAGTATAGTAACATTTTCAAGTTTACACTACTTTAAGCATTTCAGTTAATTTCAATAATTTAATTCAGTAATTCTCAATGAAGGAAATCTCAGGAAAAAAATCATCTAATAATAGTGAGAAATGACAGAAACTAAATTTCTCCATGAGCTGAGATAATCATTTCCCTATAAAAGTTCAACAAAGATAGAGTATTTATTAAAATATAATGTTAAAAAAAAAACCACAATGGTTGATGAGTATACTTCTTTTTCCCCCTTTATCTCTAAATATAAAGTCCTTTTTTCTGCAATTACTAGTCAATTCAAATGTTTTGCAAGATTATTTGACATGGTTAAGAAGCTGAATTCTTCACAACCCAATATATCACTTACATATACACAGAACCAAAATCCATTAATATCTTTCATTTCTGCTTTCTGACCTCCTATCCTAATCTGATTCTGACCGATTTATTTTAACCACTGTTGCAAATTTTAACTATGAACCATGTGTTTCCCTTTCACAGCTTTTCTTCCATAAAAGCACATTGTTCTTTTTTTCATATAAGCTCACAATCCTACACAAGCACAAAGCACAAAGATTTTAAACTGAAGTCAAAGTAGCAGCTTTGGTACTCCAAAGAGAGTTATGAAGAAGTAGAAGTTTCAAGTCAGGATTTTTGTATTGCTCCAAATTTTATCGAACATGAAATTAATAGAATTAAAGAATTTGGGCATTAGAAGGGAAATGACATTATATGGGCACTACATTTTAGGAAAAATTTGATAGGCTCAAGAACAAAAACCAAAATACAGAAAAGGGTCTTAAGATGAGAAGAGGCTAAGGAAATGGGATGTTTAGCCTGGAGAAAAAGAAACAGGGAAAACATAATAGATGTCTTCAAGTATTTAATGGACTGTCATGTGGAAGACAAATAAGATTTATTCTGCTTGCCCCTGGAAGGTAGAACCAGGAACAATGGTTTAGAAGTTGCATAGAGGCTAATTTTGACTTGAAGAACAGAAAGAAGTACTAACAAAACTATCCAAAATAAAATAGGCTGTCCCAAGTTTGCCCGTGGTGGAGGTCTTCAAGCAAAGACCAGATAATCAGATAGTCACTTACAAAATACATTAAAGGAAATTCTTTTTTAGGCGGTGGTGGTAGTGGTGGTGGTAGTGGTGGTCAGAAATTCCTTCAAATTCCTGAGATTCTAATTCACTTACTGATGAGAAGAGCCACCAGAAATACTAGCTCATCCAGAAACAGAACACGATTTTCTAGATGCTCTGCTCTAAGGATATGAAGGAAGAAAGTTTGGCTTACTTTTTAATGTTCTAAAATTATGAGGCAGCCACATGTCATAGTGCAGAAAGTACTGGACTTGGAATGGGAATGAGTTCAAAACTTGTCTCAGACACTTGTGCAACCAGTGGTAAGTCAGTTAACCTCTCTCAGATTCAGTTTCCTCATCTATAAAGTGGAGATGATAATAATAGCAATCACCTCAAGGTGTTGTTCTGAAAATCAAATCAGCTACCATATGTAAAACACTTGTAATCTTTAAAGCACAATAAAAATTCCAAATGCAATTATTATTAGAGTATACTGTTTTAACTTATGCATTTCAGTTGAAAATTAAACTTACACGTATTCAATTTAATTTTTAAGCTTTCTTCTCCACTCTATGTACAATTTTTAACATAAGCAAAATAACTTCTACCTACCTAAATTTCAGCTTGCACTGAATAAAGACACACTAGCATATTCTTGCAGAGGCAGCTGGTGACAACAGTGGATAGATTCCAGGTCTGGAGTCAGGAAGAAGTCAGTCCATAGACACTTATTAGTCGCATAATCCTGGGCAAATTACTTAATCTGTTTGCCTCAGTTTCCTCAAATATAAAAGGGGGACAACAGTAGTAACTGCTTTGAGGATAGTTGTGAAGATCAAATGAGATAATATTTGTAAAAACTGCTCAGCACACACAGTGCCTGGCACATAGTAGGTACAATATAAAAATATTTATTCCTTTCCCTTCCTCTGCCATTCTACCTCAAACCAATCTTATCTTTAAGCATGGGCAGCTTAAATCTACCTTAAAACCTCAAATGAACTTGCAAGACTTACACATTAAAGTTTCTCATTACCTAATTACTAATAGGAAACTATTCTTGTTAAGTCCCATATAAGTAAGTACAAGTTTTAAGTCAGGATTTTTGTCTTGCTCTAAAGTTTATCCAACATGAAATTAATAGAATTAAAGAATTTAAGCATTAAAAGGGCCTGTCCAAATGTCTAAAAAGTTATTCTTTGAACCATCTACATATCTTTGGTTAGTAAATACTTTTTGTTTCAAAATCAAGTGCCCGAAACAAAGTTATCATTAATTTTAAAGGATTGCAATGCTCCGAGATATCATCTCATACCTATTGGATTGACTAATATTATAGAAAAAGAAAATGATAAATGTTGGAAGTGATGTGGGAAAACTGGGACACTAATGCAATGTTGGTGGAGTTATAAACTGATCCGACCAACCTGGAGAGCAATTTGAACCATGCCAAAAGGACTATAAAACTGTGCATACCCTTTGATCTAGTAATACCACTACTAGGTCTGTATCCCAAAGAGATTTAAAAAAAAAAAAAAGGAAAAGGACCTATTTGTACAAAAATATTTATAGCAGCTCTTTTTGTAGTGGCAAAGAACTGGAAATTGAGAAGATGCCCAGCAATCTGGGAACTGCTGAACAAGTTGTAGTATATGACTGTAATGGAATACAATGCTCTAAGAAATGATGAGCAGGATGTTTTTAGAAAAATCTGGAAAGATGTAATGAACTGAGGGAAAGTGAAGTTAGTAGAAGCAGGAGAACATTGTACATAGTAACAGCAATATAGTATGATGATCAACTATGAATGACCTAGCTATTCTTAGTTATGCAATGATCCAAGACAATCTCGAAGGTCTCATGATGAAAAATGCTATCTCCCTCCAGAGAAAGAACTGATGGAGTCTGCCTTCATTTTGAAGCTGCACACATTCTTTATGCTATTAACTAAAACTGCTTCTTCCTTCTCCAGTTCACTGACCATAATTGGCATTAAAGTTGCTCAAAGCAGTTCATATTATAATTATGAAATTCTAATTGTGAATGTGTTAGCTACCTTCCCCCTAGTTCTGTTAATAGCACCACCATTCTCACCCAGGATTGTAACCTTGGAATCATCTTTGATATTCCTCTTTCATCCAACAAAACAGACTAATTGCCAAATCCTATCCGTTCATTTCAAATGCCCTCCAACTTTAAAACTCCCATGGTTTTGATTATACAAGTTCAGTTAGACTCATCTTTCAATGCAGGTCCTCTTTGGCAAAAGCAGCCTGTCACTTTCACAACCCTGCCTGGCTGCTGGGAGAAATCCAGCTGCCCTTTTACTAAAGCAAAGCAAAAGACAATATAAAGGTTACACAAATCCTTAATCTTGTAGCTGTATCAGAATATTTGGAATCTCAATGTTTTTCAACCTGAAAAGGTCCTTAAAGGTTACAAAGTTCAATCGTTTCACTTTAGGATTAAGGAGCTGTTTTGTTTCTAATTTTATTTATCTTTTTTCTCTTTGGTTTTGTTCTGTGACTGCAATCTTGCTACCTAGTCTTGTCCTTGTTCATTCTTCATGTAGTTTCAAAAGATTTCATAAAATAATCAATTAAACATTTACTAGTTGTGTGATCTGGGTACATTACTTAACAGTTTCCTCGTCTATAAAATGGGGATGGGGATAATAATAGCACACAAATTCACAGAGCTGTTGTGAGGATCTAATGAGATAACATATGTATAGTGCTCTGCAAAACTTGAAGGGCTATATTCATGCTAATTATTAATACTGCTATTATAAATTAAGCAACAACAGGAAATCTAAAATAAAAGAATGCAAAAATAAGAAGAGTTAGCCAAGACTCTTGATGGGTTGTGTGGACCTCAAGCAAGCCACAATCTCTCATAGTTTTTCCTTATTTGTAAAAATAAAGGGCTGTACTACAATATGTAAGCAGATGATTTCTGGTCCATTCTGCCTCTGAAATTACATGAGTCTCAATATTGTTAACATTCTAACATTTGGAGTTTGCCTCTTTTACTCTTTAAAACAATCTTTCATAGTTTCAAGAGGTAAGAATGTTATTTCTAAAATCTCTAAGATCTTTCATCTGGAGCATCCTAGGTCACACGTTGCCTCTAATGTCACCTTCTCTTCAAATCTACCCCTATCTATCCTCCTCAATCCATCCCATTACTTTAATTACCTTCATCCTTATCTGCTCAGAAATTCATCTTGACAGGATCAGAATTGCCTGTGGTAAATAAATAGCCTTTTCTTTTCAATACCACTTCCAATACACCAATGTCTTTCCTTTCAGAAAAAGTTCTCAGAGTCTGAGTGCCTCACAGAAAAAAAAAAAAGGATGAAAAGACAAACATGATGTTGAGGAGTAAATCAGTCTGCTGAAACAGTTCTCTACAAAGTCATTAATAACTTCTTCATCACTAAATCCAAGAGCTTTTCCTTCTAGCCTCTTAATTTTTCTGCAGTAAATCACCCCTCTCTTTTTTAATTCTCTCCTTCCATGGCTTCCATGACATGTAATTTTGAAGTTCTCTTCTTCTGACTACTCCTTATCCTGCCCTTTAAATGTGGATGTACCACCAAGTTTCTATCCTAGGCCCCAACTCATCTATTTTTACTCTTTCCTTCTTAGTGAGTTAATCTACTGCCCTGGCTTTAATCACCACCTCCAGGACAGATGATTTCCAAATTCCAACCTCTTCCCCAGAGCTTAAACGCTACATTTCCAACTAACTGCTATTTATTTCCACATGGATTTCCCATTGGCACCTCAAATGTCTAAAACTAAACTTATATCTGTTCCCCTAAACTTTCTCCTCTCCCCCTATTTCTATTAATGGCACTACCATGCTTACTCAGTCTGGTAATCTTGGCTCTCTCACCCTAAAACTCAATTAGTTGACAAATTCATTTCTTTCTACCTGTGCAAATTCTCATATTCAGCACCTTCTCCACACATACTGCAATCACTGTGGTTAATGCTCTCAACTTCCACCTACATTTTTGTTGGTCTTCTTGCCTCTAGTCTATCCCTTCATTAATCCAACATCCACATTCAAATAACCCTGTTAATTGTACTAATATCATGTCACTTTTCTTCTCAAAAATGTTGAGTAGCTTCCCATTTGCCTGCTGAAAAATCTCCTCATTCTGGCATTTAAGACATTCCTC
>NW_020955033.1:1105907-1112440 GCF_900497805.2 Vombatus ursinus | reverse complement strand
GGCAGCTAGGTGGCGTAGTGGATAGAGCACCAGCCCTGGATTCAGGAGGACCTGAGTTCAAGTCTCAGACACATACCACTTCCTAGCTGTGTTACCCTGGGCAAGTCACTTAACCCCACTGCCTAGCCAAAAAAAAAAAAGACATTCCTCAATCTGCTTCTAGCCTTATCTCATTCTCCCTTTATATAATCTACATTCCAGCCTAACCAGACTATTTCTATTCTTTTTTCTCCTAAGCACCAATTCTCAATCCTGAAAAGGGCATACCACCACCATCTCTTTTAATGTCCCTTCCTTCAAGTCCCAATGATGCTTTCTTTCAAGGGATCTCTCCCTACTCAAATTTCTCATGGAACTTTTAGCCTGTACTTCCATGCATCTCTCCATTGCTTATTTTGTGCACTTTTTCCTTCTTTCCTCTAAATTATAAACTTCTGGAGAGCAAAGTCTGAAGCAGAGCCTGAATGGCTTCTATGTGCTTGTCTCAAGGATTTAATGAATGTTTGTTGAATTCAACGATTACTAACAAAGAGAAGGAAATAAGCATTTATTAAATGCCTTCTATATGCCAAGCACTGTGTACTAAGAGCTTTACAAGCATTAGCCCATTTTATTCTCACAATAACCCAGATAGGTGCCATTATTATCCCCATTTTATGGGTGAGGAAACTCAGGCAAACAGAGTTTAGTGACTGGCCTAAGGTCACATAGCTAGAAATTGTCCGAGGCCAGATTTAAAATCAATTCTTCCTGATTCCAGGCCCCGCACTCTCCCCACCCCACCACCAGCTGCCTCAAATAAAGGCTTATATGTTATTTTACTAATTTAAAATGTCTAACAACAAACTTTATACAAAGTCATAATTACTGAATATAGACTGTTTTCTATACATTTAAAAGTAACAAGCTAGTTTGTAAGCTACAGTTTTATTACTACCGCTCCTTAGTACTTACCCCGTATCTCCTAATCCATGAAGAAAAATAACCTAGAACAAAACAGCAAAAATTAAAATTAAGCAACACCTAAAAAAAACACAGGAAATTATTTTAACACAGTAAGTTTTTTTTGTTGTTGTTTTTAGAATATGGCATAAAATCAGGTCTTTCAAATCCTACTCCCAGCTCCCTTAAAAAATTACTGTAGGATCTTCAGCAAATTAATTAAGCTCCGTGGGCCTCATCTAAAATGGCCCTAATACTTCCTTTCTACTTCGCTCCCTGGAGTACTGAGAATTAATTAATTTATATTTGTAGAGTACGATAAATCCTCCCACCAAAAAAAAAAACACCCACGTAAGTACAAAACAACCTATTCTACAGAGAAAAATCTCTGGCTTCTATGTTACACTAGGTACATTCATAAAATATTAACCAGTTTTCAGGGTCAAAATGATCTCCGCATCTAACTGCAGAATTTTCCTCCACACATTCCTTAATGGGCTTTCCTCAAGGCAACTTGCGTCTTAAACTCTCAGGAACAGATAGCATTCCCCAACCCAGCAGTCCTTCATCTTCCTTTCCAAATTGCTCTTGATTTTTGGGGAAAGACAAGAGCCCCGAACACTGGGGGGGAGGGGGTATTACGGGGAACTTCGCAGGAATGGCTCGGGATGGGGGGGGCACTTCCTCCGTTCTGGGCACAAACTGTGCCCCAGAGTCTACTCCAATAAGTCACAGGAGTTCAATTAATTAAGAAATCGATAACACCCTCCCCCCGAGAGCCTGATAAAACAAGCAGCCAAGCGGGGGTCAGCAAAGCTTGGGGGTGTCCCCGCGTCCCGCCCGCTTCCGCATTGCAGAAGACACTCGGGGCCGGCGGCAGCCTCACCCCGGGGACGAGCCCGGCCACCCCGGGAACCAGGCAGGGACGAGACCCCGGAGGAAGGGCTGGGGAGCCCCCTGAGCCCCCGCCGCCCCACCGCTCTCCCCGCCGGCCCCCACACACTCACCGCGGCGCTGGCCTTCCTGGCTGCGGGCACTATGGCAGGGAGCGGCGCCGACATGTTGTTACCGCACATACACCGGGCTCAGCAGACAAGCAGCTTCGGAACCGGAAGGGAGCGGGGAGGGCGGCCTCGGCACAGAGGGCACGCGAGGATCGCTTCCCGGACCCTCCCTCGACCAGGCGCGCGCGCCCGGGCTCGAGAGCGCGCGGCGCCGGCGGCGGCGGGGGCGGTGGCGGCCCCCTTCCGGCAGGTCTATGGCGTGCGCTCGGAGGTAGCGAAGGGACGACCATTTCCCACCCCTCCTCCATCCCGCCCCCCGCCTGTCAGACGACCCCACCCCTCATGTCACAATAGCTCCCCCTTCTCTCTAGTCCTCAGATTGGTTGAGGACGACGGGGTCGGGGCAGGCGACTGCGTGAGCGCGTGCACCCTCTCAGCGCCGCGAGCTCCTCGCCCCCCTCCATGGCCTGAGTAAGAAGGGCGCCCAGGACCTGCGCGCATGCTCCGTGGGGGAGCGCATTGACCGGGGACTGGCCGATCCGAGGTGCGAATTCCCAAAGCCTGACTGGCCCGGAAGGTGTTGCGCTTGCTAGGAGTGACTTGCGTCTGTGTGGGTGCTGGGGGCGTCGCCCCTATTTCACCCACTCCCGCCGCGTTAAGGTATCCCCTCCTGTCTCCCGCCCTGCCTCCATGGAAACTAGTTGACGCTGAAGGTCTCCTGTGGAGCTGGAAACCGAGTTCCGCGGTGGGGGGCGGGGGTAGCGTTGGGGGACACCTCGGGGTCAGTCCCTTTGCTGGGACCAGGGACTCCAGGCTTGAGTTGATTCTCCAACCTGGGCCAAGAGATGTACCTATGCTCAAGTGCCAGGCCGGATCAGCAGCTTCATCCTTTGTTTTGGTGTTATGAGATATGATAGTTTTGAGACATATTAGGAACAACTGGCAACTGAAATCTCTACACACTAAAAACTTTCTTTCACCTTAAATCTTTTCCTTTCTCACTCCTTCCATCTTCTAGCTGTCTCTGGCCCCTCCAAGAAGACACGGCCTCCCCGACCTCACTTAATACTCATTTCCCCCCTACCCACACTCACTGTCCAGGTGGGGAGTTGGAATATTTGCTGCTACTCCTTGCTACGTCCAGATTCTTCCCCTACCTCAGTCAGTCAGTACCTCTCCTCCTTAGACATTCACCCAGTTCATATTTACTACCAAATATAAATTCTGGTAGCTGTTTTCTATCTCCAGGACATTCCCCCAACTTCCTCAATGATTCAGTACCTGGCTAAATAATCTTTCAAATTTTTCTCTCCTCTCCAACTCCTGCCCTAATACTAGGGCATTTCAACATATACAACTGATCTTCTTTCACACACCCTTACTCATTTCCCGTGTCCAACTCCTCCACCTCACCTCAAGAACACACATACCCTTGTATGTCATACCCCACAAATGAACCACTTTCATTCATGAATTCTGAAATTCCATTAAATGATCACAATCTGTTCACTTTCCACTTTTACCTTGACCCGGAAATTCTCTCCCAGGACTTTACCAAATTAGCTACAGTCTCCTCCTTTCCCTAGCTTGAGCTCTACATTATTCAATTCAGCTATACATTATTCTCTTTTGATTCCCATGCCCCCTTATCATATCACCTCATGCTTTGACAAGATAACCTTGGATTACTCCCACTATCTGGCAGTGTTCCTGCGCACATGCTGCGGAATGAAGGAGGAGAAAAATCATGCAAACATTCTGCTTGAATACAGTACAGATTTATTTTACATAACCTCAACTGGGTCCTACTGCAAGGCAATATTTTACACCCTCCCAATTAAGCAGCTAGATGGTGAAGTGAGCATTGTGCCCAGAGTCAAGAAGACCTGAATTTAAATCCAACCCCAGACACTAGCTGTGTGACTCTGGGCAAGTCACTTAACCCTGTTTGCTTCAGTTTCCTCATCTGTAAAATGAGCTGGAGAAGGAAGTGGCTAAACCCCCCTAGAATCTTTGCCAAAAAGTCTCTAAAAAGGAGTCATGAAAAGTTGGACACAATTGAAAAAACAATTAAACAATTAACTCAGTGTTGCACCAAGGAGGTCTTCCCAACCTTTTCATCCTTCCTCAAACCTGCCCATGGCTCCCTTTCCTCCACTCTCTCAGCTGAGAATTTTGCCTCATATTTACCAAAAAATCCACTTCACTTGATCCATCCATCCCTACTAGTTATCATCCCATTACTTTCCTCCCTCTTGTGGCTAAACTCCTTAAGAAGGTCATCTATAATAGGTGCCTCCACTATCTATCCTCTCACTCTCTTCTTAACTCTACAGTTAGACCTTCAGACCTTACCATTCAACTGAAACTGTTCTCTCCATAGTTACCAGTGATTTCTTAAGTGCCAAATCAAGTTACCTTTTCTCATTCCTCATCCTTCTCAACTTCTCTGCAGCCCTTCACACTATCAACTCTTCTCCTTTATACTCCCTTCTCTCTAGGTTTTTGGTATACTATTCTCTCCTGGTTCTCCCATCTACCTGCCTGTTCCTTCTCAGTTTCCTTTGCTGAATCTTCACCCAGGTAATCCCTCCTAATCATTGATTGGTGTTCCACAGATCCCTGTCATAGGTCCTCTTTTCTCCCTCTGTACTATTTCACTTGGTGAACTCATCAGCTTTCATGGACTCAAATATCATCTCTATGCTGGTGTTCCTCAAATCTACATACCTAGTCACAACCTCCCTGCTGACATCTAGTCTTGTATCTCCACCCGCCTTAGACATCTCAAACTGGAAATCCTGTAGACATCCTAAACTCAACATTTCTAAAACTAATAATGATAATGATATAATAATGAATAATAAATAAAAATAATGAATAATAAAGATAATGAGTTTTCATTATCTTTCCTCCCCAAGCCCTACCCCCTTCCAAACTTCCTTATTACTGTTGTACTATTGCTACTATACTTCCAGCCCCCCAGATTCACAACTTAGATGTCATGCTCATTCTCACCCCTTTTTATCCAATCTCTTGCCAAGGCCTCTCAATTTTACCCTCATAACATCTTTCTAATATGCCTCTTCTCTCCTCTGACACTGCTATCACCTTGGTACAGGCCCTCATTATTTTATGCCTGGTCTATTGCAAAAGCCTACTGATGGTCTGCCTGCCACAAATCTGGCCCTATTCCAGTCCATCATCCACTCCCATTCTATGTGTCATCCTCAATTTAGAGCTATCAAAGTGATCTTCCTAAAGCACAGTCTGACCATGTCACCTTCCCTGCCCCCTGAATAAACTCCAGTGGTTCCCTATCACCACCAAGATCAAAAAGAAAATCTTCTGTTTCAAAGCCCTTTATAAACACACACACACACACACACACACACACACACACACACACCCCTATACAGTCTTTATATATCTTTCATCTATCTTTCATCCCCTCCCTCCTACATACTGTGCTATCCATATCCAATGACCCGGTGATGCTGGTGTCTTTGCTGTACCTCAAGATACTCCACCTCCAGACTCCAAGGATTTTTACTGACTCTCCCTCATGTGTGGAGTGCTCTTCCTAGTCATCTCCACCTCCTGGCTTCCCTGGCTTCCTTCAAGTCTGGGCTAAAATTCCACCTTCTACAGGAAGCCTTTCCTAATGCCTCTTAATTCAATGCCTTACCTCTCTGTACCTAGTTGTTTGCTTGTTGTTTCCTCCATTAGATTGTGAGCTCTTAGTGGGCAAGGGCTGTCTTTTGTCTTTCTTTGTATCCCAACACTTAACACAGTGCCTGGCACATAGTAGGCACTTAATAAATATTTATTGACTGACACTAACCCAGATGGTTTTCTACTCCTTAGGGGATAACCATCTAAGTGCGCTTAATTAAGAATACTCAGGAAGTAATGGAAGAAGGTCAGTAAACAAGTATTTATCCAATTTTCATGGGGTAAATCAGGTGTACCTAGTAAATAGATGTGGACACTGACTTCCAGTAGTTGTTACTTCAAGAAGAGAGGATGACAAGTTTTGTTAAAGTTGCACCAAAATCCAAATTGAAATTCAACCTTCCTTTTTAAGTTCTCTAAGGTGATGACTATCAATATTCCTTGATAATGGATTGGTAAAGCATGCACACAGATAAAAAATACAAAGTATATAAATGCCATATAAATGCTTAGGAGTTAATTTAACTCCACCTTGATTCATCTAACCATTCAAAATATAGTGTTTCAAAACATAATGGTTTTTTCCTCCTGTTAGTGATCCATTTTCAATAAATGCTAATTAATATAGAGGCTTTTAGAGAACATTTGGAGCCAAATTACTTGGGTTCCTGCCCAGAATGCACTCCCTCCTCATCTTTGTCTCTTAGAATCCCTACTTTTCTTTAAAGCTAATTTAAAATTCCACCTCCTATGTGAAGACTTTCCTGATCCCTTTATCTGCTAATGAATCCCTTGCCTGCCCCCCCTGCAAAATTACTTGGCATTTCTCTTGTATGTGTGTTATTTCCCCCCAAACGAATGTAAGTTTGTTGAGAGCAGGGACTTTTTGTTTTTTGTGTTTGTTTTCCCAGA
>NW_020955033.1:1103828-1105873 GCF_900497805.2 Vombatus ursinus | reverse complement strand
ACTTACTACAGATTCTGACATATAGTTAACACTCAATAAATTCATGTTGATTGATTGAGACAGGGGCCCTTGTTTTGTGTCCCTGCCCTTACACTTAGTATTTTGTCTTGGGCAAGNACTTACTACAGATTCTGACATATAGTTAACACTCAATAAATTCATGTTGATTGATTGAGACGGGGCCCTTGTTTTGTGTCCCTGCCCTTACACTTAGTATTTTGTCTTGGGCAACTGACATTACCTCTCTGGCCAGCTCTGATTCTTCATCTGTAAAATGAGAGAATGGATTAGAGTCAAAGGTGGGGGAACCTGGGGCCTCAAGATCACATGTGGTCTCAAAGTCCCAGGTTCCCCACCCCTGAAACTACAAGATTCCTTCTAGATCTAAATCTATTCCTGTGATCTTTAGAATAAGAAAGATTCAGTATGCATGATGAGAAATTTATTTTTCCTTATCATTATTACTTTGTAATTTTATCTGTTACGTGTCATCATCTTCATCAGAAATCATCTATTAAAAGCCTGCTAATTAAAATGCAGTTTGTTGTAAGATACTAAGAATTTATATTAACCTAGCAATAATTAACCCTCATTAGTGGGGAGTGGAGCAGCATGACTCAGATTGATGCTAGTATTCAGTATCTCTCTAGTTTACTTAATCTCTCCTAATATGTCTGATTAGAATGAAGGGAAGTCCTTGGGATAGCAATATTTTACATACACAATATCACAGATTTAAATCTGGAAGAGACCATGAAGTCCATCTTGTCCAACTCCCTTATTTTTTAAGTGAGGAAACTGAGGCCCAAAAAGATTCATTTGTACGATGTCACATAGGTACGAAGTTAGAAGAACTAAAATGGGACTCCATTGTGTGCCTGGATTGTAGACACAATGAAATCCAGCAGTCCCATCTTTATTTGGCCAACTAATGGCCCTAGACTCATGTTGAATTTAAGACACTGCATGGTAATAATATGGTTCTCATCATCTAAAAAGTACTTATTATTGCCTTCCACATTAAAAACAAACTTCTGCCTTAATACCTTTTCCATTATCTGACCCCACCTTGGCTGTCTAATCTTATTTCCTGTGCTAACCCTAGCTTTCCAGGTTTCTTGTTCCAACAGCATTTCTATGAAGATAGCAAACTCTGGAAGTGAATTACAGGTGCTGCCCTGAAGTTCCCCAGCTTAGGTATGATTATTTTTTTTTTTTTAAATTGGCTTTGGAGGCTTTAGGGAAGAGAAACCTGAAAGAGTTTGCCCTACATCCTGTGCCATGTGCAAAGAAGTTCATCTGGCAAGGTCAAGCTGTATCAGATTTCTAGATGCCAACTCCCCTACCCCCCTCCTCTGGGGCTTTACTAGTACTTGGAACTGTGCTTGCCATTGTGTCTCATCCTACCTCCTATTTGATTAGAGGAGGAAGAGACAGAAGAACCGATGAAGGTCTGATCCCTTGCTGTAGCCAAATTGGCTCCAGCACATTTGTGCTATTGACCTTCTTATCAGGTTTCCCCCTGCACTTCACATTGTCATATATATCTTGTGTCCAATTATAAACAATATCTGGCTACTGAAAAATACTTCTATCCTGTAATTAATACTGGTTCAGGTAGAGATTTGTGGAAAGGTTTTGGTCCCTTTAAATAGATTAGAGCCTCATCCCTGTTCAGTAGGCTGAAGTATAAGGGGGAGGAGGAACATATTCTCATCCCATTTGAAAGTCCTACATTCAAAAGAGACATACTAATATAAGCATAGAACTAATAGACATAAGCCTTAGAGGCAGCCAAGCCCAGAAAAGACCAGCATCCTGTATGGTAGTAGTTCTCTATGGAACTGGGGCTGCCCCTCCTCATGCCTCTTTCAGATGGTGGCATTCTCTGCTTTGTAGCACACAGTGTGATAGGAACAGTATCTACTAGGAGGGGTACCCACTATACAAGCAGAGCTAGCTTTTCCCAAGGCTCTGCCACATAGGCTGGCTTTCCTAGCCCATGCAGACCAGGCTAATTTTCCTTTAAAATGTTTGAAATTATC
>NW_020955033.1:1103724-1103793 GCF_900497805.2 Vombatus ursinus | reverse complement strand
CTCAGGACTCAAATGGTCCAGTGCACTAAAACTTCCTGGTGTCCTCAGTACAAAAACCAGCACCTGGTT
>NW_020955033.1:1092895-1103662 GCF_900497805.2 Vombatus ursinus | reverse complement strand
TTTGTCAGAAGCTTCTCCGTTAACACCAGTTTACTATGATGGCAAATACAGAGGCAGATTACCTGCACTTACCCAAATCAATAATATATCTTTGCTGAATTTCCCTTCCATGGATAAATAAATTTTATTTTATTAACTGCTAGATGATCTTCAAGAATCTCATTTCATTATAATTCTAAATATAAACCATCGAACCAGGCTGAGACAAATCTGGACTATGACACACAGTCATGCTGCGTGTTCACCTCCTATCTCACCCACCCTGTACTTCCTTACACTACTGTTTTCTGTCAGTGTTCCCTGACTCCATTGAAAGCAATATTTTTACTATTCTCCATTTATATTCATTCTTCCCTGGCTTTGCTCATATTATATATGACCTGTCTGACATGCATTCCTCCCTCCTCTAGTCAAGTCCTCTTACCCATCCTTCGGTGCCCTTCCCAAGTCCTGCATCTAAGAATTTCCTGATTTCACTATCTCCAATAATCTCTTCCTCTTAAACCCATTAAAATTTAAAATCAGCACCATGATTTTTAACCCTTTTTCTCATTATTTTATGTCTTGTCTCCTCAACTAGACTATAAGCTTCTTGAGAATGGGAACTATTCTTATACTTTTAAAAATCACATAAAGCACCTAGCACAGTCTTGCACATTATAGGTATTCAATAAACATTTATCTATTAGTCAATAGTCAATAAAAATTAAGTACCTTCTATGTGCCAAGCATTATGCTAAGTGATAGGGATCCAAATAAGAAAAAGACAGTCTGTCCTTCAAGGAGCTTACAATCTAATGGGGGGAAGACAATACACAAAAAGAAGCTGAAAAGGGAGGAGGGATGGGTGCCAGAGGATACTTGGCCCGTGGAGTCAAAACCAAGCAGAGCAGCTGGTGAGAAATGAATTGGCTAGAAATTCTGAGCCTTTAATATAAAGGGAGGCTTTGAGAGAAGTTTTTTGCTCTATCCTCTAGTCCTCCAATCAGAGTGCACCACATATACAAAGTTCTATAGAAAGAATTAACATACTGACTACAAGATTATAATGAGCAAAATCTTTGAAAGACTTAAAAACCCTGATAAATGCAATGACAAATCATAGTTTCAAAAGACAGGTGATGGCAGAGACATGAAAGACTGAAGTACAAAATAAATTATACATTTTCCAGTATAAACAGTACAACACAAATTTGTTTTGCTTGGCTATACTTGTTATGAGGGAGATTTTTTATTTGGGGAGTGAGTGATAGTGATGCAAAAATAAAAGAAAAGTGTCAATGAAACATTTTAAAAATACACAGAAAGTAACAGAAGGGAGTTGATTGGAGACACAAAGGTAGTGTTGGTACTACAACATTCAATTTTGTGTCCTATTTTTAAAACTATAAAACAGATCCACAGGTTTATATAAAATATTCCGTCTCTATTTTATACTTCCTATTTGCTGATGACTGTCAAATTCATAATAAAAATTATTTTAAAAATGGGAAAAAATAACAAAAATGATGAATGTGAAATGTGTAAAATATTATATAGACCCATTTTATAGATTTGTAAATAGAACATTTAATATTTTACACTGGTATCATATGATTTTAGGTTTGAGCCAGGAGAGGGGAACTTTCCCAAAAATCACAAAATGAGTTAATGACTCATTTCTAAGCTGCTAAGCTATGTGTGTTTGTTCTCAAATAATCAAATGGATCTCTGTCCAGGCAAACTACTCTAGTGTAGAAAAGGGACCCATCAACCTCATCAGCTGCCAGCAAACATTTATGAGGCAGACAAGCCAGATAAACTAAAACAGCAAGATACCCTGAGGGAAAGACAGGAGGCAGCATGTTCCAAGCAAGTCCAACCACCAATACTTGTCCCATCACCTATTCTCAGATCCTAGATGGAGATAGCCTGGGACCTTGGATCCAAGGACCCAGGGAGTAGCAACGTTCTCCACTAGCTCTGCTTCTAGCCTGGACCCCAAAATGTTACTGAAGGAAGCATCACTATGAAGAAGGGCCGGACTTGTTCACCACCACCAATACAAACTGCTGACCAAAGACCACACTGACTGTCAATAAAGATCTCCAAGGACTAGCAACTCCTCCAGTGGCAGAACCACTGATCCTGATTCCAGGGCAGCCCCCACAGCTACCATTCCAGGAAACAACACCTATGGAAATATGGCTTGGCAACTGCTTTAGAGGGTGCTAGGACCACAACTACCAAAAACAGAGAAAAGAACGTTCTCACCACCAAAGCCCTTGGCATTGTCAGATGGTTCAAGAGTAGAAACTGATATGAATATTATCGGTGACTATCACATTAAAAAAAAAAGGAATTGGGATCTACCTTGCCTCTCCACCCCATGGATCACAGAACCTTTCCCTCTGACTTGCAGCTGAAACCTTCCATATGTGTTATATCCCCCATTAGAATGTGAGCTCCTTGAGAGCAGGGACTGCCTTACTTTCCTATTTTTTATTGCAGGTACTTAGTGCAGTGCTATGCACATAGTAATCACTTAGTAAATGCTTTCTAAATTCATTCATTTGGGGCAGGTAGGTGTTGCAGTGGATAGAGCACTGGTCCTGAAGTCAGGAGGACCTGAGTTCAAATCTAGCCTCAGACCAAACACTTTACACGTACTAGCTGTGTGACCCTGGGCAAGTCACTTAACCCTAATTGCCTAAAAAAAAAAATATTCATTCATCTGATCTATTTGGAAGCTCCCTCAAACAACAAAGAGAGCAATCCATTCATGCTTACCCATCCTTTAAAACTCTTATTCTCAGAGCAGCTAGGTGGCGCAATGGATAGCACTCTGGTCTTGGAGTCAGGAAGACCTGAGTTCAGATTCAGACACTTGACAGTTATTAGCTGTGTGACCCTGGGCAAATCACTTAACCCCAATTGCCTCACCAAAAAGAAAAAAAAGCAAAACCTCTTATTCTGTTTTCCCAAAAGTTTACTCCAGAGGTCCACCCAATCCAGCCTACCACCCTTCTTCAACTTCTAACCTTGTGAGAGCACCAATGGACCATATTGACTGTCCACCTGTTCTACCTTGCTCTTACCACTTGACCAGCCCATCATTCTCTTCTTGTCATCCAATTCCTTGATGATATAATTTAATACTGTTCTTTAGAGTTCCTTGTTGGTTATGTATAACATACAACCTACTCACAGCCACTATGAGCTTCCATTGCCCAGTGTCATACTCATCTTTAGTTCTTCAAAGGCAGGGGTGTTCTATATCTTGTGGCCAAATAGCAACACCAGTAAAATGTTAATATTAAAAAGATGGACCTTTCCTTTCATGGAAAATTTGGGAGCCAGTAAAAGAGCTTTGCATTTTCCTGAAAGCGATCTAGCCTGCTGTCCTCCTTTTTAACCCTGGGTCCAGATCATTGCCCATCTCTACCGTTTGTCCCAGATAGAAATCTTCCAAACTTCCCTATTTCTATTAAAATTACCCCCATCCAATTCCTCAGGCTCACAATATAGGTGTCATTTTTAACTCCTCATTCTTCTCATCTCCCTTATCCAATCTGTTGCCAAAAACTATAGATTTTACTTTTGCAACATCTCTTAAATATGCCTTCTTCTCTACTCTGACACTGCCACCACTCTGGTGCAGACCTTCATTACCTCATTCCTGGTCTTTTGCAATAGCCTGCTGGTTAGTTTGCCTGTCACAAGTCTCCAGCCCATCCTTAACTCATAGTTGTCAAAATGATCTTCCTAAAGTGCAGATCTGACAAGGTCACACACTCCAACCCCCATTCAATAAACTCTAATGCCTCCCTATCACCACCTGGATCAAATATTAAATCCTGTTTTTGGTATTAAAAGCCCTTCATCACCTGTCTCCCATGCGTATACACATACACACACACACACCCCACCCCTATTGGTTCTTTGCCTCTCCTCTCCCTTCCCCATCCCCATTCCCTGCCACATCCCCTAACATAGTGACCCAGTAACACTGGCCTCCTTGCTCTTCCTCATATAAGATATTCCATCTCCAGATTTCAAGCATTTTCACTGGTTGTCCCCCAGGCCTGGAATTCTCTTTCTTCATTTCTGCCTCCTGACTTCTCTGGCTTCCTTTAAATTCCAGCTAAAATCTTACCTTCTACAGGAAGTCTTTCCTAATCCTCCTTAATTCTAATGCCTTCCCTCAGTTCACTATTTATCCTGTATACAGTCTGTTTTCACAGAGTTGTCTCCATGTTATCTCCCCATTACACAGTGAGCTACTTGAGAGCAGAGGTTGTCTTTTGCCTTTCTTTGTGTACCCTGTACTTAGCTCTGTACCAGTCACAAAGCAGGCTCTTAATAATTCATACTGATTGACTGACTATTGGAAAAGCTTTCAAATTCAATGATTCTGTTAAGTTCGTAATAAAAAAATTAATATAAATATACCATATCATTGGCCACCTTCTCCAGTGCTAATTTTCACTTTTCTCAGGTCCCCTAGACCAGGAGAAAGGGTTGATAAACTCATTATTCCACTACTCTAGACCCCTTCATGCCACCATTACTCAGTATCCTCTCCTCTTTTCAGGTTCATTATATAATTATAGAATAATAATTATTATTATATTATTCATTATATAATGCAGTGCAATTTCCTTTTTTCTTTGTTCTACCAGCCTCAAGGTCATAGGCTCTCTTCTTTATCAAGGAGTTCAGTAACTGACTCAAAATATTTCTGTCCAGTCCAATCCCTGGACTCATATTTAGGCACTTCATTATATATGTTGATGTCCTTTCAAACACCCTGGACTCATTTAACTAAGCTCTTCCAATTCATGACAGAGTCATTCTTTCTCAGTCATCCACAGGAAGTCATACTTTAAATTTCACCATCATCCATAATTATGCCACCTCCATGATTTTGAGCTCTAAACTTCATCTCTCATATCATAATTTCCTGGCCTTCTGTCTTTCCTTTTGCCTCACTTCTAGTTTGTTTGTTTGTTTTTTTTAATCTGTCCTTTGTCTTCTTTACAACCCCTAAATCCTCCATATCTCTCTGTTCTCCCAGAGTATCACTCCTGCTTTGCACTGATTTCATAATTCAGTTAATGCTTTCATCCAAAAGAGGGTTGACAGGTTGAATTGCTGTTGTTAGTATTTTTTCTCAGAAGTCATAAAAATAAGAATAAAGGTAAATCCAGGTCTGTTTCATTTGATTTGTACAGTGCTTAAGACACAGCAGCATAAATATGTTGGACACAATAGATACTATGTAATAACAATAATGTTGTTGCTCAATTGTTTTCAGCTGTGTCAGACTCTTCATGATCCCATTATGGATTTTCTTGGCAAAGATACTGGAATGATTTGCTATTTCCTTCTCCAGCTCATTTTACAAATAAGGAAACTGAGGCAAACAGAGTTAAGTGACTTGCCCAGGGTCACACAGCTAGTAAGTGTCTGAGGCTGGATCTGAACTCCAGAAGATGTGTCTTCCTGACTTTTGGACAGTTACTCTTTCCACTGTGCCAAATTGCTCTGGAGTTAAACATTGTCACATGCCACACCCTTAGAATTTTCATTGTAACTGCTAATGGTACCCTTGTCTAGACGAACACAAATAATTTTGTTTGTTTGCTCAACATATAATTGACATACAGGTAGTCATTAATGACAAATACAATTGTTATGATAACTTATTATAAATTATTTAAAAACAATGTCACATGCTACAGAGGTGACTCCTAAATTTACATTTTCAGCCCTGCCCATTCTCCTAATTTCTAGTCCTGTAGTTCCAATGATCTACCAGAGGTCTCTGGCATTTAAAGCCCCTCACAACATGGTTCCAACCTACCTTTCCCTTTCTGGGCTTATTATATTATAATATATGTGGCTGGGCCATGTAGTATAAATACACAGCTGACCTGTGTATGGCACGGATAGATATGTCTGATCTGGCCCACCTCATCTCCAAGAAAGATTGTGATTTCACCTTTGTGAGGAGCAAGAAGAAGACTGAGAAAACATCATGAGCAAGCAGCCTAGCACGGGAGGAGCAGGCAGGATTCATGAGTGCTGTAGCTGAAGAATATTTCCATCACTCTCCTATTTCCAAAAGAGCTTTCAGGGTAGGAATTACAGATTTCTATCACACACCAAATATCTGTACTCTACAGGCTCGATAGAGGTTCAGAATAAAAACCTCTTTTCCAGATCACTGTCAGTAGGAGGGTAATAGTTGCTTATTCTCACCGATTTTACTCCCTCGAGCTAAATGCTGGTTACATAAAGAACAGCCACTGATAGCTAGTAAACCTCTTTATCACAGTAAATGGTAATCAGAAACTTGGAGAAGTGATACAGATTAGGGGAAACAATAGAATATATTAAATGAGCTTTTGGACTTGTGAAGAATAATCTTGTTGAGGGGAGAGAGAGGAAAGGAGAGGGAATTCCATTCTCTGCAGTCTTGAGTTGCAGGCTTCAAGGAGTCAAGGGACATTTTGGAAGTCGTGTTCCCTACATGTTAGCAGCTCCACGTAAATCTCCAGTCCACCATTCAAAAGTTCACACTAGCCACTCTAAAATGCCTCTCTCTTATATCCTTCACTGAAATGTCTGCCACCTGTACTAGCATGCAGCAATGTCAGCTAAGAGGCCTTTGGGTCAATCAGAAGTAACATCTCCTTTCTGTTACAACTTCATAGGACAGCACACAGCCTCACTGGACTGTCTCTTGGGGAACCCCCCCCCCAGACTCAATAGGAAGTGGAGTTGCAATATTACTCTTCTCAGCCAAACTAAAGTATTTCAAACCTTCACTGGGAATTCTGGGGTTCACAATATTTGCTTCTTTTCCTAGTCCAAGAAATAAATGTAAGGACTTAATATCATGAAAATTGGGACTGGATTGTGTAGGATTGTATATCGTTAGGAAGCTTGAAGGAGTTTGGAGTGAGAGACAACAGAGAGAAGTTGGTGCTGGGGTACAAAGTAGTGACATAATAGCAAGGAAACAACTGGGCTGACCAGGACTGTACAGTAAGGGTAAAGGCTGCTCTAAGGCCAGCTCACAAGGATTGTTGACTGTGTATGCAGGGAGATGCTCCTCATTCTGTGAGAACTGACAAAGCTCCGCAAAACTCTTATCTCTCTAAATCCTCTTCTCCTAAACATGGTCATTTTTTTTTTAAATCAGAAGTCTGTTTATATTGTACCCTCATTATGATCCAACTATGCTTTTATTCTGATTCTGCTTCACTTCTCATGAAACACCTGTGATCAACCCAGAAATTTGTATTTCCCAGTGTGTACTTTGTTCAAGTTAGAGAATGAAAACAGGGAAAGCTTTAGGTATTTGGCTTCCTTTCTACCTTAGGGTAGACAGCCCATTCTTAGAGGGTCTCATTCTTACAGGGTCTCTGACTAGAGGCACAATAAGCTGTTACTTGATTTTTTTTTTTGTTTGGATGTATGTTTATTTTATTTTTTGAATTATTTTTACATTTTCTGTTTCTTGCAACACCATAGTATCCCATGTATTCCTCTCCCTTTCTCTCTCCCAGAGAGCCAATTACGAATGAAAAATAATATTTTTTGAAAAGGAAAAAAATGTCTACATAACCATTGAATACATTGAAAAAGTGTGAAAACTTATGCAATGTGTCGTTCCCGTGGACCTCTCACTTCCATGAAAGGGTGGGTTGGGGATGTTTTCTCATATCTTTTCAATTGAGTCCCACTTGTTACATTTAATAATAATAATTTTGTTACATTTACTTTTGTTTTTTTGGCATATCATTGTTCTTTACATTTACATTGTTATAGTTACTGTGTATATTGTTTTTCTTGGCTCTGCTTACTTCACTCTGCTTTTGTTCAGATAGAGCTTTCCATTCTTCCATTTATTCATCATATGCATAATTTCATATAGCATAGTAGTATTCCATTACATTCATGTACAACAGTTTGTTTAGTCATTCCCCATTTGATGGGCATCTAATTTGTTTCCAATTCTTAGCTATCACAAAAAGTGCTGCTATAAATATTTTGGAGTATATGGGGACTTTTTCTTATCAATGGTTTTCTTAGGGTATAAGCTCAATAGTGGAGGCTCTAGTTCAAAGGATATGAGCATTTTAGTGCCATTATTTACGTAATTCCAAATTCCTTTTCAAAATGATTCTACCATTTCACAGCTCCACTAACAATGTGTGTTTGCCCATCTTTCCACAAATCCCCAACACTGACTGTTGGCATTTTTTTTTGGTCATTTTTTGCCAGTTTTGCAAGGTGTGAGGTGAGGGGTTTGGATTTGCATCTCTTTTATTATTACTGATTTGGGGCTTTTTTTTTTTCCTGCGGTAGTGATTATTTTGCAGTTCTTTTGAGAACTTTGTTCACATCCTTTGATCATTTATGGGAAATGGCTATTAGTCTTTTGTATGTTTATTAATTGTTTATATATCTTGGATACCAAACCCTTATCAGAGAAACTTGATGCAAAGATTTTTTTCCCCCATTCGACCACTTCTCTTTTCATCCTAGATGCACTAATATTATCTGTGCAGAAGCTTTTCAGGTTCTGTCTTCTTCTGTAAATACAGTGTTAGATTTCTTCAGTTACTTTACTTTAGCCTTTTTTCCACTGTATGTCTTCCACTCACTCCTGATCTCCTCTCCTCGTTTGATACCCCCTTCTGTTTAGGTTTTTGTTTATTAGTTAATTTTTCTTTTCTGGTTTTATTTGGTTATATATTTCTTCCCCCTCTTTTTTCTTCTTAGTCAAATAGATTTTCTCTTCCTCTCCTCCCCTTCAGCTAGTCCTGTTCCTTAGTTTTTAAATTGATTTTTTTTGTTGTTCCTCTTTCCAAAAAGGATTTATCTCACTCTCCATCTTCCCTTTTTTGGGGGGAGGGGGCAGGAAAGCAAATGGTGTTAAGTGACTTGCCCAGAGCCACACAGCTCATAAGTGCCTGAGGCCAAATTTAAACTCAGATTTTCCCGTCTCCAGGGCTAGTGCTCTTTCCTTTGCATGACCTAGCTGCCCTTTCTATCTTCTCTTCATGTTTACTCTAAACCCTCTGGTCTCTTTTCTCTGTATTATGCATGTAATCAAAACTTCTAAGGTATCCATTATAAACTCTCCGTCTGGGCACTTTCTGTCACTGACTTGTAGAGCTTGACCCCTGAATTTCCTTTTTACATTGTACTTCAATTCCAGAACAATGCCAATTATTGAAGGTGGCAGAAAGGGTACTACCTAATGGTGGGTCCCTCGCTCACCAGGTCCCTGATTATGCAGCCTACCACTGATCTCTACCCCCTCTTTTTTACCTTTTTTTGTACATTGACTGGAAATCTCTCCCCTTAGTCCATGTTCTCCTACTCCTGCAGGTGCCCCTTGCCCCTAGGGGTTCCAGCCCCCTTCTCCCTCTCAGGACAAGTAGACTTTTCAAGCACCAAATCTGCCAGAACACAACCAGTGTGAGGATCTCATCTCTCTTGACTGGCCATCTTTCTTTACCTATAGAAGAACTCATCAGTGCAACCCTCTTCCACTTACAAAATAAGTCTTCTTTCCTTTCCTCACCTTTTAATCTTTTTTTAAATCTTTTATTCTTAACCTTCTCTTAACCCACTCCCTATAGATTTTTCTCTTTGGAACCACAGAGGTTATCTTCCTCATTGCTAGCACTTGATTTGACCCTGGCTCATCATCATTCCTTTCTATCCCCTTGCTCTCCTCTCCTTTATGTATTCTCCCATGTTATAATGTAATCCCACCAAAAAAACCAAAAACACATTGATACACCTGTAGGTAAGGTGATGCCAGGTTCTGTTCATACCATAACACCCTCTGTTTGCCTCTTCCTTGTTACCTCTACCAGATTTCTACCCTCACCCCTGTTTACTTGTGTACATTTAGAAAGAAGTTTCTTACTGGTTTCTCTATTGTCACTGTTGCTATTGCTGTCTTCACCTGCTGCATTTATTTACCCCTCCTGCATTTCTGTTGTTTGAGGTGTTCGAGAAGCAATCTCTCTAGCTCTGGTTTTCTTTCTAAGAGTGTTTCAAAATCTGTCATTGTACATCCAAATTTTTTCCTGTTTCATTAAGCTCAGATTTGCAAGATAGGTCACCATGGGCTGCATCCTGAGCTCCATTGCTCCATTCCCTCCTCTTTCTAGTGGGTGAAGAGTAGTCTTGCATTATTTCAATGTCCTTTCCTTTATATTTGAAGGTGTTTCCCCTGCTGTCTTGAAGAACTTGTTTCTGAATTGCATTGTTAAATTTAACCACCATCAGTCTTGGAGTTTGCAGCCTTGTGTTTTGTTTTGTTTTGTTTTGTTTTTCCTGGAGGCAATTTGTAAATTCTTTCAGTTGGAATTTCATTTTCTATGTTTAGAAGTTCTGGACAATTCTCTTCTATTATTTCCTTCATTATGGTGTTAAGGATTTCTGTCCTACAGTGTTCTTCTATGAAACCTATGATCTCTAGCAGTGGTGGGGAACCTGTGGCCTCAAGGCCACATGTGGTCTTCTAGGTACCTTGGGTGTGGCCTTTTGATTGAGTCCGAGTTTTACAGAACAAATCCTTTTATTAAGGAGATTTGGTCTGTGAAGTTTGGATTCAGTCAAAGAGCCACATGTGAAGACCTAGAGAGCCACATCCCCACCCCTGAGCTTTAGGTTTACTCTCTACATCTTGACTTCTAGTATAGTATGTTTTGTTTACATAGTGAACATATTTTCTCTTTTTTAAAAAAAATTTTA
>NW_020955033.1:1089705-1092744 GCF_900497805.2 Vombatus ursinus | reverse complement strand
TGAGGCCTTTGGAGATGTCTTAGGTCCTTGTATTGCTGAGAAGGGTTAAGTCTATCAATGTTAGTCATTGCACAATGTGGCTGTTACTATGTATAACGTTCTCCTGGTTCTGCTCATTTCACTCAGCATCAGACCACAGAAGTCTTTCCAGGTTTGTCTGAATTTCAGCCTGTTCATCATTTCTTATAGCACAATAATATTCCATTACATTCATATATGTTTTTTCTTAATGTTATTGGTTTTTGCTTTTTTTCTTCTAGGATGTCCTTCATTTCTGTATATTTGCATTCCCAATCTATTCTCTTTTTTGTTTCTTTGGTGAGGTTGCCATTGCAGATTTAAATTTTTCCTATTCTGCCCTTTATACTGTGCAGGCCTTAAGTTCTGGTCTCATAATTCTCATTTGTCTCTTGAGTCGCTCCAGAAGATCATGTTGTGGTTCCATGTTCTCCTCACATTCCAGAGGATACTCTATCTCACCAAGAGTTGGATCATTTTCCTTTGTTTTGCAGCATTTATTCATAGATTCCTAAAAACAGTTTAGTAGATCTAGAGCTCTGGAGGTCATATTTTCCTTCTGTTGTTACTGTCCCTCATGTCAAATGCCACCTCCAATAGGATACTTTTCCTGATCCCCCCAGCTGCTAATGCTTTCACTCCAAAATTTCCTGGCATTTATAATATGTGTACATATGTTCTTCTGCAATAGGAAATCAGCTCCTTGAGAACAGGGACTATTTCATTTTTGCCTTAGTATCCCCAATGATTAATACATTGTAGATGCTTAATAAATGATGATTGATTAATTAAATGATCTTAGGGGCAGCTAGATGGCACAGTGGATAGAGCACCAGCCTTGAAGTGAGGAGGACTTGAGTTCAAATCCAGCCTCAGACCAAACACTTGACGCTAGCTGTGTGACCCTGGGCAAGTCACTTAACCCCAACTGCCAAGAAAAAAAAATTAAATTATCTCCCAGATATCCACCTACTACCCCAAATCAACAGTATCAAACCTGAACTTGTTATTTTTCCCAAGAAAATTATTTCTCCTAACTTCTCTATTTCTGCCTCTTCTGACTAGACCTAATCTAGGCTAGTCTGGAGATTCATATTTGTAACTGAAATAAAATGGGAGGTGTTAAAAGAAAATCTTTGTTCAGACCTTTGCCTTCAAAAATGAAGCAAACTCAGATAGAGAAAATTAAAAGGAGTTTATTGTAGCACCCAAGGGAAAAAGCACCTTGAATTCAACCAGGTGGATAATCACACACACACACACACACACACATACACACACACACACACACACACGTCCATCTGTCACCCAACTCTCACCTGTGGCTCCAAGAATCTGGAGCATACACAGTGGCCCCAACCCAGTAAAACTGTCTCAGCAGATGGACTAAACCAGATTGAGGGTAACCGATGGGCCTCAAATCTAGTGAATTAGGGGGATATCTGCATCAAGTATGTGAAGACTTCCCCCAGTAGAATGGACAGATTAGAATAATTTGTTCCAACAGCCATGAAGGGGACTGAAGAAGGCACTGTGGAACACTTAGAGCTTGGTCAGACATTGAAGATGTCAAGATCATCCACTACATCCTGAGTCATTGCCAGTCATCTTGACTTTTGTCCTGCAACTGGACTTCGATGATTCTGGAAGAGAGAGTGAGACTGACAATTTTGTGCAACTCTGCCTCACTTAAATCTAATTCAAGCACAAGTCAAGACATTACCCATGATGACACTGGTCTTCTCAAAAAATGAAAGATGAACAACTTATAGACCATCTGACATTTAACAAAAGGAAATTAATGAGCAATATCATGGAAAGGATATTCAGCAAGGATATGGTATTGATTCAGTTAGGTATAGCTCTCCATATTTTCCGTGTTGCACCATGCCTCGTGAAAAGTGTGTATCAAGTACCCAGTTCTTGGTGGTCTGGGTTTTTGTGCTTAGACAACCAGGAAGATACATCAGTGGTTTAAACATTAGTTCCCCTGACCCAATTAACCCTTGAGATGGTTTTATTTTTACTTTTTAGGGAATATTAGCCTAGTCTCTAAGGCTGAGACTTTAGTGATGCCAATGGCATGCTACCATGCTGCCAATAGCACTGCCATTCATTCAGCCGCCCATGTCCCAAATCTTAGTTTTATCTTGGATCCTTCACTCTGCCTCCCTTTTTTTAACCATTCATTTTCCAAGTTCTCTTGATTGTATTTCTAATATGTCTTTTACATGTGTCCCTTCCTATCTATTATCACTGCTTCTCTCAAATCCATTCTTCACACAGCTGTCAAAATAATCTTTCTAAAACACTCATTCCTCTGCTTAAAAATCTTTAGTGGCTCTCTATTGCTTCAACGATAAAATAAAACTTCTAAACTTGTCATTTAAGGCTTTCTATAATTTGACTTCAGCTTATCTTTCCAAATTAATTTCACATTATTCTGTTGTACTTACTCTATGTTCTAGCCAAATTAGACTACTAGCTCTTTCTGAACTTAATGCACTATTTCCTAAATTGGGCAACCATCTCCTACCTTTCAAGAATCATACAAACTATCCCCCAAGGCTAGGATGCTTTGACACACTGTTACCCAAACTGCGTGCCCTCTCTTACTTTTCAGTATTCACATAAGTTGTTCTCTTACCTAGGATGCATTTTCTTCTCATCGCCATCTTCCAAATTCTTTATCTTTTTTCAATCAAACAATCAACAAAGATTTACTAAGCACCTACTACATTCCAGGTTCCATGCCACATACTGATGGGACAAGTACAAAGAATAAAATGATCTCTACTTGCAAGAAGTCCACATTCAAATGGTGAGACAACAATGCACACAACACACACATATACACTGAATAAACATCAAGTTAATTAAGGTGTTTGGAGGGGCAACTAGGTGGCAAAGTGGATACAGCACCAGCTCTGGAGTCAGGAGGACCTGAGTTCAAATGTGCCATCAGACACTTACTACCTATGTGACTCCGGGCAAGTCACTTAACTCCAGTTGTCTAAATAA
>NW_020955033.1:1059029-1089681 GCF_900497805.2 Vombatus ursinus | reverse complement strand
AAATAAAATAAAATAAAATAAAATAAAATAAAATAAAATAAAATAAAATAAAGGTGTTTGGAATTGAGGGCACTAGCAGTTGGGAGGTGGGGAAGGGTAAGGAAAGGTTTCATCCAGAAGATGGTGTCTGAGCTACAGTTTAATGGAACAGAGAGACCCTCAGAGTGAGGGAAGGAGGGAGTATATTCTAGGCATGAGGGATGGCCAGTGCCAAAAAGAGGAGACGGGAAATGGGGCATCTTCTACAACGAATAGAGAAAAATACCAGTTTTGCTGGATCCCAGTTTTGCTGGAGGGGAAACAGTATCTAATGAGGCTGGAAAAGTAAATTGGTATCAGATTATATAAGGTCTTTTTTTTTTATTGCGGAGGCACTCAGGGTTAAGTGACTTGCCCAGGGTCACACAGCTAATAAGTATCAAGTGTCTGAGGCTGAATTTGAACTTCGGTCCTCCTGACTCTAAGACCAGATCTCTATGTACTGCACCACCTCGCTGTCCCTGTATAGGGCTTTAAAAGCTAACTATTTTTATTAGTTCTGTTAAGTACAGTTTGTATTTTAAAAGCACTATTAAACTTAATAAGATGGCAATAAAATTATCACTTGTGTCCCTTTCTGAACTTGTTTTTATTTTCTTCTGTGTATTTTTCAATATTTTGTTGAGACCAATACTGTCACTCTCTGAAGCTTCTCCTGATTCTGCTGTTGAAAATGGGCTTTCCTTCCTTGAACCTTTCCTAGCAAACAACTTTGTAACTTTCTTGGGATGGGATAGGTCTGGACTTATGATTTCCTTGTTATAAGAAATTCCCAAAGAGGAAATGAGGAACTCCCTACCAAAGTAGGGCAGCACCTTCTCTGAATATTTTTGAGAGTTGCCTGGGGAGCACTGAAAAGTTGTGATTTGCCCTGGGTCATAAAAGCAAAATGTATCAGAGCCAGGGCTCGAACCTAGGCATTTCTGATTCAGAGGCCAGCTTGGTAGTCAATGTTAGAAAAATCTGAAACAAAAATCTACTACAGTGAGTGAGTGAAGGAAAGCGGGCACAACGTACTTTAGTGGCATGTGGGCACTGGTTCAGTGGCAGAAACAACTTTTAAACTGTTAGTAAGATCCATATTCCACCCATCAGGGCTATTATTGGTCTGGTTCATCTGAGTTACACCCTTCCTGGAGAGCCCATTTCATGTTTGTCCATGTTCTGTTAACTCCACCTACTTCGTGCGTCCCATGTTAAAAAATGGCAGCTATCTCTGCCCTTGGGGTGTGTCAGTTCATATTCAATAAGCTTGTTAAGCAAGCATAGTGGAGAAAAATCTTTGCCCAGTGGAAGCCCCCATCCTTGAACCTTTCTGGTTGCAACTGATTTAGCCTCTAAGGCTCTTTCTTAAGAACTAGTTGTTTATAGAAAAGTTTGGAGTACTTTCTGATTGGCTGAAGGACTATCCACCAGATCTTGGAATTTCTAATCCTGCTGTGGAAGGCTAACCCCCTAAAATCTTTCTTACATTCAATATACTATGCTGCCTTTTTGTTCTTTTCTTATATGCTTATTTTCTTTTTAACATTATTATTTAATAGTCTATTTACATATCTTTCATATTACTCCCACTAGATTTTAAATTCTATAAGGGCAGGGATCATGTCTTAATAATCTTAGTATCTCTGCTGGTGCCTAGCATAATACTTTACATCTAGTAGGCACTAAGTAATAGGTATTGAATGAACAAATGTGCAACAGATAGTTTCTACTTTCAACAACCACAAAATCCCACATTATTAGATGGGCTGAAGTAAAAAAAACAATTTTATATTACCTGGATTTAAGTTTCTATAACATTCATTTAGCTCAATGTAAATCTTACCCATGATCCACCCCACCTCTTCAAAAACATTTTTTTGCTAAGAAACCCACAAGAAAGTTCAGTATTTCTCTGAATAAGATTTTTATGATTAAAAAAAAAACCAAAAACCTTTTTCTGTAAGCCAAGGGCATACATTCTGGTCAATTCTTCCCATTTTCTTTAAAGAAAAACAAAATCGCTTCCAAGAAATCTGTGAACACTATTCAATTTAAAGCTATTTAAGTACAGAAATAAGGACTCTTGTCTTTTTGCATAATATATAGCACCTAACTTCATAGTAATTTTATAGGATCCTGGTGTTTTTTTAAAATATATAACTAATTTATTTTTAGTTTTAAACATTCACTTCCATAAGATTTTGAGTTTTAAATTTTCTCTCCCTCCCACTTATTCCCCCCTACTCACGATGGCGTACAATCTGATATAGACTCTACATATACATTAATGTTAAACATATTTTTCCATTAGTCACAACGTAAAGAACAATTAGAACTAATGGGAGGAACCAGGAGAATGAAGCAATAAAACAAAACAACAAAGGAAAAGGAGAGCAAATAGTATGCTTCCATATACATTCAGATTCCATATTTCTTTCTTTGGGTGTGGATAAAAATTTCCATCGTAAGTCTTTTGGAGATGTCTTAGATTCTTGCATTTCTGTGAAGAGCCAAGTCTATCAAAGTCAGTCATTCTATAATGTGACTGTTACTGTGTACAATGTTCTCCTGGTTCTGCTTATTTCACTATGCATCAGTTCATGTAAGTCTTTCCAGGTTTTTTTGAAGTCTGCCTGCTCATCATTTCTTATAGCACAATAGTATTCCATTACATTTATATACCACAACTTGTTCAGCCATTCTATAGGATCCTGGTTTAACCCTTCTGCCAAGATGGTTTTACCAGGGGTAACACTTCTTGGAGCCACAGGTGAGAGTTGGTTGAGAGGTAGACAACAAAGTTGAATGAGCAAGCCTTCAAACTAGAGGTACTAGTCTCCTTGAACACCTAAACTGGCCTCAAACCCATCAGTGAGTTAGGGGGATGTCTATCCAAAGCATGTAAAGACTTCCTCCAGTGGAATGGGCAGATGAGAACAATTTGTTCCAAAGGCTATAAAGGTGGCTGTGCAGCTCTGCCTCACTTAAATCCAATTCACATGCAAGTCAAGATATCACCTTTTGATGTCATTGGTTCTCTTTGAAAGGAAGGAGGAACAACAACAAATGTATAGGAATAGTAATTGGACTGTGATTCCATTGATACTGGAAAATCCCAAGTTAGAAATTTCCATTGACCAATTAAGATTGGTATCTTTTCAGTAATTTATCATCTTAAGATAGAACTGAGCGGTTAAGGGACTAAGTAAAAAGTTAAGCACAAGGTTGAAAGCCAAGATGTTTCAGAAGTAAGACTTAAATGAATGATCTCTTGGCTGGAAAGTTGGCTCCATACCCACTGCTCACCTCTCAAATATTTTATAAGACTAATTAATTTGTTTTTCTTACAGTTTCACCACAATGCCTATGAGATGCCTAATTTTGAAGCAATTTGTTTCCATTGTATTTAGGCAACTTCTCTGATAAGGTCTAGAGGTTTAGGGGTGCTGGGACTACATGCGGGTCTTGCCTGAAAGAATTTGACCCAAGCCTTCTTTCAGCCAAAGACAAGCTTTATTAAAGATATGCCATATTGCCAGACTCTTGAGGAATCTGAGAGTCTGTGAGGTATTGGCTAGATTTTAAGAATCTGAGCAGTGGCTAGATAAGAATCTAAGCATCTTAATGGAGACAAGATGGACCTTATATACAGAAAGACTGTAGGAGAAATCTAGGAGTGGCCAAGTAGTTTGGGGTGACTGGAGGAGGGGTTTAAGGAGATCTGGATGAGAGTGGGCAGTAAACTGGGTTGAACAGAACTCCTGGAACCTGGACAATGGAGCCTAGCTAGGATTAAGTGTGGGAAATGGGGGAGGGGTGCCATAGGGAGGGCTAGGCTAGGTTAAGGGTAACAGAGAATTGGGAGATTGGGTGTAGCCACAATGAAAGGCTAATTGATGGAATTTTGAGGCCATAATTGATGGCCTCAGGCAAACGCCAGAGATTTGGCCATGTGAGAAAGTCCACAGTTTTTCCTTTTTGGGGTCTAGATCCCATCCCCATCAATCTCCACTTTAAAGAATATGCATTTAAATTTTAGAAATTGCCTGACCTTTATGATGACATCATACACAGTAAAAAAAAACAACCTTTAAAATTAACTAAACATTAAACAGGTAAATATTTAACTGATTAAACAAGTAATTTCAAAATATTTCAGCTCTTAATTTTGGCAATCACTGTCACCAATAATGATAATATAAAAACGATTTCAAGAAAAATTTCTATTTTGAAAGCGGGATTTGGAGCTAGAGAGCCAACATTAAAATTCCAGCTCTACCAGAACAACCTAGGGCAAATCACAGTCTCACCAATCAGAGTCTCAATTTCTCATTCTGAAATGGAGGGGTTTGTACTACATAGGTGATCTCCAAGGTCCTTTCCTGCATTAGATCCTATGATTGGAGAATGGAAATGGAAAGTTGCTTTGCTTTATTAGGAGACTTAAAATCTAAAGTAGACATTCTGGGGACAGACACGAATTTGCAACAGGTTCGAAAGTGACGAAATAAATGCAATATTTGCAGAAGAGCTGGAGTGGTTGTATTTACAGTGTTAAGGAGGGAAAAGGTCAGGGGACACAGTGAGAGACAGAGACCGAGAAAGAGGCTGATTTGTCCCTCTAGGGAGGGTCCTTGGTATTTGCCTGGCCGGTGAAAGAAATGAGAGGACCATGCATCACTGGGCTAATTGGTCGCTAGAAATGAATTAAGACCAAAAGGCGCGAGTTCAATAAATTAAACTCAATTCAATAAACATTTATTAAGCCTCTACTATGTTCCAGGCACTGTGCTCTGGGAATACAAAAAATACAGTCCATGCTCTCGAGCTTACAATCGAATTTTCCCATTCCCAGACAGCATGCAAATAAATATACGAAAAGCAAGCTATCTACGGGGCAAAGAAATTATTAAGTTACAATTAAATAATTGAACAATTAAAAGAGGCAAAGCCCTTAAATTAAGAGGAGCAGGGGTAGGTTGCCAGTAAAAGAAGGGATTTTAGTTGGGACTTAAAGAAAGCCAGGGAGGTCGTAATCAGAACATAGGAGGGAAAGCGGTCCAGGTATGGGGGATACGGGAGACAGCCAGAGATGATGGCCAGAGCCAAGAAACAAACGGAGCGTGGTGCTCGTGGAACAGCCAGGAGCCCAGTGTCACTGGATTGAAGAATACCTGTCAGGGAGTAAGATGTAAAAAGTCTGTAAAGGTGTGAGGGGGCCTAGGTTATTAAAGGTTTTGAACGCCAGAGCATTTTATATTTGCTCCTTGAAGCAACTGGGAGCCACTGGACTTCATTGAGTACAAGGCTAACATGACACGACACGTGCTTTAGGAAGATCACTTCAGGGGTTTAATGGAGGATGGACTGGAGAAGCAACCTGAGGTAAGCAGACCCGCCAGCAGGCTTTTACAGTGGAGCCTAGGTCGCGGGGCGTCTCGATGTTTTTAGGTAAGGTTCCGGCCGCCGCCCCTACAACAGACCGTCCGCACTCGACCTTGACCGCTCGGGGACTGAGCTGCCCGAGGCGCAGCCGCAATCGCGTGATTCGATGGGATTCGTTTTGCGACAGAGGCGGGGCCTCGGCCGTAAAGCGGCAGGGCCTGCTGCACTCATGTGGGGCGAGGACACCCGCGCCTGACCCGTTCGCTCTTGGAGGCGCTTGGCCGCAGGTCGGTGAACTGCCATGGCGGGGCCGGTTTGCGGCGGGGGCGGCGGCCGAGCCAAGGCCCTGGACCTTTTGCGCTCTCTGCCGCGTGTCAGCCTGGCCAACCTGAAGCCCAACCCTGGCTCCAAGAAACCGGTAAATGGCAGCAGATGGAAAACTGAAATGACCTATGCGTCCTCTCCCCGTTGGCCCGCCCCTCCCCCAACTCCGGGGGCGGCGGGAGGAGGGAGGGAGGGAGTCAGGCTTGACTCCTGCCCTCGTAACCTGGCCTTGCTGCCCTGGTTCGCACTAGGGTTCTGGTGTTAAGCATGACAGTTACACCCCCCCCCCCCCGCCTACCCATCCCCCAGTTATGCTTTGGCATGGGTCAGATAAATGGCCCGCCAGCAGCAGACTAGCAGAAACATTTGCTTTCAAGCTCAGGACTGTTTCGAAGATAAGAAGTGGCATCTAATCTTCTCTCTCTTTACCTTGCTTGATTAAGACTTGTGCAATTATAAATTTATTTTTATTTCGGACCTTTAATTAGATTGAGGGTAAAAAAAAAAACGGTGCAGGTAGGTTCTGCAGCTTCTGCATTTTAGGTCTGGTCCAGGATGACAGAAGTGGAATTTGCTGACCGGCTCTGGGTTGCTCTGTTTTTTTCTTACGTTGAATCGGCTTGTCACTAAGAATTGCATTGAGACCAGCCTTGTTTCATTCACCTAAATCCCCTTTATAGTTTGACACAAAAATGCTACCTGGTAATTTACACAAAGTATCAGTGACAAGTAATTAAAAAAAAGAAAGATAAAATAATAGGACTTAAAGCAGTTGTATTCTTAAATAAGAGTTTAAAAACAAAAATATGAGTGCAGTAGAACTTATAAGCAGGATAATAGGAAATATAGTTGTCAAGTTATTTTAGTAGCATATTAAAGTATTTACTTTGTTTTGACACAGGTTTGACATTCATTCAGCCTCAGAGCTTGTTTGATTTCTAGTTTTCAGTTCACATTCATAACTGTCTTTCATCCTTGAGCCTTGCTTTTGAATAGTCCAAACTTAATAGCTTGATTGTAGAAGTTTAGTCAATTTTGAGTGTTGAATTTTCATGTGTGGGAAGTGGGAGTGACAAAATAGAGGAAAATGACTGCAGATTTGCACCTCTACAACTTATGGTCTGAGAAAATAAAAATGTCCAAATGATGAAAATACACATTTTTAGAAATTGCATATTACTGAATTGACACTTGTTTTCTAGGAAAGATTAAGAAGAGGTCGGAGAAGAGGTAGAAAATGTGGCCGAGGACATAAAGGAGAAAGGCAGAGAGGAACCAGGCCTCGGTTAGGGTTTGAGGGAGGTCAGACTCCATTTTATCTCCGAATCCCAAAGTATGGATTTAATGAAGGACACAGGTAAGTTTTGCTTAGTTTTTTTAAATTGAGATGACTAATTCATCATGAATCAACATGACATAATTTGGAGTAATTTTAAATTCCTTTGTTTTACAAAAGAATAGTAAACATGCTACTGTTTCATGGGCCATCTTTTGTACTACAATGAGATCTCATTACTTTGGCTTCCAACTGATTTGATTATTCAGACAAAACAACCAGGCTGAAGTTTTACTGAAATCTTTTCTTCTTTCTTAAATGTAAATTAATAGAGTTAAGATTCTAGAAGATAAATTTTTTTTTGCAAGTGAAATGAGTCATCTTTCTCTAGCAAACGCAGTGATATTGATATTTTATTACATTATAGAAACTTATAAGGCAGTATTAAATGTTTAGTTGAAATACCTAAGTTATTTGTTGTTCAATTGTGTCCAACTCTTTGTGACTCCATCTGGAGTTTTTTTGGGCAGAGATATTGGAGTGGTTTGCCATTTCCTTTTCCAGCTTATTTTACAAATGAGGAATTGAGGCAAACAGGGTTAAGTGACTTGCCCAGGGTCACATGGCTAGTAAGTGTCTGAGGCTGGATTTGAATTCAAGTCCTCCTGACTTTAGGCCCAGGACTTTATCCACTTCAACACCTAGCTGCCCCTAAAATACCTAAATCAGTCTGTAAATAAAAGACTGTATCAGAGCTTGACAGTTATTTGTTTGATTGGCAGTGGACACAGCAAGGGAGAAATAGGTAGGTAGTGGTTTCCATTTAAAGTACTGCCTTCACCAGTATAACCACTGTAACTTTACTCTATTTTCACCCTCTTGTTTTTTTAGCTTTAGGCGTCAGTACCATCCTTTGAGTCTCAATAGACTACAGTACCTGATTGATTTAGGTCGAGTAGATCCTACCCAACCTATTGATTTAACCCAGCTTGTCAATGGAAGAGGTGTGACCATTCAGCCACTTAAAAGGGATTATGGTGTACAGCTGGTGGAGGAGGTATGTATAAAATGTGTCTTTTATCTTGCTATAGAAATTCTCTTCGATTCAACCCGCCCCCGTTTATTAGGGACCTGAAGTCTACCTAAAGCTGAGGATGCAGAGACAAAAAAATGGAAGTACTTGTACTCAAGGCACAAACATACATACGAACCATTATTGTGTCTCTTGGTGGTTAGCATTCTGCATGTCCTACTTTATGTATATATCTATATATATTTTAATCAAGAGCTATGCTTTAATTGGTATCATCAATCCTTGGTGAAAGAGTTCCCTTAACCATTGCAGATCTACAACCATTCTGCAATTTAGTCTTAGAGAATTGTCTGGAATCCTGAGAGATTAAGTAACTTTTCAGAACCACATAACCCGAATATCAGCCAATAAGCATTTTTTGAGAAATTCCCATGTGCTGGGCACTGTGCTAAGTTCTGGGGATACAAAGAAAGCCAGAAATCTACACTTGCCTCCTAGGAGCTTATGTTCTATTGACGCACAAGATATATACAGTGTAAATGAGAGGTATTCCTCAAAGGAAAGCTCTAGTACCTACTTCACAGTGTTGGTGTATAGATCAAATGAGATCCTAATTGTAAAAAGCTTAGCACAATGCCTGGCACAGAGTAGGTACTATAGAAATGTTAGCTGTTATTATTGTTATTATTGTTAGTGGTGAGGGGGGTGGCAGAAGTGGGAAAGGCCTTATATAGGGAAATAGAGGAAGCAAAGGGGAAAAAGAAGAATATCCTAGGTAGGAGGGCAGCTATTGAAAAGCAAAGGTAGTGTGTGAACCCACATTTTCCTAATGCCTTGCTGCCTTTTTTTTGTGTGTATACATATAGGAATATATATGTGTATCTATCTGTATACACGCACAGTTTTATTATGAGCTTAAGCAATTTTGCAGTCAAAAGAACTAATGAGCGTTATCTTCTGAGTTATAGTTCTTTTGAAAAAAATCCAAAATTCTAATCACTTTAAATCAGAGTCACCAAATCCTCCTAGGATCTTTGTTTATATAAGTACATATATTTTTACTTTGTCATAGTTAGTGCTTACGTGAAGGTTCATGTTTTAAGCCTTCTTCACTGAATATTAACTGGCTTCTGAGGCCCTTTCCAGTTCTCAGAGTGTGTGGTTATTTTAAATACCCCTTTGGTGCATATGACAACATAGTCTACATACTTGACTTTTTTTAATAGCTAAGTAGTCTATTTCCTTAAGCAGTTTTCTCATGGGCATTTTAGTTTTCAGTTTTTTCCTGCTCTGAATGGTGAAACTATAATTTTTTTATAAGTTTTTTAATAATTTTTTTCCTTTTGGGTTATTTCTTTAGGGGTGTATTGCCCATGGAAGAATTGCTGGGCCAAAGAGTATAAGTAATTTTATAGTTCATAGGCTTACTCAGAACCAGAAAGAACTTTAGAGGTTGTCAAGTCCAACCCTTTTATTTTATTTTATTTTATTTTTTATTGTTTTTTTTTTCAGCCCTCTTATTTTAGAGGTGAGGAAACTGAGGTCCAGACAGGTTAAGTGACTTGTCCAGTGTCACACAGCTAGTAAATATCAGAGGTAGGATTTGAACCTAGCTCTTTCTTACTCCAAATAGAGTGTTCTAGCCATGACCCCGTCTTACAGTGCCACTAGTAGTATATAATTTTCCTGAGCTCTCTCTCAACTTTGTCTTTTAATAGTTGTATTAAATGGAGACATTCTTTTCCACTAAAGTTCTATTGTCATGCTTGATAGTGGTATGGAAGTGACTTAAGGCTCTCCAAGGCTATGCCTGTGGAGCATAAGCCCTGGTAGCTTTTGTTAATCTGGAAAGTCTTTAAGTATCTGACCTAGTAGCTTTTGGACTATTTTGTCTTTCCTCAAAACTAGTCTAGCTAAGTTGAGAGCAACTCATCTTCTGAAGATGAGTGTCCAAGGCTGACAATGATACCACAACAACTAAAGTAAAAAGCAGTCATGATCTAGATAAAGGGAGGTTATACCCATGCCTGTAATCACAGAGTCCTTGATGTGTAATGGTGTCATTTAATTACCAGGAGAGCTATATTTTTTTTTGTGCTTGCAGTATTTGCTATTTGTCTGTTTATAAATTGTGTTTTGGGAAGTTGAGAGGCTTAGAGAGAGAGTTCTGGGACTTGATAGTCAGAAAGATCTGGTCAAGCCATCTAATTTCTATCAGTGACTTATCTGCAAAGTCTCAGATGTGAACTGATGGTCATTTTCTATTAGTGTAAATTGTGTTCATATCCTTTAACCATTTATCCAATGTAGGTCATTCACCCTTATTTATTTTCTTTTTAAACACAAACAAGTCGTATAAGTGTAACTGGGTTAAAAAATGTTTATCAAAAATATGTAGATCAAATTTTTTATAAGGCATCCTATTTTAATTGTACTAATGAAGTTTGCTACTTAAGGAGGTACACTGTTAAGTCCTTAGTAAATTTTTTCTACCTTCAGATTTCCATTTACCGGGTTTACTTAACAAGTGGATGGCAAATAGTGTCCACTAGAGGGAACTGTGTATTCATGTTAAACTAAAAGTATTTGCAGGTTCCTTTGGAAAAAAAGAGTTCCAGGAATGTATGGAATGTATAAGTACCAGAATTAAGGATTGTAGAAAGAGAGCATCAAAGACAATAGGAAAAAAAAACCCTTAATTTCAAATCTCTCCTCAAGAGGAATGAGATTAATTCTCTTTCTGTAATATGATAGTATCTTAGAAATTTTAAAGATTCCCCTAAGTTGTTTTAATGTATTAGTTTGGGAACAATTAAAACACTCTTACCCTCTAATGTAATATCTATGCTACTCATTACTAACTTATACTTAAGGCTTTTCATAGTGTAATCACACTGTAGTTGAAAGACAGCTTGATTCGGTGACATAACCCAGAGTTAAGTCATCTGCCACTTACTACTTGTATGCTATTGGGCTAAACACTCTCTGGCTCTCAGTTTCCTCATCTGTGAAATGTAGGACCTAGACTGAGACTTTGGTCAGTAACTTTACTATTGCATTTGGAGTAGCATATTCTCCTTTTTAAATTAAATCCTGTCATCTTCTGGCTATTCATCTGGAACCTCTCTGTCATCTGGATCTGCTGATTCTGTACCTCTCACATTTGACAAAATGAAGAAAGGTTACTAGTCATCTCCTGGTAAAAGGCCTCTTGATAAAAGGGTAGGTCAGATTGAAATTTCTCTCAGTCTTGGAGAAAGCAAACGGTGTAGTAGCTCTCGATGTAGATAAAGAATGTGAAGTGATAGTGATCCTTGGTCCCACCTTTTCTATCTGTTAAGGACACCACTTTATTTCTGGTCTCCCAGCTGAAAACCTTGGTGTCATCTTTGACTTTTCTTTCTTCTCCCTCATCCAGTCATTTGTCAAATACCAACTATCCTATTTCCACATTATCTCTCCTATTCCCATCGTGTATCATCCATCTCTCATCTCTCACCCTTCTTTCTCATTACCATAGTTCAGTCCCTCATCGCTTTTTATCTCGTCCACCATAATAGTCCTCTAATTGCTCTCCTTGATGCCAGTTTCTCTCCTTTCCAGTCTACCCTCTGTACTAATTGGTCTCCAGAGTGGTCACAGGGCTGGGCCCCAAGAGATGTGTGTTCAGCAAGTTGGAAAGTAGGAAGATGCATTGCAATCTCTTCTTCCCTTGATGGCTTAACATAGGATTTGTTTCCAGTACAACCATACCAACTCTTATCCTAGTTCCCTCTTCTCTGTGTGAGTTCCCAGACTCCTCCTTATTCCCACATCCCTTTGCCAGGAGTTAGACTGTTAGTGCAGTTAGACTCTAACCCCAACCAGGGTGCCCACAATAGCAGCTTTGAAGGTGCCATTGGGAAAATTCTCTTCCCCTCAGTATACCCACCTCTGGTTCCCAGACCCCCCCCTTATTCCAAACTTATCTATTACACTTGATAAAACAACCATCCTTCTAGTCATCCATGTTCATAACCTTCATAACCTTGGTATCATCCTCAGGTCTTCACTCTCCCTCGCTGCACATATCCATTCAGTTGCCAAATCTTATAATTCCGTATCTCATATCGGTCTGCTTCTCTCTCTTCACCACCCTAGTTCAGACCCTAATCATCTCTGGGCTGGGCTATTACCATGGCCTCCACACTGATTTCCTATCTCAGTCTCGTCTTTCTAATCCATCTTCCACCAAAGTGGTTTTCCTGAAGGGAAAATTTGACCATGTCACTCTCCTACTCACACTCTAGGTGCTTCTTGTTGATTCTAGGAACAAATACTTCTCTTCCTTCTAGGTTCATCTAAGATTCTTTTATAAAAGCCTTTCTTGATTTGTAACCTTTGTATAAAGCAGGTGCTTAATAAATACTGAATTAATATTTTTGCAGGAAAATGACTTTAAATTGTTTGGAATGGGAATTGCTAGTATGAGTTAACTTTTTACAGTTCAAGTGGTTTTGGGAATAAATTTCAGTTAAGCAGAAAAAAATAAGTGTGCTGTAGTCAGTTCCCACCCCCATCCCCCGGGTCCAAATATTTTATGATTGTCTGTGGTAATTGATGTTGTTTTAACTCATAACAGGGTGCTGATACCTTTAAGGCTAAAATTAATATTGAAGTGCAGCTGGCTTCAGAGCTAGCCATAGCTGCAATTGAAAGAAATGGTGGTGTTGTTACTACAGCGTTTTATGATCCAAGAAGCCTGGGTAAGTTTTGTCTATTGTTTTCTTACTCTTCCCTTCATAATGGATAGGCATAATAGATGCCCAGTGCCATATGTCACATGTCTCTTTAAATCCTGAACATAATAAGCTGCTACTAGTTTATTTGCATTTGTAACATGGGAACAACAGCTTATTATATTCTACTGTGGGAAAATAATATGTACACGGGTAAGTCAATACAAAATATATACAAAGTAATTTCAGGGAGAAAGGAGCACTAACAATTGGGTGGGTTAGATAAGGCCTAAAGTAGGAGCTATCGCTTAACGTAAACCTTGAAAGAAGTTAGACATTCCAAGCCCTATGTTGATTTTTACAGTTCTCCTTGGTTGTTGTTCAGTCATTTCAGTCATGTCTGACTCTTTGTGAGTCCATTTGTGAGTCCAGAGATACTGGACTGGTTCGCCATTTCCTGTCCAGCTCGTTTTACAGATCAGTCTTCCTGACTCTAGGCCCAAGGCTCTGTGTACTGTGGCACCACCTACCTTCCCAAGATAGCTGTTTTCTAGGTATCAAGTTGTTTGCCGTCATTTCCCAGGTAGCTTGTTATTTAGATTATTATAAAAATCCTTATATTCCCCACAGTTCTTCCAGTTAGGCTTCTAAACTAGAGATTACTTAAGGCTTTCGTATGTTATTTCACAGTAAACCTACAGCTTTTCCAGATCTCTTTTTTTTTTTATTACGGCATTTATTACACCAGACTTTTCAAGGTATAACTAAAGTCATGTATCATTTTCAGCTCTGCCTCTTCTTGTTGATGATCTTGAGCAAATCACTTAACATCTCTTGGCTTCATTTTCCTTACCTGAAAAGTGAAGAGGTTGGACTTGTTGACATTAGAAGTCCATTCCATTTTCAATCCTATGGTGTTGGTCCTATGTTAACGGTGACTATAAATGGGACTCAAATCATATAAAAATAGGACCTGTTCTTTTTGTTTGTTTTAAAATTTTAATTTTATATGTATTTTTATTTTTTATTAGTTATTTTAAACTTAAATATTAAAACTTAAATACACAGTAAGAAAAGAAAAAAGAAACAGATTGTAAACTTAAATATAAAATTTTAAAAAAGTATTGCCATGTGCACAGCAGAATGTGAGAGGATTCAAAATATACAGCAATAAATTTCCATTTCAGGAAAGTCTGTATAATAAATACTACACATTGTGTTCAGTGCTGTCCATCTTTTCTTTGCTTCTTTCTAAGTTTATTCTCTGCTGTGCACTTTTTCCTTTTTTCTTTTTTCTTTTTTTTCCACCTTCCTCCTTACTCTTCCTCAAGAAGGCTACAATTCAGCATGGACACAGACACACACACGCGCGCGCACACACAGATACACATATATACTTACATATACTTAGATATCTATAATCATACTCATATAGACACATACATTCATATGCATCTATGTAAGACTGTACTATTCTTATTTGTCCTCTGTTTCTCTGAGGGTGGATAGCATCTTCCTTCATAAGTCTAAGGCATTCCATATTTTTCTAAGTCCACCAACTCATCATTCCGGCACCATAGCAATATTCCAACTTTATACTGTTTAGTTATTTCAGTCTAAAACAATATTGATTAATATGACTGACATATAGTGTAGTTTCCCTATTTTTCTTTTTTGATTAAATCTATTTTTCCTTTAACTTTGTCTGAGATCATGATTACTACCTGTTTTTTTCCTAATAAATTTTACTCTTGATCTTTTATTTTATGTTTGTGTATATCTCTTATTTCCTATGCCTCCTGACTTCTCTACTTCTACTCACTACTTTGCCCTCCTGTTACTTAAGCTGTCCCCCACCAAAGATCCCTCCCTTATCCTCTTCCTGTGACCCTTTCCTTTTACCTTCTTGTTTCTCCTTGAGCTGAGAGTTTTGGAATTTAACTGTGATTTGCCTATAGGTTTTGCTCATAGGATCTCTTTCAGGTGGTGATTGATGGGTTTTTTCTATTTCTACTTTGCCTTCTTGTTCTATCGCTTCAGGACAATTTAATTATTTCTTGTGTTCTTGTATCAAGATCCTTCTTTTGATCATAGCTTTCAGGTAGTCTGATTATTTTTATGTTTTCTCTTCTTGATCTGTTCTCTCTAGAGCATTTGTTTTTCTTATGAGATATTTCACATTCTCTTCTGTTTTTTCATTCTTTCTATTTTATTTTGTATTTCCTAGTGTCTTATAACTTTGCTGACTTCCTCTTGCCCAATTCTAATTTTCAAGGAGTCATTCCTTAAGATTCTGGATCTCCTTTTTTCAGTTGGTTGACTTTCTTTTCATAATTTTCTTGTTTTTCTTGGATTGTTCTTTTTTTTTAATTTTCCACAGTCTCTTTCATTTGATTTTTAAAATCTTAAAATTTTTAAGTTCTTCTGTGAATTCTTTTTGGGCAAGTGACCATTTGACGTTATTCTTTGGGGTTGGAGAGGCCTTTTTTGCTTCAGTGTCCTCTTCTGAAGAAGAACCCCAGTCCTCTCTATTCCCATAGTAACTTTCTATTGTATTCTTTCTCCTTTCTCTACTCATTTTTTTTATTTGTAGCAGCTTATTGTAATTACCTCTAGTCCTAAGGTGTGGGCGATGGTATCTCTGGCCTCAGATCCTCTTTCAGTTCTCCCTTCTGGCCTCAAACCTGAAACTAAGAACTCTGACCTCCTGTAAGTGCCCACAGCCAGCTGTGTCCCTGCCCTACTTTTCTGCACTCAACGGGCCTGTGCTGGTTCATTCTTGCTCAGGGCCCAGTCTTGGCAGCACAGCTGGGTCTGGCATCCTTTATCAGTAGAGATTCCCTTAATCTTCCCCTGCTCAGATGTCCAACTCCACACACTGCCCAGGAGGTGAAAATTCTTGTGGCTGGGGCCCAGTCTACCTCTCAACGCAGGGCTCACTGCTTGTTGTTTAAGCAGAACTAGCCTGGAGGTGTTTACTCTTCACAGGGATCAAACCTTTGTCCTGGAATTTTTCTTTGGATCTTCTCAAGTTGTACCAGGAAAACCACTGTTCTGCCCCAATTTTTTTTTTTAATTTTTATGGCTATCCATTCACCCAGAGGGGTTATTTTTTCTTATTTGTGGGGGAAATCTGGAGAGCTTGGAATTTTCTGACCTGCTGTGCCATCTTCCCAGAATCCTCTCTCAAGCATTTTTCAATTGCCAAACATTTATCTTCTTTCCCTTCTGCCCTACCTTCTCCCTCCCTTTCTCTCCTGCCCAAAATAAAAAAAATATAAAACTTTTGACAAATATAGTCAAGAAAACAAATTTCCAGGTTGGTCATGTCCAAAAAAGATGTATGTCTCATTTTACATATTGAGTCCATCACCTCTCTGTCAGGAGGTAGATAAACTTATCCCTTTTTAAAACCCATTTTCATTTGCTGCAAAGTGTACATTTAAATACTAATGTTTAATGTTGGTCTTTGGAAGGTAGATTTTCCAGTTATGTTTGCCTACTTTGGATAAGTATTTAACAGAAGCATTGTTAGTGTTAAATTTATTCTTTAGTTTTCTTGGCATGGGAAGATGAATTAAAGAAAATTTGTAGCTTATAAAAGAAGCTAGTGATCTACATAGCTAATGTTTATATCTCCATTTTTAAAATAGAGATTCTCTGCAAACCTGTTCCATTTTTTCTTCGTGGAAAACCTATTCCCAAGAGAATGCTCCCACCTGAAGAATTGGTGCCATACTACACTGATCCTAGGAACCGTGGATACCTGGCAGATCCAGCCCAGTTTCCTGAAGCAAGACTTGAACTAGCCAAGAAATATGGTTACATTTTACCTGACATCACTAAAGATGAACTCTTCAAAATGCTGAGTACTCGAAAGGATCCAAGGCAGATTTTCTTTGGTCTTGCTCCAGGTTGGGTAGTAAATATGGCTGAAAAGAAAATCTTGAAGCCCACAGATGAAAACCTTCTTAAATACTATAGCTCATAAATTCTAAACTTAGAGAAAAAAGTTGTCTCAGGAATACTGGAAAAATGAGCCTAGAATGCTCACCGTTTCTTGTTTCATTTTCCTGTTCCACCAGACTCAAAATGTTGGGTGCTGGATTTTGGCATGATGCATTTTTCCTTTTTTTTTTAATAGGTAAAATCAAAATAAAATGTCTATGAGAAGCCATATTGGACAAAACTTAAGTCTGTGTACTATGATGAAACATACACAAGGCCTCTTTTGCGGAATAGACTTTGGAGATCAGACTTGTATCCTCAATGCTTTTAAGTAGTCAGAAGAAATCATTTAGTCAGAAGTTTTCTTGCATGCCTCATTTGTCCTTTTCATCACTGCATATTGTAGAATGTGTTTTTGTCGAGTGTCATTGATCCATAGGCTGATTTAGCAGGGGTTCAAGCACCCGAAGGGGAAATAAGCCTCTGTTAGTCTCTGAGATAAATTCCAGCTCTAGCAACTGGAGGTCAAAGTTTGAGTTTTTATTTAGAAAAATTCAGATCATTACTTATATGCTAGTGTGCACAGTATTTGTGAAAATATTTTTTAATAAATTATTTCTCTTACTGTCCTTATACCTTTTCACTGCTGATTAAACTACAACACAAATTTTAAGTGACAGACCAAACAGTAAATGTGGAGACAGTGCAGAATGATTGAATTTTTTGTTCAGTATACTGTCCCATGTCTAAAAATGACAAAGTTCTTAAAATATAACTACATACTCATCTGGTGAATTTTTCTGTTGTGGGGAGTACTTTGTCAATCTTAGCTTGCAAATTAAAAAAGGCTGAAATAAGATGATGCTATAATGCCTTCCCTTAGAGAGAATGGAAACTTTTCCACAGTTCTATTTTTGGAGTACTTAATGGCTACCTTGTTTTTTTTTTAATACCTTCTTTTCTCAACTTTCTGACAGGCACTTTGACACAAAAGTTTTATACTAGTAATTTAAAGCTGTTTACCCTCTAGGGTAAATGTAAACTTGGGCATCATTTTAAAGGTATTGACTTAGGCTGAGAAGAAAACATATTTGCTTTCAAATTATTTGCACAGAAATTAGCTTCCCTGTTGCATCCTATTCTACATCCTGATTCTTTTATAAAGTATAAAACCTTAAATTACAAGAGATACCTTTTAATTCTTTGAAAAGCAGCCTCTAATTACTGCATCCAGTTTTGGTTATTTACTACCTTCTCTTATTTGTGCTGTTATGGGTTTCTCTTTTGTATGAATCAATTGACAATTGTATTTTCTGGAGGTTATGGTACTGCTCCAACAGGAAAGGTTTTCAGTTGGAAGTAAAGAAGGAAGTTAGTCACCTAAATGAAGACCAAAACAAAAGTGTTTATGCCATGTAACAATCATAGAATGTATACTCTGGATCCCCTATTTGAAACAGAATGACCAATTTATTCCTAGTAATAGTGATTTTTTAAAAAATTATAACCAAATGGATGGACATACTTTGTTGTGTTTGCCTTAAGAGGCCTACAGGTGAAAGGGAAACCCGAATAGAATGACAACCCAAAGAATGAAAACAGGAAACAGATGTCTGGTAATGTCTGGTGATGGGATAGCACTTATTCACTGAATGTGGGTTTAGTCACCAGACAGCTGTATCCTGACCTTAATGTTACAGTACTGCAGATACCACCAAGCCAAAACAGCCACGTTCCACAAAATCCGGCTATTCTCTTTTACAAAGGTAATCCTTAGATCACTGTACCTCACTGGGACACTTTGGGGTGCTTGAGTTACAACAGAATTGGTTTGTTTCCCAAGGTTTTTTCCCCCTAGTTTACAGGTGCAGCATTTCTGTATTATTCGGTCTGTGAGCAGAAAGGATAATAGGGAGACATAAAGGATTTCCTGTTAGCTAATTTATCTTATTAGTCATGCTGGTGCCCTGGCAACCTAAGAATCAAAGCACAAGGAAGTTATCTGCAAACTTTCTTCATTAGGAGTCAAATCTGTTTGTAGTTGCCTTTCACCTCGGCAGCATTTTTGCAATGCAAATAGGCTGTTTGTGTCTGTGACCTGCAGTACTAGTGTTAAGAATGCTCTTAAAAGTGGTTTTTTTAAGACTTCTCAGAGAAATAATTACTTTGGATTTCCTGTTGTTAAGAATTTTTTTTTAAAATGTTACTCTGCATTCTATAGAAAATGAACCGGCCCTGCCATAACAGGAAAAATACTTGTCAGATAACAACAGGGTAAAGCAGCTTAATTTCTGCCAGAGTGTTGTCAGAGAAGATTTTGTTTTCCATTGGTGTCAATTATTATTGAGAAGCCCAGGAAAGCTGTGTTTTTAAGCGACATCCTGAATTATTCATTTAATTTTTTTTTTTGGTAGCCGGCATTCAGATTATGAAAGAATGCTAAGATCTCCTGAGGGTATGAAGGAAATATATTTTAAAATCTGTTATTTTCCAACAGGAGTTGTTAAGATCTTAACTATTATAGAGGCAGTATGGTAGAAAAACATTGCATTAGTTTAGTTTCTGATTTTGCAGCTTTTTCTGCATTTCACTTGTTTTATAGAAGAACACTACCCTAAAGGTCTTTGAGGTTTGAGAATCAATTCAGTTAGGTCTGAAAGCATGGGTAAATATGCACCTTCTTAAAATGAGGTACATAAATGTAGGGCGTTTACTGTTAAAAAAATATACATAGGTAAAAGTGAAACTTGGAATTGGATTCAATTTTAAGCACAGAAAAACTCTGTCATGGATACAAATTTAATGTAATTTAAACTAATTTCATGCCTTACAGTAGCTCTATTCAATTCATTTCACTTTGAAAAACATTTTATCAGCTCCCTATTATGTTCAAGACAACTGGTAGGGACTATAGTGTAAAGATAAAAAGTGATGATCTTCTCCAGAGTTTAGTCTAAATGGAGATAGAAGGTGTAACATGTACACAAATAATTATAAATGTAATGAGGGCAAAAGTGAGATGCAGATACAGTCCTTCAAGAAAAATTTGGAGAGGGAGTGATCACTTGCAGTAGGTGGGAGATGTAAGGAAGGCTTTGTGAAGGGGATGACAGCTAAGCTGGGCCATGAAGGAATATATTAGGGAGAGATGAATTTCTGAGTGTCATTCTAAATCTTGGAGTACCCAAACTTGGCTATCTTCCACTATGACAACTGAAGCTGTCTGAAGAGAGCCTTAACTCCTCTCTTCAAAATTTCACAGCATCATTGTTCCTTTTCAATTTCTTCCCAGTGGTCACAGAAAAGCTGCGTTCTAATGGCTACGACTAATAACTCTACCTTCACCCTTGATCCCATTCTCTTCCACTTTTTCCTGGGATCTTACCCTTACAGTCATTCCCTCATGTATTTTTAGTCTCTCTCTTTCACTGATTCTTTCCCATCTACTTAAAAACTTATGCCAGTACCCTCAACCCTTTTGCTATCTCCAGCTTCCACTCCGTTTCTTTCCCTTCACTGCCAAACTTTTTAAAAAAGGTGCCTATGGCTTAGTTCATAGAATATTAGATCAAGTTAAAAACAAACAAAAGGAAGCTCAGAAAAGGACCTCAAGAGTCTACACATATAGTTTAAGGGTTGTGTTGTTTCAGTTGTGTCTGACTTCATGACCCCATTTGGGATTTTCTTGGCAGAGATACTGGAGTGGTTTGCCATTTCCTTCTCCAGCTCATTTTACAGATGAGGAAACTGAGTCAAACAGAGTTAAGTGATTTGCCCAGGGTCACACAGTCAGTGTCTGAGGTCTTCCTGATTGCAGACCCAGTGTTCTATCTGCCAGTTGATAGACTACTGGACCTGAGTCAGTAAGACTCATCTTCCTGGGTACAAATCTGACCTCAGACACTTACTAGCTTACTGGTAAGCTTACTAGCCACTTCTCTGCCAAGAAAATCCCAAATAGGATCATAAAGAGTCTGACACGACTGAAAACAACTAAACAACAACATTGAAGGTAGCCAGTGTTCTCTTACCATTTCTTTACCTATTGTGGTTTTCTATTCCCTGATCATCTTTTAGGAAATGCTTTGCAAACAAGAATCCTTATTATAACATACCTGATGACTGGTCATCCAAACCTTGCTTTAAGAACTCTGGCAAGTGGAAACCCACTTCCTCTGAAACCAGCTATTCCATTTTGGAATTGCTCTAGTTCTTAAGATACTTTTCCGTGCCTTAAATCCAAATGAGCATCCTTTCAATTTCTACCCATTGCTCTTCCCCATGGGAATAAAAGTTTAATTTAAATTAATTTTATAGTCTCGTCCTCTGGGGCCTAGGAATACAAATACCTTCTTTCATGTGACAGCCTTTCAAATACATGAACACTCATATTTCCCCCTAAGTCTCTTCTGCAGGCTAAATATTTCTGATTCTTCGTATTGCATGACCTCTAGACCTTTCAACTGAGTTGCCCTTCTCTGGACACTAAAGCTTATAAAGTTCCTAAAATGAATTGAACATCATATTCCAGGTATGATCTGATCAGGGCAGAGCATATCCAAACAATTACCGTTCTAGTCCTCAACACTAGGCCTCTCTTTATGTAGCCTAACATTGCATTAGGTTTCTTGATAGCTACTGTGTTGATTCATTCATTGATCTTTCAACATAGTAAAATCACCCAGAGATTTTTCTTACTTTGTATTAGCTAACCTTGCCTTCCCTATCCTGTACTTATAAAGTTGATTTTTTTTTAGCTCAAGTGGGAGACTTTACATTTATCTTCTAAGAAATCGTATCTTCCTGAGTTCAAATCTGGTCTCAGACCCATGACCCTAGCTGTGCGACCCTGGGTAAGTCACTTAACTCCAATTGCCTCACCAAAAAAAACCAAAACAAAACATTGTATCTTATTTGGCCCAATGTTCTCTTCTGTTTAGATTTTTCTGGATTCTGACTCTGCCATCCAGTGTGTCAGCTATTGCTTTCAGCCTCGTGTTGTCTGCAAATTGATAAACAGACCAACTCCGCCTTTTAGATATCATTGAGAAAAATGTTAAATTACAGCCAAGCACAGATCCATAAGGAACTTTACCAGTGACACTCAAGTTGGCAGTGAATCACTAATGACTACTGTTTGGGTCCAACCATTCAATCAGTTTAAAATCCACCTAAATGTGCTGTCATCTAACCAATGTCTCCTCCAGTCTTTTCCACAACAGTAGTATGAAATACGTTAAGTGCTTTGCTAAAACCTAGAAAAGTGTGTTGAAAGTATTCCCCAGTCTACCAGTTTAGATATCTTGTCAAAAAAGAAAATGAAGTCAGTCTGGCATTGTGTGTTATTTTAATTAGTTTCTGTGTATGTTTTAATTTTTGTTTTTGGTGAGGCAGTTGGGGTTAAGTGACTTGCCTAGGGTAACACAGCTAGTAAGTGTCAAGTGTCTGAGGCCACATGTGCACTCAGATCCTTTTGACTCCAGACCAGTGCTCTATCCACTGTATGTTTTAATTTTTGTTTAGTATTTTTAAAAATAATTATTTTTTTGTTCCAGCTTTGACACACACACTCCAACATTTTTATACAAACAAGAAGAAGATTGTATATGAAGCCATATCTACTATATCTTGCTTATTTTAAAAATATATATTGCAGACAGTATGATAATTTCAGAGCTGACTAGCTTGTTTGTCTCTCTGAACTATTTATTATTATACATTTTAAAAAATTCATCAAGAACCATCTTTTCTTTTTACTTTTTACATCACTATTATTAATTCCTCTTTAACCCCTCAAATCCTCCCTCAATTAAAAAAATACAAGACAAAACAAAAACCCTGTCTTGTAACAAATGAGTACAGTAATGGAAAATAAATGCCAATATTGACCACTTCTGAAAAAAAGTATATATTGTACCTTAGAAGTCCATCTCTTTTCTGTCAGGAAGTAGGTAGCATGCTTGATTGTCACTTATCTGGAGTTGTGGTTTGTCATTGCATCGATCAGAGTTCTTAAGTCATTTGAATTTTTTTTTTATACCACAGACATTTCTGGATATATCGCCCCCTTCCATCCCCATTTCCTTGTAAGAAAGAAAAACGGTTAAGCAAATGATTAGGCAAAATTAAACCAATATAGCCACTGTATCTGATGATGTAGGCAAATTTTGCACTTGTAATCTCTTGCATCATGGCTGTAAGTAGAGTTATGTTTTTTTAAAGGGCAGGTCTGACTAGATGTGTGACCCTGGGCAAATCACATAACTGTTTGCCTCAGTTTCTTCCTCTGTAAAATGAGCTGGAGAAGGAAATGGTAAACCACTCCAGAATCTTTGCCAAGAAAACCACAAATGGGGTCATGGAAAGTGAGATATAACTAAACAGCAACAACAAATGTACTCAGTACTCATCTTCTTGCTCTTCCTTGAACATGTCATTCCATCACTGTACTTGGTGCCTTTTTGAACAGGTAAAATTTTTCATTAGAGCAAAAAAAAGAATAAGGAAGAAAGAAATGAGGGGGGGATGAACAAAACTGATCTATACATTAAAAAAAAAAAAGTGCAATAAATCACATTTGTGGACCTGTCACCTCTGCAAAAGAGTAGAGGGTGTCTTGCCATGTCTTTTCTTTGAGGCCATGCCTGTTGTTTGTCATTGTGTAACATTCACTTTTTTATGTGTGTGATTCTTTCCGTTTACAGTATTATAGTCATTGTGTATATTGTTTTCTTGGCTCTGCTTACTTCATTCAGCATCAGTTTCTATAGATTTTTTCATGCTTCTCTGTATTGTCATTTCTTATAGAAAAATAATATTCCATCACATTCATGAACCACAATTTGTTTAGCTGTTCCCCAAATGGACATGTACTTAGTTTCAAATCTTTGATATCACAAAAAAATTATGCTGTAAATATTTTGGTGTATATGAGGACTTTTTTCTTTTCAGCTAAGTTCTTTATATTGTAGTTGAAGTCCTTTCTTTTTTGATAAATATGAGAAAGAAAAGATACAAATTTCTAGAAAGGAGAAGTAGACTTAGTCTAAGTCGATACGTGTATTTATATAGAAAGATTTAGGTTTTGAATAGTACTTGGCCTACAAGTCAACCATTTGTTCTCCAAAATCTGCATAATAACTTCCTAGTAGGCGAAGCTGGCCCACTGATGTAGAAAAATGATATAGCTATTGTCAATTCTGAAAAAATCTGAAGTAACAACATTCAATGTGCTCTGTATAGCTATTATATAACATGTAATGTATATAATATTAAAGTTTTTATAGGACTTTTTTATTTATAAAGCCTTTCTCCTTTCATCACTGATCATATGCATAGTGATGTATTTTCTTTTAATAGGATAATTAATATGTAGGCAGGAAAGAGGAGAGCAGATCCATTAAGATATATAGCTTATTTATCAATTATCATTTGCAACTTGACCTAGGTGTATTCTAAGCGTACCCCTTAGAATGACCTAGGACAAAGCTTTCTATGCATTTGCCTAAGGAGGCATGAGAGCCACTTGGTGGGAGTAGGAATGACAAAACTTATTGGGTATTTTCATGTATAGCTCCCTCATAGGTACATTTACTTTTTTCCCCCCAACAAAAACAAAGTTCAAATTGGAGTCAGCAAAAGTGATAGGAAAGTGAATAATTTGTGCCAACTGACAATCAGGCCACGTTGTTTGTCCTTCATTTTCAAAGAGGACCAGTGATATAATCACAGGATTATATCTTGACTTGTGTGTGAATTGGATTTAGGTGAGGCAGTTATACAAAATTGTCAGTCTTATTTTCTTCAAGTCATTGAGGTCCAGTGGCAAGACAAGGCAAAGTGATCAGTGATAGCCTGGGATGCAGAGGATGACCTTGGCATCTTTGATGTCTGACCAAATTCTAAGCACTCCATGGCACCTGATTCAGCTACCTTCATGGCCATTGGAACAAATTATTCTAATCTGTCCATTCTACTGAGGGTAGTCTTCACAAGCTTGGGGCAGACATCCCCCTAACTCACTCATGGGTTTTAGGCCTGTTTGTTATACTCAACCTGGTTTAACCCATCTGTTGAGAAGGTTTTACTGGTGTGTGGCTGCCGTGTGTGCTATAGCTTGTTGGAAACACAGGCCATGTCCACAAGAACAAAGGCATTCATTGACTTCTAAGCAAGTTCTCCAGACCTGTGGCTGTAACAATGTACAGTTGTAATGATGCTTTCAACGAGTCAAGATTTGAACTCTGCATCTCTGAATCTGGAATCAGAAGACCCCAGTTTAAATCCTGACTTAATGCTTTTGTGACCTTGGGCAAGTCACCTTCTTAAGGGTCAGCCTCATTTTCTATAAAATGACAGGAATCATTTCAGAGCTTCTTAAACTGTGGGTCATGACCCTATATGAGTGGAAAAAGTTTAAGAAGTCCTGGACTAGATGATCACTAAGATCCCTTCCAACTCTAAATCCTATAATCTTATGATTCACCGTGAGTGAGGAGCCCATAGCCAGGTATGTTAATAAGTCTCAGCTGTATTCTTTTTTTTTTTTTGTTTTTCAACTGTACTGTGAGATTTTGTCCAGTATCAGAGATTTTGTCTTGTGCTATACTCTTGTGAATGCTTCTCAGAGTTGTCATTGTATTGTTGCAGTTGTTTTTAATGATAGGCTTATACCAGGTTAATTCTACTTATCACCTTTTAAATAGAATTTCCTAAAAATGCTTTCCACATATACAAAAATATTTTTCATTATTGTCATGTAGTTTTAAAATCAGGAACTTTATTCAGACTAGTAGGTCTTTGTATTACTTTTAAACTGTCCAGTTGCGTAGAAATCAAAATCACACTTAAAATTTGAAGCCTTAGAGTCACATAAATATACCAATTTTGGCCATCTCAGTATGAATCCTTTGCTTTACTTCTTTGGAACACCACTTGGGTGCTGCTAATGGGTATTTAGGGTTTATAGATTGACACTGTCTTCCCGTTGTCAAAGTATTTATGCTGGGGGCAAGCAATATATGCCTGTCCATCAAAATCTTCTATTTCTCCCAAATATAGAGTCCTCTTGAATGATAACAGTGAATACCTGTAGTGTGATATTCTCCTTTGTGATAGAAAGTGATAATTTCTCTGTCATGGACTGTAGCTGTTGTTCTTTGAAATTTTTTTAGTGTCTTCTCTGCCAACATAGAAAAATTTTCTTCTGTTGCCTCAGGAGATTGTGAAGAGCTTTGCAGATCCATGTTTGAGTATTAGTTAGTTCCTGAGGGTATTGAGAAGATAAAGTGACTTGCCCAGGGTCAGATAGCAATTTTAATTTAGAAGCAAGGCTTGAATTAGTCTCTGATTAGAAGTCAGAAATGTTCTCGCTCCATTGTGTAGATAGTGGAAATCCTGTTAACTTGGTGAAAGGAAGTAGTATCATAGGGTGGTGCAGTGGCCCCACAGTTGGCAGTCCCACAGGGGCCACCAAGATTGAGCATTACTGTCTTTTTTTTTTTTTTTTTTTAGGCAATTGGGGTTAAGTGACTCGCCCAGGGTCACACAGCTAGTGTCAAGTGTTTGGTCTGAGGCTGGATTTGAACTCAGGTCCTCCTGACTTCGGGCCAGTGCTCTATTCACTGTGCCACTTAGCTACCCCACATTAGTGCCTTTTCAATGAATTAAAAATATACTCACTGTATCCTGGAAGAAGGGGCAGCTAGGTAGTGTAGTGGATAGAGTACTGGGCTTGGAATCAGGAAGACTTATCTTCCTGAGTTCAAATCTGGCCTCAGACACTTGTTAGCTCTGTGATCCTGGGCAAGTCACTTAATCTTGTTTCCCTCCTTGTTTGTTCCATATCTGTAAAATGATCTGGAAAAGGAAATGGCAAACCACCACAGTATCTTTGCCAATAAAACACCAAATGGGGTCATTAAGATTTGGACACACTGAAAACGACTAAATGACAAATCCTGGAAAGAAATGATCAGTGTTGTAGGTATGAAGATAGTACTTTCTTGAAGGACAGTGTGATATAGTGGGGAGAATATAGAACTTGGTAGTCAGAGACCTAGTTTTGAGTACCTCCTAATGTACCAACTACTGCTATTGGCAGCTAGGTGGTACAATTGATAGAGTGATGAATCTGAAGTCAGGGAGACCTCAGTTCAAATCTCACTTCAGATACTTCCTTAATGTGTGACCCTTGGCAAGTCACTTAACTGCAGTCTACTTCAGTCTCCTCATCTGCAAAATGGAGATAATAATAGCACTTATCTCCCAAGATTACCGTGACAATAAAATAAGATGATATTTGGAAAGTGCTTTGTGAACTTAAAGCACTATATAAACACCAACTAACTGATTTTTGGACTATAAGCAAGTCTTCCTCTATAAAATGAAGCTAATAATACTTGCTCTACTTATCTCACAGGTTTATTGAGAGGGCTACACTTTGTAAAAACATTTAATACACTATAGAAATATGAGTTCTTATTATTTAAGATTTCTGAATGTTTGATTAATAACCAATATCCTCTGTTGTTAGTCAAAAGGGATAGATCATACTGGTTCCAATATAGGCCCTGGCTTACTTCTCTTATTTAATGAAAAAATAGATGAACCCTTACCAGGGAAGAAATATGTTTCTAAAAACATGTAAGTTGGTAGAGGGGGGATACTTTTTAGCTTTTACTCCATTTTTCACATTTCCTGGCCATGTCCATAATATAACCTGACCACTAATAACTCCAGGATCATGTCAGATTGCCAGGCAATTAGCAAGTATTTATTAAGTACTTATTATGTGCCAAGCACTGGGTTAAGTGTTGGGGGATGCAAAAGAAAAAAGGGCAAAAACAGTCCTTTTCCTTGAGGAGTTCACATTCTAATGGAGGAAAGATTGTGTCAATCACAATTGTGTTAGGCGATCCTAGGGAGATGCAGTTTGAGCAATAAATGTTCTACCAGCTGTCTCCTCCTTCTGATGGCCCAGCTCATCATGGTAGTTTAAATAGGTGATACTTTCTCAACCTCTGCCTCAAAGTAATAATAATAATAGCTAACATTATAGTAATAATAATAATAGCTAACATTTGTATAGCACTTACTATGTATCAGGCACTGTGATAAACACTTTGTATTTGATGAGAAGATGACTGTGTCCTCTGAACAAACAATCACCATTTTGATGTTTAATACTGTGTTACTGTCACTGGTAAACACATACTTACTGCCAAAGTCTTCATCTGCACGTAGGTAGCACTTCAGGGACTTATTGCCTTGTCTGTAGAATAAAGGAGGAATCATAGAAGTTATCTAGTCCCTCCCTCTCATTCCTTATCTGTAAAACCACTACAGTATCTTTGCCAAGAAAACACCAAAGGGGGTCATTAAGAGTTGGACACAACTGAAAATGACTAAATAACAAACCCTGGGAAAAAATTGATCAGTGTTGTAGGTATGAAGGTGAAAAAAGTGAACCCCAAGAAGATTAAGTGACTAGCCCAAGGTCACACAAGAAAGACTAGAGAAAATGGAACATGTGCTAATATGGCCTGAAGTCTGATCAACTTCTGATAGAAATTAATCTAATTTAAAATATGAAGCATATTTTTGTACTCAATTTACAGTTTGGATTTTCCTTCTTTTGAAGACACAGCTACATTCCTAGTAACACCACTGATTTGCTGGGCATCTACTATTTAATATTGCTATGCTTCCATCCCTTTTGAAGACCATGTCTTACATATCTACCATCTAACTGTTAGAGAAAATGAACCAAGTTTTTTTTATATTTTTGATCAAAAGACTCATAGAAATGCAAAGTAATGATTCCCATCCTCTTCCTGTGTTCCTGCTCAGAGCTTAAAGTGGTAGAACTGGTTTCATCTCCTTTAGGTACAGAATTATAGCACTGCATTCCCCTCACATGGGTAAGGCTGACCCCTAGTGACCAATTGTGTTTGCTCCTTATGGAAGTCCCTATTTGGGTTTTCTTGGCCTTTTTAATGTATATGGTCTGGAGGACTTGAGACTTTCCCTAAAGAGTTCCTTTGTATTGTAAAATGTTGTTACCACAATTGAATATGTAGTTAACTATTGCTTAATTCATTTTTCACACTATCCTTGCTAACCTTTGTTTATAAATTTGTCTTAGGAGCAAAGATTTGCAGGAAAAGTCCTTGAAAAGAGTTCATTGTTACCTATCGTGGTTGTCCACCTGACATAATAAAAACAAATGTAATATTTAAGTGACACCTTTTAAATTAATTCTTTGTTAACTCTTATTCTTTTTGTTAGATCCATATTTATTCCTCTTCTAAAGTCACCTTAGTATTTTGGATCAAAATCACCTTAGTATTTGGAAAAGAGAAAAAAGGTATGTTTAAATAATATTTCTCTTCTTTATTATCTACTGCAAGATCTTTAAGTATACAATTCTGACAAGTAAAAATTGGTTAAATTTTTAAAAATCCTATTATAAACTTACTAGTTGGCAAAAACTGCAAAATAAGGACTAAAATAGTAGATAAAGCCCTTACATAGTAATGTACGTATTTTAAAAGTAGGACCAAACTAACAAGAAACAATTTCTTCTGTCTTTCCTTCTGAATCCATTTGAAACTCTTCTACTTTTCATTTTAAATGATGGATTCTTTAGTAACAGCATACATGGAGTCACAAATACAGGGCAAACCATTAAAATGAATTAGTGAGATCAGAACTAGGAACTGATTGCTTGTTTCTGAATTGAGTGGGAAGTTGGAATAGGCAGCTTTTAAGATTTGTTATAACATTTAAATTCTGTGCCACCAGATGAATTGGGAAGAGGGGATAACTTCAATGTTAATACTGTTTTAAGAAACCAAACCAATGAATTGTAGATAGGAAAGAATCGAACTCCTCCAGAGATCAGAAGGAGAACTAAAGAAAATCCAATAATGAAAATTGGATTAGACAGAAGAACCATAAACCAGAAGGCCACAGTTTAACAAAGAAATAGTTAGGGAGTGTTTGAGGATAGCCCCTGGAAAGGGTTTTTCAGCATTCTTAAACCAGAGCCATCAAAGGACTTGGCACACGGCAGGCTTTTAATAAATGCCTGGTGATTAAGTGACTGATCATCTTTGATTGACTAGCAATAATGGGACTGAATGCTTTACACCTAAGGTAGGTTATCTGAACTACTTGGTCTTTACTTGTGAATGTAGCTTAGCATAGAGGAAGGAATTTTGGACCTGGAGTCAGGAATTTTGGACCTGGAGTCAGGAAGACTTAGATTCATATTTTGCTTCTGACACTAGTTGTGACAAGTCACAACTTTTTAGATCCTCAGTTTCTTCATCTGTAAAATAGGTCTAATGCCTGTTATTGTGAGGATCAGTTGATAATGATAAAATGTAGATTTTTCAAACTTTAAAGTACTACATGTGTCAGTAATTATTGTCTTAACTGTAGTTTATACTCACATTCCTTCATAGTATGTTGTAAGATTCACTTGTATGCCTAGACTTCAAGTGTTCAACTGAAATGCAGTTTGCAAGTCAACAAAGATTTATTGTGCTATTATATGCCAGTCATCATACTAAGCTCTGGTGCTATAAAGAAAGGCAAAGCAATCTATGCCCTCAGGGAGCTCACATGTAGACGGGAATATGGATATCACTAACATTGCTGTAGAACAGGAAGAAAGACTGGGATCCAAGGATGTAGATTTTTTTTTAAAATTTTCACATTAGTCATGTTGCAAAGAATTAGAACCACAAAGAGGAACCACAAGAAAGAAGAAACAAAACAAAGGAAAAAAAAAGAGCAAATAGTATGCTTCGACCTGCATTCAAACTCCACGGTTCTTTCTCGAGATATGGATGGCATTTTCCATCATGAGACTTTTGGAGATGTCTTAGAGATCCTTGCATTGCTGAGAAGGGCTAAGTCTACCAAAGTCACTCATGG
>NW_020955033.1:1058485-1058882 GCF_900497805.2 Vombatus ursinus | reverse complement strand
AAAGAGCTGCTATAAATATTTTTGTACATGTGTGTCCTTTTCCCATTTGTTTGATCTCTTTGGGATATAGCCCTGGAAGTGTTATTGATGGGTCACATTTTTATAGCCTTTTGGGCATAGTTCCAAATTGCTCTCCAAAATGGTTGGATCAGTTCACAACTCCACCAACAATGCATTAGTGTTCCAATTTTCCTACATTTTCTCCAACATTTATCATTTTCCTGTTTTGTCATGTTGGCCAATCTGATAGGTATGATGTGGTACCTCAGAGTTGTGATTTGCATTTCTCTAATCAATAGTGATCTAGAGATTTTTTCATATGACTATAGATAGCTTTAATTTCTTCATCAGAAAACTGCCTGTTCATATCCTTTGACCATTTAGCAATTGGGGAATC
>NW_020955033.1:1058314-1058386 GCF_900497805.2 Vombatus ursinus | reverse complement strand
TCTTATAAATTTGACTTAGTTCTCTATGTATTTTAGAAATGAAGCCCTTATCAGAGACACTAGTTGTGAAAA
>NW_020955033.1:1044936-1058176 GCF_900497805.2 Vombatus ursinus | reverse complement strand
TATGGTATAAGATGTTGGTCTATGCCTAGTTTCTGCCATACTCTTTTCCAGTTTTCCCAGCCGATTTGGTCAAATAGTGAGTTCTTAACCCAGAAGCTGGGGTCTTTGAGTTTATCATACAGTAGATTACTATAGTCATTGACTACTGTGTCTTGCATACCTAACCCTATTCCACTAATCCACCACTCTGTTTCTTAGCCAGTACCAAATAGTTTTGATGATTGCTACTTTTTAAAGATATGGAACAACTAGGCCACCTTCCCTAGCATTTCTTTTCATTAGTTCCCTTGATATTCTGGACCTTTTGTTCTTCCAAATGAATCTTGTTATTATTTTTTCTAGCCCCATAAAATAATTTTTTGGTAGTTGAATTGGTATGGCACTGAGTACATAAATTAGCTTAGGTAGAATTGTCATTTTTATTATGTTAGCTCTGTCTATGCATGAGCAACTGATGTTTTTCCAATTATTTAGATCTGACTTTGTGTGAAAAATATTTTATAATTGTGTTCATATAGTTGCTGAGTTTGTTTCAGCAGGCAGACTACTAAATATTTTATAATGTCTACAGTAACTTTAAATGGAATTTCTCTTTTTATCTCTTGCTGTTGGGTTTTGTTGGCAATATATAGAAATGCTGATGATTTATGTGGGTTTATTTTATAACCTGCAACTTTGCTAAAGTTTATTATTTCAAGTTGTTTTTTACTTGATTCTCTAGGATTCTCTAAGTATATCGTCATACCATCTGCAAAGAGTGATAGCTTTGTTTCTTCTTTGCCTATTATAATACCTTCAATTTCTTTTTCTTATTGCTAAAGCTAACGTTTCTAGTACCATATTGAACAACAGTGGTGATAACGGAAATCCTTGTTTCACCCCCGATCTTATTGGAAATGCTTCTAACTTATCCCCATTACATATGATGCTTGTTGAAGATTTTAGGTACATGCTACTTACCATTTCAGGGAAAACTGCGCTTATTCCTATGCTCTCTAGTGTTTTTAATAGGAATGGGTGTTGTATTTTGTCAAAAGCTTTTTCTACATCTATTGAGATAATCATGTGGTTTCTGTTAGTTTTGTTGTTGATATGATCAGTTATGCTAATAGTTTTCCTAATATGAAGCAGCCAAGGATGTGGTTTTTGAGTGACACCATGATCTTTCTTTTTAATTGCTAATTGTGGCAGTAAAAAACGACCCCTGACATTATCAGAGAAAAAGGGAAATCAGTGAGGGAAAGTTGTTACCCTATTTCTCTATATAACTTTGTGATTTCCCTCTGAGAAATTCAAAATACTGCATGTATGTTCTCATTCATATTGAAGAGGAGGGGAAAGGTACACCTAAGCAAGGTTGGATTTATAAGATGCAATCTTCCACTGGCTTATGAAATTCCAGTAGTATTCATTCCTTGAGGATAATTTATCTGTCTTCAGGAGATTAATTTAATCTGCAGGAGATTTAAAAAAAATTCCTGGGAAGACTAATGCAGCAATTAGGTAGTGCAGTGGATAGAGCTTTACGCTTGAACTCAGAAAGACTCATTTTCTTGAGTTCAAATCTGGCCTCAGACATTTACTAGCTGTGTAACCCTGGGCAAGTCACTTAATCCTGTTTGCCTCAGTTTCCTCATCTATAAAATGAGCTGGAGAAGGAAACAGCAAGTTACTCCAGTATCTTTGCCAAGGTGGAGTCATAAAGAGTTGGACACAACTGAAATGACAGAACAACAAAGGGAAGAGTAATACATTAAATTCCAACCTTCTTAGTGGGAATGAGTCTATGAGTTGCAAATTGGCAAAGATGACAAAAAATGGCAATTGTCAAATATTGAAGGGACTGTGGAATAATAGTCACACTAATGCATTGTTGGTGGAGCTGCAAGATAAAGCTACCATATTGTGAAAATAAAGTGCCTAAATGTCCATGATTTTTGAACCAGAGATTCCATTATGGGGCTTTTACCCCAAGGAAGTCATCAAAAAAACAAAGTCCCCACATATGCCAAAATATTTATAACAAGACTTTTTGTGATAGCAAAGAATTAGAAACAAAGTAGATGCCCATTGATTGGGGAATGGCTAAAGAAACTGTAGTACATGAATGAAATGGAATATTATTGTACTGTAAGTAATAATGTAGGGCAGGTAGGTGGTGCAATAGATAAAGTGCCAGCCCTGGAGTCAGGAAGACTCATCTAGTGTTCAAATCTGATTTTAGACACATACTAGCTATGTGACCCTGGGCTAGTCACTTAACCCTGTTTGCCTCAGTTTCCTCATCTGTAAAATGAGCTGGAAGCGGAAATGGTAAACCATTATCTTTACCAAAAAACCTCAAATGGAATCATAGAGAATTGGATACAACTGAAACAACTAAATAAATAAAAGAAATTATGTATTTGATGAATATAAAGAATCATGGAAAGATCTACATGAACTATTACAGAGTAAAGTAAGCAGAACCAAGGAAACAATATACACAATAACTACAACAATGCAAATGGAAAGAACAATCATACATACACCCCCCCAAAAAGTGAATGTGACAAAATTATAAGGATCAAATATGACTCGAATGAAAAGATATGAAAAGGTATCCTGAACCCACCGCTTTGTGGAGGTGATAGGTCTACAAGTGTTACAAATTGCACATGTTTTTGGACTTTTTCAGTGTTATCAGTTGCATTGATTTTTTTTCCTTTTAAAAAAAATAGTATTTGTTATATAAATGGCTCTCTGGGAGAGAAGGATACTGGGAATAACTATGATGATCTAAGAAATAGAAGACATTAATAAAAACTTATTTAAAAAAACACTTAAAAAGCATAGAAATTAGTGGATTTTTCCATAATATGTTAAATAGTATTAAGAACCAGATTTATACGTCATCTGGATAAACTAGAAGTCTTTCTGATTAGATTGGATATAAAGAAATCAAGAAAATAAGCATCAGCAAAGAGAGAGGAATTCATTAAAAACACATTTATTAAGCTATTACTATGGGCCAACCACTGTGCCAAGTAACTGGCGGTACAAAGAGAACAATTGATACAGCTCCTGTTTTCAATATGCTCTATTGGAGGAGATGATACATTAAAGTTCATCTGCAGTCACAGCTCAGAAAGCCTGGAAGTCCTAAGGGCATAGAAGCAGGCCATATGACAAATTCCTGGGGTTCTTAGGTCATATAACTAAATAATATGACCATGCCAGGAAGTCTGTAGAGTATAGAAGCAGGGTAGATTTTAAGGTCTAGAGGACTTGAGGAGGAAGTGACAGGGCATATGGTGAGGTATGGTGCTTTGCCATCTCATGGTAAAGAAAAGAGATGGTGATTGCCATCTCAACCAAATTGTATGAGCCCTTACGTAGGCAGGTGGATTCTGGGAAACTTGGTTTGGGGGAGGACACCTTGTATTTAGTACAGGGCTCTGTACAGAATATGTCATTGAGGGAGGAAGGTAAGGGGGAAAGGAATTAAAATTATTATTTTTTGCAGATGATATGATGATCTTCATAGAGAACTCTAGAGATTTCAACTAAAATTTAATTGAAAATTTGATAATTTAGCAAAATGGCAGGATGTATAATTGTGTATATATATGTATATGTATGTGTCAGCAGTAAAAGATAAAGAAACTGTATTCAAAATAGCAAAAGAATGTATGAAATACAATGATCCAAGATAACTCTGAAGGACTTATGATAAAAAATGCTATCCATTCCCAGAGAAAGAATTGATAATGTCTGAATACATTCAATACAGATTGAAGCATATTTTTTTTAACTTTATTTTTCTTTAGTTTTTTTTGGTCTATGTTTTCTTTCACAACATGACTATTATGGAAATCTTTTGCATCACTACGTATGTATAACCTGTATTGAATTGCTTGCCTTCTCAATGAGTGGGGGTGGGAAGGGAAGAAGGGAGAGAATTTAGAACTCAAAGTTTTAAAAATGAATGTTTAAAATTGTTTTTATATGTAACTAGGGAAAAACAAAATACTGAAAAAAAGGAATGTATGAAATACTTAGAAGTCTATTTGCCAAGATACAAATGGAAGTTATATAAATACAACTATAAAAGTCTTTATAGGAATAAAGAGTAACCTAAATAAATGGGGAAATATGATGAACTCAAGGTACAAAATAGCACAATGAGACAGATATTTTTAGAAATGATCTCTATATGCATTTGTTTTGCTTGACTATGCTTATTTGTTATGCAGATGTAATTTTTTTGGGGGGGAGAGGTGAAATCTGAGTGAGAAGAGGGGAGATAGCTATAGGGTTGCAAAAATAAAAAGAAAAGAAAGAAAAAAAGGTCATAAGCATTTCAACAGTTTAGCCAGCTTCTGGAATCAGGCAGGACATATTACATATGCTGTAATGACTGGGTTCTCAGTGGCCAGTCTCCCCATTATATTTATAACAAGAAATTTAAAGGCAAAAGCAAGAAGCTCTGCAAACTTATCAATATGTCAACTGATCCTGACAGTACTACGGTATTCCACAATCATAGTAGCTTACATCTTCCAAGAAGAGAGGGAGATAGAGTTTCCTTATTTCTTTTTGGGGGCCAAGCTTGGCTATTATAATTACAGTGCATCCTATTGTAATTTTTTTGTTCTTTCCACGTATATTGTTGTAGTCAATGTATATGTTGTTTTCCTGTTACTCATTTTTTTTTTAAACTTTGCATTAGTCATATAAAGCCTTCTCATACTTCTTTAAATTCTTCATATTAATTATATCCTGACAAAGGTAACCATTACGGTGAGAAGATTGGAAACTATGCCATTTGTGAATCAGTTGAAGGAATTAGGGATATTCAACCTGGAAAAACTTGGGTGGCATGATAGCTATCTTCAAGTAATGAGATAATATAGTGAAAGTATTTTTGCAACCTTGAAGTGTTATATGTGTTATTATTACAGCTGTTATTAATAACAGTAGTTTTATATTTATTTGTTTTGCTTGGCCCCATAAAACAGATCTTAGAGCAATATGTAAAAGTAGTCTAAAAGAATATTTCAGTTCAACATGAGGAAAACTTCCCCAGTCCTTAAGAGCTCTCCAAAAGTGAACTGGGTGCCCATCACTAAAGGTCATACAGTAGAGGCTGAAAAGGTCACTTGTCAGAGATGTTGTAAAGAAGATTCTTGTTCAGGTGGAGACTGGAACAGAAGACTTCTTGGGTGCCTTCCAACTCAGAGCCTGTGAGAAAAAGGACCATTTATTTTTGGTAAGTTTTTATTATGAATTTAGTAGCCATTAAAAAAACAAAAATGAAATCTTATATAAAATCATAAATTATTTACAATTTGTTTTAAAAGTATGTTAACTTTTACAAAATAATAGGAAAATGTCTGAAACAAGGGAGAACTTTCCCCCCACATTTCTTTGCACTCCCTCCCCCCCCAGGACAGTTAGGTGGCACAGTGGATAGAGCACCAGGCCTGGAGTCAGAAAGACCTGAGTTCAAATCCAGTTTCAGACACTTCTGTTTGCCTCAGTTTCCTCAACTGTAAAATAGTGATAATAGTACTTACCTCCCAGGGTTGTTGTGAGGATCAAATGTGATAATATTTATAAAGTGTTAAGCGCAGTGTCTGGCACATAGTAAGACACTTAATAAAGTGCTGATTCCATTTCTATTCCACTTTTTAGTATTTTCGTATAGACGAGATGGTGGAAGCACTTGTTTTTGTCTCCCATAGAAAAGTACATGTGAAGAGAAAATTTATATAAGATTCCCAACAGTTCTTAGTTAGTGAGGAGAAAGGCTATAGATGAACCATCTACATTTTCCCTTCCAATCACTTCTCAACTCCTAACAATGACTCTTTTATTGTTCAGTCTTTCAGTCATGTCCGATTCTATATGATTCCTTGTTCATGGGGTTTTCTTGGTAAAGATACTAGAGTAGTTAGCTATTTACTTCTCTAGTATGCCCCCATTTTACAGATTAGGAATTGAGACAAAAAGGGGTTAAATGACTTTCCCAGGGTCACACAGCTAGTAAGTGTCTGAGGTCAAATCTTCCTGCTTCCAAGCCTGGTAGGTACTCTATCCGCTACACCACCTACCTGCCCCTTTCTGACTCCACTCCTAAACTAAAATTGTTTCCTTCAAGGTTATCAATGATCTCTTAAATGCTAAATCTGTTGGCTTTTACTCAGTCCTCATCCCTGTTCACCTCTGTAGATTTTGACATTGTTACCACCCCTTTTCCTATACACTTTCTCCTTCCTTGGTTTTCATAATACATTTCACTGTACTATTTCTCTTCCTTAATCACCACTTATCTTCTACATCTAACTGTAGGGGTCTCCCAAAGCTTCGTCCTAGGCTTTCTTGTTTTCCTCTCTCTGCCCTCCAACAGTGATAATTGAACTTAGTGGAAACTGTTGAGATTATCAGATCAACTGAGATGATTCCTCAATTTACAGATCCAACCCTATCCAATATCACTAACTTCTAAATAGATATCTCGTAGACATTTCCAAGTCAATATGTCCAAAATGAAACCCATTGTCTTCCTCAGCTTGGCACCTAAAGTCCTTCATGGTCTGCTTTCAGTGTACCTTTCCTGATTTTTTTTCTCTTTATTCAACTAAATGTATCCTGCAATCTGAACAAATTGGTCTACTTGCTGTTCTCTGAACTTGGAATCCTATTTTCCACCTCTGTGACTTTGCACAGGCTGGCCTATAGGTGTTTTTTTTTTTTTTTAATGCATTTTCTTCACATCTCTGCTTCTTAGAATCCTTAGCTTCCCAGAGTAGTTGACCCTTGCTTGTGGAATGGCTAAACAAATTGTAGTAGATGAATTAATAGAATATTGCTATGCCGTAAGAAGTGACAAGTATAAAGAATTAAGAGAAGCATAGTTAGATTAATAAGAACAGATATAGAGTGAAATAAGCTAAACTATGAAAATAATACAAAACTGCAACAGTGTAAATGGAATGAACAAAAAGATGAAACTAAGTGCTGTGTAATTGTAATCACTAACTTTGACCCTAGAGAAAAGTTGAGAAAATGTACCTGGGGGACTATGGAGTGTAATACTGTATGAATTGTTAGACACAGTTTATGTGTTAGTTGGCTTTGATAAAAAAGCTTCCCCCCATCTTTCTTTTAAAATCTTTATTATAACAGATGACTTCATGAGTAGGGGAGACAAGGATATTTTTGAAAGTGAAATTGATGTAAAAGCAAAAGATATCAATAAAAAACAAAATTTTTAAAAAAGGAACCTTATATACCTTGAAGGGTCATCCTCAGGTGCCCCTCTTACACAAAACCTTTCCTCATTGTCCTAGTTTTTAGTATTCCCCTTCTCTTTTCAAATTATACTTTGAGTATGTGTTTTTCCTCCAGGAAAATGAGACTGTCCCTTTTGCTTTGTATAGCCTATATAATGCTTTAATGCTTATTAAATTGAATGAGGTAGTCCCTGTCCTTTCTGATTCTGTTAAATTGATATCTTTTCCAGTACTGTCATTTAGAAGAGAATCCCTGGATGTTCTACAGCACTGGAGACCTGCCTTTATGAGCAGTGCTTTGTTGCTATGTGGAATCAATTGCCTATTTAGATAATTTGTTTATTGAGTAAAGGGAACATTTAAAGTTTTGCTGTTTATGCAGAAACAATAACTTCAATTACTTTCAGATGTTTTAGGCTACCATGGAGAATGCTCTGCAGTAGTTGTCTGTGTACCCTAACTATCCTGGTGATATGTGACATAGTAGTAAGTGGGGAAGTGGCTTGTATAGTCATTTGGTAGCCAATGTGGAATGCATCTCCCATAAACACTATTTCTGTGGGGTGATGATTGTGATAAAATAACTAAAAGGGTAGTGGCAAATATTGCTAGGTTACAGAGTTAGAGGAAATAGAATTAGAACTGGAAGGGACATTAGGGGTCACCTAGCCTAGGCCTTTTGTCATTTTATAGATGAGGAAACTGAGGTCCAGAGAATTAAAGTGACCCAAGGTTACATGGGTAGTCAGTGACAGAACCAAACTTCAAAACTAGCTCTCTAAAACCAGTATTGTAAGTAGAAGATGGTGAAGCCATTCTAGGTGGCAGTTTGAAAAAGATCTGAGGGACTTAGTGAGCTGCAAACTCAAAATGAATCAATAGCACAGTAAAACAGACAAAAAAGGCAAATAGGTTTTTAGGCTGCATTAAGAAGGGCACAGTGACTTATGGTAGTCCCATTGTACTCTTTCCTAGTCAGATCACATCTGGAATATTGTGCTCAGCCTGGGCATAACATTTTAGGAATATCTAGCTCTCATTTATATAACACTTTAAAGTTTATGAGGAGTTTTACAAATATCTCATTTGATCCTCACCCTTTGAGACAGGTGCTATTATTGTCTCCATTTTACAGATGAGGAAACTGAGGCAGATAGAGGTTAAGTGACTTGCCCAGGGTCACACTGCTAGTAAGTGTTTGAAGCAGGATTTGAACCCAGGTATTCCTGACTTTAGGTTCAGTATTCTTATCCACTGCCACCTAGCTGGGGCACATTCAGTGGACACCGTATTGGTGAAAGGCATTGATATCATGCCATATTTGTCATGGGTGGACTGGAAAAGGACTAAGAAGCTAAAGCTAAATTGGAAATTGTCCCCAAATTAACTGCTCTCAAGAGGTGAGAACTTGAAAAGAGGAGTTCAGGAGAGGAGAGGACATGAGAGCTGTCTTCCAGTATTAAAAGGACTGTCACCTACACAGACCAGGAACAATAAATGGATATTGCTAAAAGGCAAATTTAGGCTGTATGTATGGAAGGGAAAATTTTGTATCCCAAAGTGAATGGGGTGCCTTAGAAAGTAGTAGGCTGTCCTTCCCTGGAAGTCTTCAAGCAAAGCCTGGAAGAGCCTTTGTCGGGTATGTTGTAGGGAGGCTTATTGAGGGTTTCCAGTTCCTTAGATTCTATGACTCTGTTCTCTGACGTCAAATCTAATGCTTTCCCTCACTGCACCATGCTGCAGCCTCTCCTAGGTAAAAGAGAAGCTGACTAAAAGAGAAAGGACTTTTTCTAGGATTTGTTGGAGAAAAGTCAAATAATCATTGGAATTCAACTTCCAATAGACATTGGCTTACTCCTGGATAATGTTAATCATTATTGGTCTGATATATAAAAATAATGTAATGAGATTCTTTATTTTTAATCCTTGATTCTTACCATTTTAAAGTACAAACTAAGAAATCATGTTTCTTTTTAAAGAATTATGTCCTTTTAACAGGGTTCAAACAGCTAAGTGGCTTAGTGGACAGAGCGCTGGGCTTGGAATCAGGAAAATTCATCAGACACAGAAAGCCTCAGACACTTACTAGATGTGTGACCCTGGCCAAGTCACTGAACTCTGCCTCAGTTTCCTCATCTGTAAAATGAGCTGGAAAAGGAAATGGCAAATGACTTCAGTATCTTTGCCAAGAAAACCTCAAATGGGGTCACAAAGACTGAACAACAACAACAAAAATTACTCACATTTCTGGCATTCATAATTGCTCTGGATTGTATTGGGGGGGGAAACATTACAAAATTCAATTTATAAAGCATAATCTTCTTCAGGGCAGGCAGCAAATTTTGAAGAATAAAAACATAAAAAAGTCCTAAAACCTCTTGGAAGCAGTCAATTTTGGGACAATTTCCAGTTCACCTTTAGCTTCTTAGTCCTCTTCCAGTCAACCCATGAATTAGATGATTGGGAAGGCTGCAGAGATGGGTGACCAGTAAAATGTTTAATTGGAAAAACCAGCTAAGGGGATGGGAGTGAGTGTTGGGCAGAGATTTTAAAAAGTTTAGCTCTGGCTCAGGCAGGGGTGGAGAGGTGGGGGCGAGATAGAGAAAAGGATGCCAAGAAGCTTAATTGAAACCAAGTTGCTTTTGAGAATAGGAAGGAAGGAAGGAGACAAAAGAGGAAATACACGTACATAAGAAACCTGGACAGATTCAAGCAAATAAGATGTAATGTTGAAGAACAATAGAAAAGACTTGGTAAAAACAAATCCAAAGGAAACCAATACTTTTGATCTTGATAAACAATCAGATATTATTATCATCATTTTAACCACAAAGAAATAGGGAAGCAAGTAGGTATGCAAAAGAAAATAATTTGAAACAGCATCCTAGATAGGAAAATTATTTGGATGGTTAAATTTTAAGATGAGGGAAAATGAGGACTAACAACATTTAGGCAGAGGTTTATTTCTGTGCTCTAATTTAAATTTCCGTTAATCTCTAGCTATTGAGGCATCAAGGTAGTGCAATGGATAGTGCTGGGCCTGGAGTCAGGAAGACCTGAGTTTAAGTCCTGCCTCACACATTTACTTAATTGTGTGATCCTGGGCAAATCCTTTAACCTCTTTGCCTCTGTTTTCTCATCTGTAAAATGGGGATAATAATAGCACCTATCTCCCAGGGTTGTTGTGAGGATCAAATGAGATAATATTTTCAAAGTACTTAGGACATTGCCTAGCACATAGTAGTACTTAATAAAATGCCCATTCCCTTGCTCTCTAAGAGGCAAAAAATCAGTACACAACAGACATTTAGGTAAAATAAGGAAACAGAGAATACAACAGTGTCTGTTATTGGACGGGTAAAGGGAAAGGAAGTGGGAGAAAAAGAAGACTTTTGAGGGTTATTTTCCTCAGTTCTTGAAGATATAGATACAATCAGTAACTTTAGCTCAAGTCTTCTCTGCTGAGATACCTGTCTGGAGTGGATGGCCTTGGTCTCTTCCATCTCTGCTACACCTCACCCCTCCTTTCTCTTCCTCCTTTTAGTCCTTTCTTTCAGTTTCTCTTTTTACTTGTTGCCCTTGTGTTACCAATTCTTTGTAGCTCAGTTGGTAAAATACTGGATCAGGCTGGGGATGCTGCTTTCTAGGGCTACTGCCACTCAGATCTTGAGGTCCTACTTCTCACAGACTAAGTAGGAGCTCTTAGACATGCCTGGAATCAACCTTCCTGCCCAAAGATTGCAACAGTCCCAAGTCCCTGTCAGGGCTCAGGAAAATTCTTTATTCACAAAAGACTACCTACACGTTCCAGAAGGCACTATGTGAACAGCTACAACATGGGGACAATGTCTAGTTTATATGAAAGATAATAATGAATTATTTATTTGAATCCAAATACCAAAGCATAATATGGTCTAAAAGAATGTTAGGAATGCTGAAGCCCAGAATGAGTTGATATTTATAATAAATAATAAGGATAACAAATAGGCTTTTTAAAAAAAGCTATGCTGGGTAGAGACAAAAGGAATGATTGAGAAAAGTTGGATGGAAATTTGGGGTGCATGGGAGGATGATAATCTGTTTAGTGACTGATTTTTGAAATTACAGAGAAAGCAGAATTGCTTATCTATCCTCTGCTTTTGTTTTTTTCTCTACCAGAAAGAACAATCTTCAGCCGTGAATAGATAAAATGAAAAAGTTAATAGGGATTTGTAACCCAAGGTAAATTCAAATAAAAACAAACAAACAAACCTTGGTCTTTCTGTCTCCCAGACTGGGAGTGTAAGAGGCTACTCACTAAGTGGAAGCCCATTCTCACCACTCCGATTGGCACAGGAGCTTTGACCTGCTATTTCTAACCTGGGCCAGTTCAAATCCCCCTCCCCTGTAGTCATCATGTTGGGGTGAATGCTCCCTTCCTCCAACTTTCTGGGACTCATGATATCAATGTCAAACAGTTCAGACGTTTAATGGGCTTAGCCCACTATAGCTCACTCAAACTCAAGAGACTGCTAGCCTCAGCCTTCCAGTAAACTGGGATTATGCAGCTCAACACCTGGTTTGAAAGAAGAGATAGTAAGACAGCACCTACTTGTCCTGTCAGTTTAAATCATCAGACTGTGATGAATTTTATTTGTAATGGGTAGATACTATTGCTAATGACCTTTACTAAATTCTGGGAAATTAGAGAGGTGCTGTAAAACTGGAGATTGGCAAATGCATCCTGATTTTCAAAAAAGAAGGAAAAAGAAAAATTTTCCAAGTTTTAGTTTGGTGAACTTGGTTTAAATTCCTGACCAAATTTTAGAATGCAGTATAAAAGAATGGTTTGCAAATACTTGGAAAGGGGAAGAAATGGAGACCGCTACAGACCTGCACTAGTTGATAAAAAAAAAAAATCATTCCAAACTAACCTTATTTCCCTGCCCCCATCTGACTTTTTTTTTCTTTTGACAGATCTACTAAACTAGATCAGTGGATTGTCGTAGACACAGGATCCTTTGATTTTATAAGGTATGAAGACTGTCTTGTGAAAAAGATGGCAACATGTTGGCTAGATGGTTTTACATATACATATATATGTATATATATGTGTGTGTACATATGTGTGTATACATATGTGTGTGTGTATTTCTTCCCTACCTTCCACCCTCCCAATTGATACAACCTGAGGCTATTTGACAGAGAAGCATAGTAGATAGAGAACTGCCCCTGAAATCCTGATGACCTGGTTTTAAGTCATGCCTTTGAATACTGGCTTTGTGACCTTGGGAAAGTCATTCAACTTCCCAGTGCCCTGGATAACTGTCAAGACTGTAAATTTCAGAGAAAATGCTCTTTCTATTAATAGAGGAAATTTTCTCATCTGGGAATTTCCAGTATTAATCATAGATTCAGTCTGTATTCCTATAGTGCCTAGAGCAAGTTGATGACAGTCTAGCTGTATTCTGCTCTGATCAGACCACATCTGGATCTGAGTCCTAATTTCTAGTTTGGTTTGATTACTATTCTGCTATTGGACCTAATTAATTTCCCTGTGCTTTATATTGTGTGGAAAATTCAATTCAATTTAATTACTACTTAAGTGCCTTTTGTGTAAGTGCTTAGGCAGATGCCATTAGTGATACAAAAGAAAACAGCAATTGTAAAAAATCATACCTCATAAGGATTTAAAAAAAAGACAAATCAGCATGTAAGGCTACATGAAAAAAGCCCACTTTCAGAGAGAAGATTGTGCTTGGTCATGCCAGCTAAGTGGTACAATGGATAGGGTGCTAGACTTGGAGTCAGGATGACCTGAGTCAATCAGTCAATAAACACTTCTCAAGTGCCTGCTATGTACCAGGTACTGAGTTAAGCAATCAGGATAAAAAGAAAGACAAAAGACGGTCCTTACCTTCTAGGAGCTCATAGGCTAATAGTGGAGATGACATGCAAACAACTATGAAGTAACATAATATCTA
>NW_020955033.1:1025746-1044916 GCF_900497805.2 Vombatus ursinus | reverse complement strand
GAGAGAGAGAGAGAGAGAGAGAGAGAGAGAGAGAGCCATTAGTATTAAGGGAACATGTGAAAGGCTTCCCATAGAAGGTGGGAATTTAGCTGAGACTTAAAGGAATTCAGGAGGCAGAGATAAAGAGAGAGAGAATTCCAGGCAAGGGGATAGCCAATGAAAATGCTTGAAGCCAGGAATTGAGGTGTCTTTTTTGAGGAACAGCAATGAGGCCAGTGTCACTGGATATTAGAGTATAAGGATGTGTAAGATGTCAGAAGATGGGAAAGGAAGGGAATGGAGAGCAGGTTATGAAGGATTTTGAATGTCAAATAGATTTTATATTTGATAGGGAGCCACTGGAGTTTATTGAATTGGGAGGGTGACATGGTCAGACCTACAATTTAGGAAGATCACTTTCACAGCTGAGTGGAGGATAGATTGGAGTGAGGAGAGACTTGTGACCGGCAGACCAACCAGCAGACTACTGCAGTTATCCAAGATTGAGGTGATAAGGGCTTGTATCAGGGTGGTAGCAGTGTCAGAGGAGAGGAGGTCATATATGACAGATATTGCAAAGGTAGAATTCAAAGTGTTGGCAACAGATTGAATATGGTGACGTGGGGTGAGAGAGAGTAAGGATTTGAGGGTGACTCCTAGGTGGGGAGCCTGAATGACTGGGAGGATTATCTTTCTAGTAGTAACAAAGTCCCCTCAACAGTAATAGGGAAGTTAGGAAGAGGAGAGGGTTTGGGGGAAAAGATAATAAGTTCAGTTTTAGATATGTTGAGTTGGACATCCAATTCATGATGTCCATTAAGCAGGAGGAGATTTGAGACTGGAGATCTGCAGAGAGGTTAGGGTTGGATTAGTACATTTGAGAATCATTAGCATGGAGATGATGATTGAATCCATGGGAGGTGATGAGATCACCAAATTAAATGGTTAAGTAAAATAGCATTAACGGAGAAGAAGAATCTGGAGAGAGCTCTGGGGGACACTCATAATTGACAGACATGGTATGGATGAAGATCTGGCAAAGGAGATTGATAAGCAGTAGATAGGTAGAAGGAGAACCAGGAGACAGCAGTGTTCCAAAAACCAAAAGAGAAGATAATATAAAGGAGAAGAGGGTGACTGACAGTGTCAAAGGCTGAAGAAAAAAAAAGAATGAGGATTGAGAAAAATCATCAAATTTGGCAATTAAGAGATGGTTAGTATGTTTGAAAAGAGAGTTAGAATGATGAGGTCAGAAGACAATAGACAGTTAAGAAGAGAGTGAAAGAGGTGGGAAGTGGAGGCACCTGTTGTCCATGATCTTTTCACAAAGTTTAGCCACCAAAGGGCAGAGAGATATGGGATGATAACTATTAGGGGTGTATGGGAAGAGAGGGTGTTTGCACTGGGGAGACATGGTCATGTTTGTAGGCAGCATGGAAACAGCCAATAGACAGGGGACATTGATGGTGAGTGAGAGAGTGAAGAAGAGATGGAGTGAGATTACTTGTGCAAATAACTGGTTTTGCCTTGGCAAGAAGGGCCCCCTCATCATGTGAGATGGGGGTGAAGGTAGATAGAGTGGCAGAAGGCAGTAGGAGATATGAATGAGGAGATGGGGAGAAGAAAATGCTTTCAGGGAATGGCCACATTTTTTCAGTGAAATATGAAGCAGTTCTCAGCCGGCAGGTGGGGGGAGTGGGGACTGTGAGGTTTGAGGAGGGACGGGAAGTTTTGGAAAAGCTGCTGTGGGGCCTCTGGCCAAGTCACTTAATTGCTCAGGCTCAGTTTCTTCATCTATAAAATGAGAATAATAATAATTATTAATAACACCCATCTACAGGGTTGTTGTGAGGATTAAGTGAGATAATATTAATAAAGCTCTTTGCAAACCTTCAAGTGCTATATAAATGCTATTAGTTATTATTAATGGATACATATTCCCACCAGAGGAAACTGATTTAGGGCTAATGGTTTACAAAAATTCTGTAATAAAGATATTGAATATTTCTTGAAACACCTTATTTTAACTACTTAAACTGAAGTGTAAGCATAATACAAAATCTCATCTTCTAAAGGAAAACTATAAGTAAGAACATTGGATTGGGTGTCAAGAGACCTTTGACCCAGAGTAAGTATCACCTCTGCTACTAACTCATTGAGTGACCTTGGGAAAGTTACTCGCAGAGTACAGATCTCAGATCTAGAACGTGTTTATTCTAATGACATTATTTTATTCAGTGTCTTCTATACACTGAACACTGGGCTAAGGAGGTAACTGGATGAGGTAACTGGAGCCCACTTAACAGCTGTATGTTATTGTTTAGACTGTAGAAGAGAAGACTTGGGAGATTCATGAAGCAGTGTTCAAATATTTGAAGTATTTTCACATAGAAGGGAGATTACATTTATTTTGCTTCACTTCAGAGGGCAAAACTAGAATCAAAGGATGAAAGTTATAGGAAAGGTAATTGAGGCTCATGATTAAAACAACTTCCAAAAATAGCTGAATGTTCACAAATTAGAATGGGGAGTAATAGGCTCCCTATCACTGGAGATAAGTATAAATAGGATGAATGAGCTCTTGTGGGCGGGTACTGCACACAGGCCTTTCCTTAGCCCAGTGCCTGGTGCATAGAAGACACTGAATAAATGCTTGCTGACTGATTGACCCATTTATCCTCCCAGCTTCTAGTGCCTGTTCTTTTAAGTTTATCTTTTATATTCTTTTTATGTACCTTGTATTGCATATATTCACTCCCCTGTTAGAATGTAAGCTCCTTGAGGGCAGGAACTGTTTTGCTTTTGTTTTTGTATTGGAAGCATATTGTGCAGTACCTGCCATGCTTAATAAATTCTTGATGATTATTGATTGATGATTTGAATAGATAACCTACAAAGATCCTTCCAACCTCAAGATTTTAGGATTCTATAATTGATCTTTAAGGCCTAAAAGCTGTGATTCTTCATTGAAATAGAACATATTTACATGGAATAACTGCTATGAAGCAGATTGTTCATCTCAAATAGGTGCTGTACTACAAGGAAACACTAGGGGGAGATGTTTCCTCAGACTTTCTCAACTTGAGCCTAGGTGAACTTTGAACGTTGCTACCATAGGTTATAGTTTCATTAAGATTTTTTGAAACCATTATGCTTTAATTTTTGTTATTTTGCAAGAGTTAAGTTATTACATGAAACTGAAGAGGAGAAAATTGAGAAGGAATGATTTTTGGAGGAAAGGATTTTAAAAATGTATAAAAATCATCCCTCCTAGAGCCAAAGACACAATAAACAGAAGACCAACAGTTTGTACAAAATGAATGTTTTGTAATTAACAGAAGATGAAAGTTTAACATTTTCCATTGTTATTAGGGGTTAATAAAGGAATATTTATTCAAAGGGACATTTGGTGGTTAAAATGGGATTTATTTATTTATTTATTTTGCTTTGGCAGTGACTACAGTATGTATTCTCATCAGGAATTGCCTTCACTAAAAGAATTTTAATAAAAACGAATGAAAACAAGAATGGCGTCATTCTAATGACATAAATAAACCAAGTTGAACCTTTAACCTATTAGAATATTGTCATCAAAGAAATCTCCTCAAGGCCACCAGTCAAAATGAGCTTCCTGCCTCTTCCCCTTAGATTAAACAAAGAAATATAGGAATTCTGACTTCAGGTTTAAAAACGATGGTGGCATTTAAGCACTGGTTTAGATGACAGATGAGATGACCTGCAGCTGCTCTCAGCTGACTGTACTTCAATGTAATTCACTTTGTGTTCTCAGGCAACAAAGTAAATAGCATGAAACTGCTCAGAACGAGGCTATTGTCTCCATCTTCACACAGTGACCTCAGGATCAGCACACACAAAATAGGCCTCATACTTTGGTTGTTTCTTGGGCTTCATCTGACTGACTTCTTAGGCTCTAACTTCAGTGGCATCAGGCTTAAGGTTAGGACAATGTAGGAGAAAATCTTTTGTTTGTTACTAACCCTAAACGGAAAATATCTAAAGAAACTCTCAGTAAAGAGATTAGGAGTTTGTTTTCCTACAGATTTAGAAGCAATTTTTACCTAGAGGCAATATACATGACACTTGCCCTCAATTCAGTTTAGGAGGAAGGGACATGAGAACCTGCGACATTGTGCTGGGGTGACTTCAGGTTTGAGGAGCCAGGTTCAGTTACACCAGGAGAGGAGTTCACCTGGGTGTGGCTCCTGGGGAGAGTAAGCTGCCCTTTGGTAGAGTTCTACTTTAATTAAGTGCAAAGTTCATTTGTTTCTATGCTGCCCAAGAACTGAAAGTTCTGTCTGAACCTCTCTAGATTTTACTAGACAAAGACCCAGTTGACCTGCCCCTGTTATGGCTTTGCTGAGCCTTTGTCAACCAAGAGCATAGATATATGAAATGATAGAATTATAAAAACCCAGGAGTTGTTTAGGGGACTTAGAAGTCTTCTAGTCCAATCCCTTGGTTAATGGAATTAATTAAGGAAAAGATACCTTCTTTATCCTCATCCAGTTTTTGCTTCAGTGTGCATGCCTAACATTTATGTCACATTTTCAATTCAAAAAACATTTAAGTACCTACCATTTATTTGCAAGGTATTTTTCTAGTTATTCAGGATTCAAAGATGGAAAAAAAACCAGTCCCTGTCTTTAAGTCATCTACTTCTACTACTACGACGACTACTACGACTACTATTACTACATATAAAACTTATAAGATATATATGTGTATATATATATATATAGATATAGATAGATATAGATATATACCCATATAGATAGATAGATAGATGTGGTAATACATAGTAACTTTAAGAGGAAGCAAGCTCTTAACAACTGGGGAAAAGGCCTCTAGTGATATTTTAAAGTTGTCTATATTTTGTGATTTGGAGGAACAGCATGGTATGTAGTAGATAGAAAGCTGTCCTTGAAGCCAGGAAGACCTGGGTTCAAATCCTGCCCAGATATATACTAACTTTGTGACTCCGGCAAAGTCACTTAATCTCACAGTGCTCTAGGCCTCCCTAGTTGCAACTGTAAGTTGTAGAGAAGATGCAGACCTGTGTTGTGAGTTTGAAGTCCACCCTCTTCTCTTCTCTCAGAAACAATGCATCTGAATAGACTGGATAAAATGAAAAGTGGAAAAAAAAAAGGCTAGAGTTTTCAGTGTTGAATTGAATGAGAGAGAAATTGTAGTGTTCAAGGGTTGAAAGGGGAAATAAATTTGGAGGAGATGGTGAGATCAAACATATATTCCTCAGTGTCCTTAAGAGGTTTATTACTTACTTCTCTAGATTTATGTGCCCAGGGAACATAAGGAGTATTTGTTCTCTACCCACTTCCCTTCCACCTTCCAACCCCCCTCCCCCCCCAAAAAAACCTTGTCTGAGGACACAGGAACTGTACATTCAAGAAGGTGTCCTCTTTGTAATATCTGGGGCCCTTTTTATGCTTAATCAGTGGGTTATCATTGGCTATGGTCGCCTAATTCTTGTACCTTTCTCCACAAGATGGAGAAATTCAATCTACTGAATGTTGATTTAATTTATATGATTTCAGTCCTTTGTCCATGTTTTGGATCTCCTCACCTCATTCCTGTGCTCATTTTCTCTTTTCATTCAACATCTTATACTTTAGAGAACTCCAGATGAGGCTAACCATAATGGTGAAGGGTCTTCCTAAATCTTTAGCTGATCTCAAAGCCCTTCACTACATATCCTGCTCTCCAGGATATATAGCATTAAATGATAAGAGAAAGTATAAGAAGGATTGGAGTGGGGATATAAAGATGAGTAAAATCTTATCAACATTAATAAATATTTCTTTTTTTTTTTTTCGAGAGGAATGGAGTTGCATAAGTAAAAGAAGAGAGAGGATTGTGTTGTTAATGTTAACTATTGATAGATATATAACCCAGGCCACCCTTGTCAGTTATACTCAGATTGGTGGGATTTCTCTGAGTCCTTCATCTAGTCAGATCCACAGCTCTGAGCTCCTGTTCAATGGATCTTTGTCAGACCAATTCAAATGACATAGGAAGTCAGACCAAAAAGGCACTTAATGAAATTGTATCTCAAGATAACAGCAACGAATTGAGTCAGGCAGCAAGTATTCTCACCACTCACACATGGACGGTTACCACCTGTCATTCCCTACAAGGGAGATAGTGGTAGCAAGACAAATCCTCATGCAATCTTCTCTATATCCCCCAAAGATTAGGATGACAAAGTCCATTTAAATTCACAGCAAGGTATAAGTAAGCACCACCTGCAAGTGATCTCTGCCCAGTCATTTCCCTTTCATTCTTGGTAGAGCAGCTAGTGAATGTTTGGTTTTTGTTTTTGTTTTTACCAACTGAAACATCGGGGTCAAATCTATGCCACCTGTCTCATCTATACCTTCAATGTCAACCTGGTTCATGCAGCCCATTTCTGTTCTCTCGGCATGGTCTAAATGACTGCCATTCCTTTCCCAGTTTCTGCCAGTCTCATTGTCTATGCTGGGCCTACTTCTTGTGCTTTTTTTTTTTTTTGGTCTCATGTCTTACTGTCCCTCATATGAGAGTCATATCCTCTTTTTAATTTATACATTCATTTTACAACAAATTCTCTAGATGGCCTTCATATTCCTGGGCCTTCCACAGCTAGAATGTTGGACAGGAAAGAGATAGTCTATGGTTTCAACAATTCCATTCCCTTATCCAGGTAGAGGTCCCCCTTTGGGCTACAGCAGATGTGGTAGGATTCTTTGACCCTATAATTTTTTTTCTTTATCCAGTCATAGTCTGGATCTTTTCTATATGGGGCATCATCTAATTCCAATGGTTCATATATAGACTATGTAGGCAGTCCTTTCCTAGAGCCCACTTGACCAACTCTTTTATTATTCTTGACCTCCTGGTCACCAAGGAGTCCAACTAATTAATTCCTCTAAGGGCATCAGGTTGTGGTCGACCATTTTTAGGGGTATTTTACAGAATGACGGATTGTTTAGTCTTTCAATTACTTGATAGGGGATTTGTGCTCCACCAGTCCACTATATTGACCTTATCTATTCCCTCTCTATATTCCCTGTCTTGGTAATTTCATCAGCTCCCATGGGTTAAATTATCCTCTCTATGTGGGTGACTCTCAGATCTATATATCCAGCTGTAGTCTCTCTAATGAGCTCCAGTCTTGCATCACCAATTACCTATTAGACATTTACCAAGGGAAATGTCATCTCAAACTTAATATTTCTAAAATACAACTCATTATTATAGAATTTGAGAGTTAGAAGGGATCTCAGTGACAATCTAGTCCAAACCCAAAAGAACTCCCTACCGTAACATGTCTGAGAAGTAGTCATCCAATCTCTGCTTGAAACCCTCCAAGTTAGAAAAATCTACCACCTCCTGAGTCAGCCCATTCTGCTTCAGCCAGCTCTAATTATTAACAAGTTTTTTTTCCCTAAGATCAAGCACAGTGCACTGTTCTAACTTCCCTGTTTCTGAGAACAGTATTGCCACTCTTATAATTACAAAGATTTGAGAGTTCACAGTCATCTTTGATTCTTCCTCCTTTTACTACCTGTATCTAATTATTTGCCAAGTTTTGTCAATTCTACCTCCAAAAACATTTTTTTTACATCCATTTCCTTCCCTCCAACCATAGTAGTTCTTATCTACTTCTAACCTGGATTACAGCAATATCTTCCTAGGCATTCTACCTGCTTCTAGTCTTTCTCTCCTCTCCAATGCATTCTCCATCCAGCTGCCAAATTAATATTCCTTAAACATAAATTTGATCATGTTATCTCCAGGCTCAAGAAGTTCTAGTGGCTCCTCATTGCCTACAGGATAAAATTCAGACTCCTCGATTTGACATTTAGAATTTACAATTTAGCTCAATCCTATGATACTGTCTTTCTAGGACTCCACATTACTCCACCTCAGACATCCTCTAGTCTAGCCAAAAAAGGCATACTTGGGGTTCCCCATACACAATATTCTGTGGTTCAAAGCTCAAGTCTGTGCTTTTGTTTTGGGCTAGGCAATGGGGTTAAGTGACTTGCCCAGGGTCACACAACTAGTAAGTGTTATGTGTCTGAGGCCGGATTTGAACCCAGGTCCTCCTGAATCTAGGGCTGGTGCTCTATCCACTGTGCCACCTAGCTGCCCCCTAGTCTGTGCTTTTTCACAATCTCTCTCTTTGGCCTGTACTTCTCTCCTTTTTATCACCTTCACTTCTTGGAATTCCTGCCTACATTCTATGTGAACACCTTCTATGTGAGACCTTTCTGGATTCTCCCTCCTCCCAACCCATATTAGCATGATTCCTCCTCCGAATTACTTTTTTTCACTGTGTACATATTTTGCATTTATGTAATGGTATATGTTTTTCTCCAGTAGAATCTAATGTTCTTGAGGACCAGGATGGTGCTCATTTTTTATTTCTATCCCTACCTTATTCAGTGTCCATCACAGATTAGATGCTTAATAAACATTTGATGAACTAACTTGAATCTTGGGTTTTATCTTTATACTGAGATTAGCAAGACTCTATCCCTTGCATGGATTACTTTAGGTCAATTTAAGTGTCATACCATTGCTTACTCATTTCTGAGATTTTCTCAGTGAGGCCATAGCTAGGTAATAGGTCACGTACAATTTATCTCAGTTGCTAGTTGTTGGACTTCCTGTCTTTTTCCATCCTCGGAGATTTCAAACAACAAAGTGATAGGTAAATGTGGTTCTTACCCAATATTAGCAGAGACAGAGTAAAGTTTTGGTGGTTCTTGGTAGTATTATAGTCATGTACTAAAAATTCCACACGCTGACACCCGTGAGCCTTCTGCTCAGTCCTCAGGATCACCAACATATCCAATATTGTGAGATTAAAGCACCCTAGCTATAGGGTTACTTAAGCTTTCCTTTATTTTTGTTCTGCAGTCAGAGAACCTGAGTTCAAATCCTATTATCTTTGTGACTTTGGGCAAGTCACTTACTCTCCCTAGGCCTCAGTTTTTTCATCTGTAAAATAAGGAATTTGGATTAGATGCTCTCTGAGGAGGTCATTTCTAGCTCCAGATCTAAATTCCTTCTACAGCTGTCAGGCAGAGATAATCAAGTGCCAAAATATTTGTTTAATTCTTTATTTTTTTTTATTATTTTTAGGCAATTGGGGTTAAGTGACTTGCCCAGGGTCACACAGCTAGTTAAATGTCAAGTGTTTGGTCTGAGGCTGGATTTGAACTCAGGTCCTCCTGACTTCAGGGCCGGTGCTCTATCTACTTCACTACCTAGCTGCCCCTATTTGTTTAATTATTATCTGAGGTGGTCTGATATTCTTAAGAATAAAGGGAGCAGGGTACAGGATGTACCTAGCCCTCTAGCCCTTGATGGCTAGAGTGTTTGTAATAGAGGACAACACTATGGAAGTCTAGCAAGATACTTGTGGGGAGGGACCCTTTACTTTATTAGCAAAATGGGGAAATTTAATAATAATAATAACAATTACAGCTAACATTTGTATAGAACTTACTAATGTGTGGGCACTGTGCTAAGTACTTTACAATTATTCTATCATTTGGTCCTCACAACTGCCCTGGGAAGTAGTTGCTATTATTATTCCCATTTTACAGATGAGAAAAGTGAAGCAGAGAGAGGTTAAATGACTTGCCCAGGGTCATACAGCTAGTAAGTGTCTGAGGCCAGATTTGAACTCAGATCTTCTAGACTCCAGGGCTGGATGTCTATCCATTGTGCCACCTAGCTGCCCAATTTGTCAACTGTGGGCTTTAGACAGGAATATTTTAGGGAAAACCTTGGCTTTGGATATGGGTGGATAAGGACATTGTTTTACTAACAATCAGGCAGCTTGGCCAGGGAACAATCAGTTGACTGATGCAAGTTGTTAATGTTTGGTTACATGTCCTGCAAGAAAGCAACTCACCCTAGAGATCACTGAAAGTGAAGGATTCCCTTGGGATTGTTGGGTCCCACCAGGCCCTGACATAAGAACCCTTATTAAGCAGTGACTGTATTTTAGGTATAATACTTGGTGCTGGGTATACAAATAAAACAATGAGACAGCCCCTGCCCTCAGGAAGATTACATTCCAAGAGTAGTGGTATTGGGGAGGGGAAGATGACATATATATGGATAAGTGAAAGTTTATATATGCAAATATATAATATGCATATACAATATACAAAGTAATTGGGAGGAGGGGCATGGATGGAGAACAGTAACAGCTGGAAGGATTGGGAAAAGTGACTCATGGAGGAAAGGGTGCTTTGATCTGAATCTTCAAGAGAGCTAGGGATTCCAAGAGTCCTTTCTGGGCTCAGGTGAATAAAATCATTCTGTAATGCTTTCATGGCCATAGGGCGATGGGTCTCAGGGAGCACCAAGGGCTTTGTCTACCTCATGAAGGATGAATTATAGTCTGGTCTGATGAAGTACTCCATTGTATTATTCCAATTTTTGGCACTTCCTCAATAGCGGAGTGCTTTCCAGAGGGAAGCTTGCTTGAGTCCCTGAGGGCCATGCCCCCATAGACTAGCCGTTTTCTTAAGTGATTCATGAGGTCAAACATCACGAGAGAGAATAGTCTGCTGAGATCACTCTGCTCCTTGGGCATACTCCACATCCCAAACATGCTAGCTTTCACTGAGTTTCTTCTTCAGATAATCTCTTCATTCCTTAGGCACTGTCCAAAGACACATTTCTCTAGGTTTGCCCTTAAGGTTAATGACTCAGTGCTCCTTTGACACACTGTTACGACTGATCTCTGCTTTCCTGTAATCTTCTGCACAGGAGGCATATATTGTCAGAGTGCTAAGGTATTGAGAATGAGATTGCTACCTGTAATAGTCTGTCATTACTTTGGCAGGCTGGAATTAGTCCCAACCAGTGCTCATATCCCTAGGTCTTTGTCAGATCTGGTCCTAGCAGCATAACATTACCTTATCCACCATGGTGGTGATACTAATGACATCCCTAAGAAATTCTGATTTCATTGTGATAAAATGGAAATATGATTAGTCCTTCCCATTAAAGTCCACAAACCTAATATTTGCATTGTCCCAACAGGGCTGGTTAGTTTTTCAGTGCTCTGAGAGAGCTGATACAAACCAAAATGTCACTTTCCTCTGTGAGACTCCTGTCCTATTTTAAAACCATATGCATGTTTGTATAATGGCTATAATATTGCTTGTCTTTCCAATGGATAAGGGAGGATCTGCAGGGAGGGGAGAGCATTTGGAACTCAAAATTTTTAAAAGTGAATGTTAAAAATAAATAATGGATCAGAGGAAAAAAACCTGTATGCGTGGTACAAGGACATTTACCCAATCACAGTCTACACAATAGAACTCATGCATAGCTTTCTGGGATATATAATCCAAAGAAACTTTCCCAGTGGGCAAGAATCTCCTTTATTGTATACCATGCTTGTTCAGAAACCAGTTCAATTGAATTTCACTTACTGTTGTTACAAGACTTGGAACACTGCATTCTATTTCTGACCATGACATCTTAATACACCTGATTCGCACTGTGAGCTATATTTTACCACACCGTAGATCCAACCAACCCTACTCTTACTGTCTGTGTCTCCTTCTGAACTTCCTTCTGTTTTCTTCTGTTCATTTGTTTTTATAATTCACTTTTTCTTCATGGCCCTTTCAAAATTAAAACTAAATACTAAATACAAAAAGGTGAGAAAGGATGACTGAGAATGTAGAGAGCCCAGTTTAAAAGAATTCAACTATTGTAGAGGATCCTGAACTTTCTGAAAATGTTTCTTAACTTTAGTAACATTTACCTGTCATGGATGTGACTGTAGTCAAGACAGATTATGAAAGACAAATCAAGAAACTGCTAGAATATAAAACTGTGTAAGACTCTACTAGTATATAAATGGTAGAGTAGAAAGAAAATTTAGATTTAGAGAGAGAAGACAGAGATTTAAATCCTGGTTTTGCTATTGACTTACCCATGTGACTTGGGTAAGTCACTTAAACTTTCTTGGCCTCAGTTTCCTCATCTATAAAATAAGGGGGTTGGATCTCTAAGATTTCTTTCTTATATAAATATGTGGTACTACTTTAATTATTAGCAACTTTATTTTCAAGGATTCTAAGGCTTTTAATCATTTGGGGTAGGTTTATAGTTAAAGAATTATGAAGATTTCTTCCTGGCATTCTTCCCTATTCCCTTCCATCTATCAATTGCAATTAAGATGTATTGCTATTCTTTGGGATTAGAAAGAGTAGAGAGGGCTTTGGACAGGCAGAAGGCAGTCAGAGGGCTACAGAAGGTGGTTGTGGGATGATTAAAGGGAAAGTTTTTCCCAGTAGAATGAATAAGCCAGGGCCACACAGCAAATGAACTTGTTTAAATGCCTCAACAAGATTTCAGAAGGTCAAGTTATCATGAAGACTACTCCATAAATAAAATAATACATTCCTGAAAAATATCAAGTACTACAGGAAATATATGAGATGAAAAAGGAACAGATTGAATTTAGTAGTTAAGATGATTCACTTTCTCCTAAAAGGAGAGTGGAATAAAGCTTTTACTATCAGAGAAAAATCAAGACCTGGCTAATTGACACAACGCTACCTTTCACTTCTTAATTATCGAGGGGGAAGTATGTATGAACTGGAAGAGGATGTACCAATCCTTGTTCTTACTCTCTATTTTGACAAGCTGTCCAGAGTCAGAAAAACCATGGCCTGGGACTTTTTCTTTCTCCCACTGTGTGGTAAAATATAGCTCTCACAGTGCGAATCAGGTGTACTAAGATGTCATGGTCAGAAATAGAATGTAGTGTTCCAAGTCTTGTAACAACAGAAAGTGAAATTCAATTGAACTGGTTTCTGGCCGAGCATGGTATACAATAAAGAAGGTAGATTTAAAGCTCTCAAGTGTGAAAAATTGGGAAAAAAAAAATTAAATCTTGTCCTGAACTACCCAGAACATTCCTGCTATGTTCTATCAAGAAGTAGAAATGCATTTACATACACTGGGGAGAGAGTGGATTTCACTGCCTTTGGTGCCTACAAACCTAGGGGGAAAAAACAACCACCTGTACCTGACCTCCATTTGACACCTTCTTTCCAGAGAGTGTTAAATACCACATTTGAATGAGGAAACCAGTTTGTACAGTAGTTGAACATGTTTTATTATAGCAACAAATCAAGACACAAATTTCCAAGCTTATAAAGTAATTGGATTGAGAGATAATTATTCATATTTACAAAAAAGATTTTTAGTTTTGTAAAGAAATAGCTAAACTTCCTTTAAATAGTGAATTTTTCAAGTATACTTAGAAAAAAAAAAACCTAACAGACTTCATTTACAAACTTTTAAAGGAACTTAATCTATCACAGTGGACAACTAGGTGGTGCAGTGAATAGAGTGCCAGGCCTGGAGTCAGAAAGACTCATTCTTCTTAAGTTCAAATCTAGTCTCAGACATTTATTAGCTGTAGGACCCTGGGCAAGTCACTTAACTCTGTTTGCCTCAGTTTCTTCATCTATAAAGTGAACTGGAGAAGAAAATGGCAAACTATTCTAGTATCTTTGCCAAGAAAACCCAAGTAGGGTCACAAACAGTTGGATGCGACTAAACTAAACATCTATTGCAAAAATGATGCAGACATTTTACTGGTATAATTTAGCAGCTGATGATAAAGTTATTTCTCATGTTTACAACCTTTTATTTTTTCATCAGACTCTTCTCTCTTCTCCATGGATCTTTTCTGCGTTCGGAACTCCCTTTATTGCAAAAGAGCTATGCTGCATGATCAATAAGAACTGAATAATCCAACAGTTCATTTGATCTTGCCTTTGATCTGTCTCAAGTGAAGTAATCTTGGTGATCCTACTTATTTTATCCATATTCCTCACTCAACTTGGACATTTTCTATGGATATCACTCTGTGTAACATAGATGAGCTTTACTTATTGAACTAAGGACCATTTGACAGCTACAAAGGCTTACCATAACAGTTAGTTGCATAATCTATCACCTCTACAATAAACTTCATTTCCAGACTTAATATCAAGAACACTGTATATTTATATGCCTGTAATGCCTTCAAAATGGGGAAAATACTTATGTTCAAAACTTCATGATTCCCCAATATCCCTGTGTTTCCATTTTACATATAAAGGTTATCAGATCATAGATTTACAGCTGAAAGGGAACTTAGAGGCCGTTGAGTCTAACCCCTTCAATTTACACATAAGGAAAATGAGACCCAGAAAGTTCAAGTGACTTGTCCATGGTAACACAAGTATGTCTTCTTGGTGGGATTTCAACCCAGGCTTTTCTGACTCCAAGTTCAGTGCCCTACTAACCACTTTCTAAGTGTCCCTGATGATTGTCTGCATGGACATTGATACTGGTGGTGTTTTGCTTTAACATCTTACTTTCATTTAGTTTATAGACTGTATTTCAATTGAGAATTTTGGATCTATTTAACTTTCTCAGTAATATATGTCCCCCAGCCCTAAAATCTTAAAACAAATATTCGAGTGACGAGAAGCAGGAAACCTTTCGGTCAACATTACTAATAGGTTTAAAACCTCTTTGTGCTAGTTGAACAGATATTTATTGTCTACTATTTGCAATGTGCAAGGCAGCAAGGATACAAAGGAAAAGATGACACGGTACCTGTCATCAAAGAGCTCCCAAGATAGAGATTGATTCTGCAAAGAAGAAATCCAGGCAAAAATCCCTAGGAAAATTTTAGGGAGGAGAGAACAATTTCATCTGGGGGGTTCAAAGAAGGCTTTATGGAGGAGATAGCACCTGACCTGAGCTTTGAAGGAAGAGCAGGGTTCTGGGAAGCAGAGCTAAGAAGAGTACACTCTAGGTATTGCCCTCCGACCCCAGGTGGACTCGGCACTCTCCTTGAAGGACAGCTTTGTGATACTGGGTAGGGTATGTGTAGGGAGATGTGTCTTTAATTGACTGAGAGACTTCTAGGAGAAGAGGGGATGGGAATAAGCACTTATATAGCACCTACTATGCACCTACAGTGCCAGGCACTGTGCTAAGCTGCTATAGTGAATTTTTAAGAAGCTAAATGAAATAATATTTACAAATATTATTTCATTTAACAATTACAACAACTAGACAAGGTAGGTGTTATTATTCTCACTTTGCAGTTGAGGAAACCAAGTAACTTATCCAGGGTTGAGGCTGGATTTATACTCAGGTCTTCTACTTGTCAGGCTCTGCCCACTCTCTGCTACACTACCTAGCTGCTTTTAGAAGCAGAGGGAGAGGGAGCCATGGTAAGAAAAGGGAAGATAAAAATTTTGAATGGTGAACCCCAGCCGCAAGTTTGCAGGAAAAAGTTCACACCTCAACATATCCCTTGATTCCTAGCACTTGAACCTCAGAGACTGCTAAGAGTGGCCTCATTGGGTGAGATAGTTTTCTCCCAAGTTAGGCTGAGGTTTCATCTAGCTTCTGGGTTGCAGAATCCCTATAACTCTTGTATATTCTACTATATAAACCAATCTGTATGCCTTTCTCAATTACTGTTTTACTTTATTGCTTCGACAATTATGTTTGCTTGCATTGTTTTGGGTCATTGTTTTGTGTAATAAGTATATGGTGAGAAGAGAAACTAAACTGACCAAGATTAAATGAACTGTTAGCCTGCAGGGTTGAGGCAGAACTACTTTCCCTCTGGCGCCATCATGCCTTGGAGAGCTAGGCAGAGTAGAAAATAATTGAGCCACCAGGAAAGGTGACTTTTATCTTAAACTACCAAGGAATCATACCCCTAGATTTCAAATATTTGATTGTAATAGATGGATATTATGCTAGCATATTATCCTTCTTGAAAATAGGAGAGTGTGGGAGAGAGTGGCTGTCCACTATTGTCCTCTTACTACTCACAAAGATGGAAATCCATCTCTTCACAGATTTGGGATGGACTTCTCCAGACACTCAAGCTACCTTGTCATTTGTTACATTGTATGTTGTTGTATAAGCATGGAAGATAGCCTACTGGAATGTAAAAATTCAGCAAAAGTGGTAGTCCAGTTTGACTGGACGCAGTGCATGAAGTGGTAAAGGGGAGCAACATGAAGTAAATACACTAATTACATTGGTTTCCCCTAGTTATCAAAAGAATAATCTTGATTTATTGCCATATAGGCTTTGAAAACATTCAAGCACTTTGAAAATATTGGCTACTACTACCATTACTATTATTACCCATCCCCAAACCCATCTCCATGAAATAACAGGTTGACATGACATAATGTTAACGTGACTCATCTCCAACGTGTACTGGATCCATTGCAATTAGTTCCACCTCCCTTGTTAAACAGGTAATTAGAATGACCTCAGAATGACAACTAATCCATTATGGGTAAAGCACTGAAATGTCTGTTCTTCATTCACTGATTCCAGAAACAAGCTTTCTTTTCATTGTCTGAAAGATCTGCTAAGTTTTAAGCCAAGAATCTCTGCCCTAAAGGTGCTATCACTTCCGGCAAGACTAGAAGAAAATTCTAACTCTTTGGAGAACCAAACTAGAAAACACCTCTTCAGCCAGCTTTCATCTTCAATTAGTATATTTTTCATCATCTTGTTTGACTTTTCACAAATTCTAACATGACAACTTTTTCCTTGATTCCTTAGCTATTGTTTCTATAATCCTTGTGTATCTTTTGGTCTTTATTGCTTTTCCCAAGTCAAACTCAAATGCCACTCCCTTCATGAAGCCTCCCTAATTTCTTGGATGATGACCTTCACCCTTGGATCTCCTGTAGCATGATTTTGCAACTACTTAATGTACATACCATATAATTTTATGTATTGTAGTGTAGAGAATATAATCACTTTGGTTGATGGGGTTCCACCAGTTCCACTTGGCACTTTTCAGTCTTGCTCCTGATTTGATTTGCAATGAAAACCAAGGGGCAATACAAAGGATAGAAAGGAATCTAATTTTCCAGCTTCATCCAGATCTTTTACAGTTTTGCTGAATGGAGTGAGTCTTTGGGATGATTTGAATATGAACCATGTTAATGATACCAGGATATGATCATAGTCTAACCCCCTTATTTTACTGATGAAGACACTGAAGGTCAGGTTAAGTGACTAGCCCAAGGTCTCACAGGTAAGGGAAAGAATCTGCATCTGAACCTAGGCCATTTATCTCCAAATCCCCCCAAATCTCTCTTTCTACCTTGCTGCTATATTTCAGACAGAGGAAATTCTTGAGTGGTATCAGGAGAAAATAGCTGGGACTGGCTAGGGTGTGCATCACAAAAGGGTTAAAGACAGCCCCTATGGTTATGAAGCTGAAGCACTATCAGATATCTCCCTCTCTGTGGAAGAAACTATAGATGAAGAGCTGCAGATGGCAACTGATGATCCCCACAGACTGGCTACCTGGACATGATGGACATGATGACATCATTTTATCTTTACCTGCTCTGTCATCACACATATCTCTTGTGTATGGGCTCCTTCATATACTCTCTGGTCACATACATTCTCCATGTGTGTGCCACTTCATGGGTGTCCTCTGGTTATGTGTATTTGCTGTGTGTGCCCTACCCTACAAGGGTAAACTATGGGAGGAAGGATTACTCCATATATGTATAGAAAATCTTTTTTGTCATTTAGTTTGCCTTGTGGTTTGAGTAAATGTTCTTTGCTTTGAATTATTGCATCCTTTGGCTGATCTAGTAAAAGTAGAGATCTTGGTTGGGCCGGTGAGCTATAATTTTGAATGAATGATGACCCACAGCATGCATTGATCTTGGGTTAGGTATTGAGAGCCCACATATGAGGGAGGCTTCTAGTATTAAGATAGGCATCCACCCTAATGGTAAGCTTCATGAGTGCAGGGACAATGTCTTATTTAAAATTTGTATTTTCCAGTACCCAGAATAATGCTTTGCATTGAGTTATTTAATAAATGCTTTCTTCATGGATTGATGAAAAGGTACCCCATGACCAGTCATAGACAGTTAGAATTGAACAGACCTTAAAGAACATTTCTCTTTTTTAAAGATGAAGAAACTGAAATCAGAGAGTTTCAGTGATTTATCTCAGGTCACACAGCTAATCAATGACAGAGGTATAAAGCCAGGCCTTCTAATTTCTAATCCAGAAAGTTTTTTTCACTATAATCACTGCCTGTCTGTCCTGCCCCATTATAAATGTCCTTCCTGGATATTCTATAGACAAAAGGTCACTGCCTATACATTATACCTAAATGAATGTGTTCTGAGTTTGTGAATGTTAATTTCTAATGGTTAAGCCTTTGGTCAGAAAACTGACTAAGAGGAAACTAAACAATGGATAAAAGTCAAGGTTGAAACTAGGCCTCTCAGGAAGGAGAAAATAGCGAATAATAAGAGAAAGGAGCAGGAAGTCAGGAGGAGTCAGAGAAACAGTTATACAATGTGAGAAGTAAAGGGTCAGTCTGAGGATGAAATGGCTGGCTAACAAGGGTACTTAGAAGAAAGAATTGGGGATTTCTGTGAGCCCTATCAGGCAAATATTGATGCTATCTAAGATATCCTGAAAGCAAAAGGCATGATTCCTAGTAGAGAGCCTAAAAGAAAAAGCCTTTCTTCAGAGAGCTTAAAGACAGAGTGCTGGCTTGGGATGGAGTAGAAGTAAATTAGAGAAATCTTTCTCATATCTGTCTTCTTTTCTTCTGTGACATTTCCACTGACATTTCCTCATCACCTTACTCCTGGACCATTGCAATAGCCTGCTGGTGGATCTCCTTGCCACAAGTCTCTGCCCCACCTTCCCCCACCCCCTTTCCAATTCAGCTATGAGGGGAATAGAACCTATAGGTTCTAAAATATTTATAACAGCTCTCTTTGTGGTGGCAAAGAACTAGAAATTTCAGGGACACCTGTCAATTTGGGAATGGCTGAACAAGTTGTGGCATGTGATTGTGATGGAATACTACTATACTATAAGAAATGATGAGCTCAGTGATCTTAGAAAAACATAGATAGACCTGCATAAAATAATGAAGAGTGAAATGAGCAGAACCAAGAGAAACATTGTATACAGTAACAGCAATATTGCTTTAAGAATAACTTTGAGTGAATAAGTAATTTTGACAATTATAAATACCCTAATTAACTACAATGAACATATGAAGGAAGATGCTATCTGCATTCAGAGAAA
>NW_020955033.1:1025607-1025673 GCF_900497805.2 Vombatus ursinus | reverse complement strand
GAACTGATAAACAAGAGTATGTATAGAATGATTTTACATATATATGCATACATATATATGTATATA
>NW_020955033.1:1025261-1025526 GCF_900497805.2 Vombatus ursinus | reverse complement strand
TATATATATATATATATATACATATATTTGTCTAATGATAGCCATCTCTAGGATGGGGGAGAGGGAAGGAAAAAAAGAAATCTACATGATAACTTTATTATGTATTTAAAAGGTATAGTGGTTGGGGGGGGTGGCGCTAGGTTGTGCAGTAGAGAGAGCACCAGCCCTGAAGTCAGGAATACCTTAGTTCAAATCTGGCCTCAGGCACGTAACACTCACTTGCTGTGTGACTCTAGGCAAATCATTTAACCCCAATTGCCTCACA
>NW_020955033.1:1024427-1025237 GCF_900497805.2 Vombatus ursinus | reverse complement strand
ATATGATAACTTTATTATATATTTAAAAGGAGTAGCAAGTTGTACATAATAGATTTGCAGTATCATGTGCAATCATTTTTTAAAATTATGCTGTTATGGAAATGCTTGTTTTATTCCATAAATTAAAAATAAAATAAAAAAGTGATCTTCCTATCATATCAGCTTCCACATTCAAAAATTTCTAGTAGATCCCTATTGTTTCCAGGATCAAATATAAAATCCTCTAGCTTTTAAAGCCCTTCACAGAGGCACCTAGGCGATGCAGTGGATAGAGCACTGCTAGAGTCAAATCTGGCCTCAGACACTATCTGTGTGACCCTGGGTAAGTCACCTAATCTCTGTTTGCCCCAGTTTCCTCAAATGTAAAGTAGGGATAATAACAGCACTTAACTCACAGGGCTATTGTAAGCATCAGATGACATAATATTTGTAAAGCATGTGCCTTGGCACCCAATAGGTGCTTAATAAATGCTTGTTCCCTCTGTGTATAACCTGAGCCATTCCTACCTTTCTAGTCTTTTACTATTTTATTCTTCTCCAAGTGCTATATAATGCAGTAACACTGAATACTATTCTTCCAACCAGACTTCAAGCACTTTTCACTGGCTGTCTCCATGCCTGGAATGCCTTTCATTCTCATCTCACCCTCCTGGCTTCATTGACTTATTTCTAGTCTCAGTTAAAGACCCATCTTCCACAGGAAGACTTTCCCCAGTCCTTCTTAGTTTTGGTCTTGGTCTTCACTCTGAGATTATCCCCAATTTATTTTTGTATATATCTTGTTCTTACATGGTTGTTTTTTTTTTTTTT
>NW_020955033.1:1024229-1024417 GCF_900497805.2 Vombatus ursinus | reverse complement strand
TCAGGTCCTCCTGAATCCAGGGCCGGTGCTCTATCCACTCCTTGACTCATTTCTTAAAGAGGCTTATTCACTGAATGGGCATTACCTCACTTAAAGTGAGAACCTGAAAAGACCTTAGCTTACAAGGACCAGGGTCTCCCATTGCATCCTGAGCCATCTCCAGTCATCCTGATGAATATCTGGCCACT
>NW_020955033.1:988417-1024168 GCF_900497805.2 Vombatus ursinus | reverse complement strand
TCCAGATGGCTTTGGAGGAGAAAGTGAGGCTGGTGACCTTGTACAGCCCTCCCTCCCTCAAATCAAAGTCAATTGCAAGTCATGTCATCATCTTCCTGATGTCATGGTCATCTTTGAGAACAAAGGACAAACACAACAACAACAGCAACAACCTTGAATGACTGAATGGAGGGATCAGGACGTGAAACCTAACCCAAACAAGGCTAATCTCTGTAATGATTTTGTATATCCCAGAAACATAGCTAGGAATGTTTTCAGTTGAACAAGTTTGAGTTGGTGGTAGTACAAAGGACATACTGTTAACGCAGATGCTCTAGGTTCTTGTCCTCAAGGGATGGAGGGTGAATGTGATGTTGGGGGAGGTCATACTGGCAATGAGATACTGAGATTAGTTGCCCCCTGCCCTCCTGGGCCCCACATTCCCCACTCTACCTCCCAAACCCTATGGGGCAAGGACTAGATTACGCTCTTTCATGGTTCAGTTGTACTCAAAGTCATCCTGGGCAGTGATTGAAAGGTGCTGGGGGTCAGGATCACTGACAGACTTAGGGATGGCAGTGTCAGTGAGGAGAAAGTGTGCTCCATACCCTGCAATGTCAGTGCTCTGAGGCAAATTCCTGTTTGCCCAGTGCTAGTTAGTATTCTGGAGTACCAATGATTTTATTGGAGGACAATAGTTTGTACCCTAAAAATCATCTCACCTTAGTAAACCATTGGCTGCAATTCAAGGCACTGACCTGAGTAAGATGCTTCTAATGACTATAGCAGAAATTCTTTAACTTAATAGTATTTTTTCCAATTACACCTAAAGGTAGTTTTCAACATTCATTTTTATAAGATTTTGAGTTCCAAATTTTTCTCCTTCCCTCCATTCCCTCCCCCCTCTCCAAGACAGCAAACAATCTGATATAGGTTATATATGTACAATCATGCTGAACATATTTCCACATTAGTCATGTTATGAAAGAAGAATCAGAGCAAAAGGGAAAAACCAAGAGAAAGAAAAAAACAAAAAGCAAAAAAGTGAAACTAATATGTTGATATGCATTCAGACTCCATAGTTCTTTCTCAGGATGCGGATCACAAGTCTTTTGAAACTGTCTTGGATCACTGTATTGCTGAGAAGAGTATAGCAGGAATTCTTAACCTTAAGCTTGCAAGTTTAAACCTGTACTAAGACTTTTGGGACACCCCACATAGTATTACAAAAAAAAATCAATTAAAATGAAATATAGTTATCAAAATATTTTTTAAAAAAATTCAGAACCTCATATAATAACTCATAATAATTCTTTTATGTAGCAGCCTAAACTTTGGCAAACAATCTTACTCTGAGCAACTCTGTGATTCTGGTCATGTAGCTATTAGTAAACTCATTTTCCCAAATGGAGTCTTAGAGAAGTTAAATGATTCGTCTAGGGTCTTGCTGTTAGCAAGTATCTGCACGTTGCTGCCTTTATGTTTTTGTTTTTTTTGTGAGGTGATCAGAGTTAAGTGACTTGCCCAGGGTCACGCAGCTAATACGTGTCAAATGTCTGAGGCTGGATTTGAACTCAGGTCCTCCTGACTCCAGAGCCAGTGCTCTAGCCACTGCACCACCTAGCTGCCCTCTGCCTTTATGTTTTGATGAAGCATAGGCCAGACATTTTTTTCAATCTGCTTCTAAAGTCCAGTTGACAGTGGTCTGATTTGTGCAGAATAGGACAAAAATAGCAACCATAGAGGTGTGTTCCCTAGATCTGTTCTTTGTGTAACCTTATGGCTAAAGAAAAAGCACATGTGGTAATGGGAGTGTAAGCATTTATTGCCATGGGTCATCTTAGTTTTACTCTCAGTTAATAGAAGTGGGAAAAGGGAATACCTTCCACTTTACTGCTCTTGGCCATATCAGTTTAGACTGATGATGAAAATAGTGGCTTTTCAGTTGTAGTGTCTGGCTTTGTCCCCATGTACCACTTAACCCTGCTGCAAAATAATTTTTAGCCAGCACCTTATAATACGGCTTTGAATTCACCCAGAAATTTTTATGGTATAGTATTTGGACCAGTAAGTACTGAAAAAAATTTATATAGAGAGATGGATATCCATATCTATCTGTACATAGATAGATAGATAGATAGATAGGTAGATAGATAGATAGTTTAGGGCAACTAGGTGGGTCAGTGGATAGAGTACCAGGCCTGGAGGCAGGAAGGCCTGTTCAAATTTGGGCTGTGTGACCCTGGGTGAGTCACTTAACCCTGTTTACCTCAGTTCTCTCATCTGTAAAATGAGTAGGAGAAAAAAATGGCAAACTACTACAGTGTCTTTGCTAAAAAAAACCCCAAATGGGGTCACAAAGAGTTGGACGGGACTGAAATGACCCAACAACAACAAAAATATATAGTTTAATTTTTTTCCTTCTGCCCCAGGAAAAGCACAAATTATATACTTTTTGTACAGAAGGGAGATAAAATATGTGAAGGGATATATGTAATATAAGTTAGAAAATATAGGTAAACTCTTGTAAAATCATATTATTATATAAACTTCATGAAGACTTATCCAAACTTTGTATGTCCCCCTGTGCCTACCACAGTGCTTGGCACAATAGGGTAGGTACTTAATAAAGTTTCTTGAATTATGTTAAATAGTAATATTGTTATATAATACTGAATCATGATAATTATCCTCATAAAATTTAATCCACTGCCTCATCATAGCATGGAAGTGAACCTGGGTTCATGAAAGCCATGCCACTGGAACACAAACTTTTGGTAGGTCTTAACAAGCTAGAAAGATCAATTAGCCTAAGCAATGAATTTTAGCAAAGTAACTTTGGAAGAACAATGGCCAGGTTGTATGAGGATTGTGATCTGTGTTTTTAGGTGAAATACATAGTACATAAAGCCACGGTTCCTTTAAATTTGTTCTTATTTTTATACTGATCTGTGATTTCATTAATTGGGGAACTTCCAGTGTCTCAGTTTCCCCCTCCAAATGGAAATGGACAAATTCCTCTATAATTTATAAAGACTAATTAGTCTTAAAGAGTTGCTTAGAGGCTCCACTGTTAAAATGACAACACAGTTAAGTGACTTGCCCAGGGTCTCACATCCAGTATGTGTCAGAGGCAGACTTAAACCTAGGTCTTCCTGATCTGGTAAGTAACAATTAAAAAGCTAACCAGCTGACAGGGCTCTCCCATTCTTCCCTGTAAACTAAATCTCTTTCCTTCTTTCACCCCTTTCTGAGGGGCTAATGAATGAGCAAACTTACTTTCCCCTAAGATTCTTTTTTTACCAAAGGACTAGGATAGAAGAATCATCCTTTTGTTAACTTCTTTCATTCTACTCCACCATCTGGGTGTGATGTGTTATCCAATAATATTAATAGTGATGATGACAGTTTATATCATTGTTGTTGGGGTAAACAACCTTCTTTCCTCTTTTCTTGACTCTGAGGAGGCCTAAGGATGCTTACTGTCCTAGAGCTAGAAGACACACCATTACTTACCTACCTTTACTCACCAACATTTCCTTACTTCAGAGGAGTTTACTGCCAGTCATAAGACTCAGGGTTGAGTCCTGCCTGGCTCAAGTACTTACTAGCCTTACTAGCTTTGTGATCTTATGTAAATTACTTAACCTCTCAACCTCTATTTCCTTAGGAGTAAATGATATTGCCTGTCTGGACCTCAGTTTCCTCATGAAATGAAGGAATTGGCTTTCTGGGCTTCAGTTTCCTCAATTGTAAAATGAGAGAATTGCACTAAATAATCTCCAAGATTCCTTCCTACTCTGGTTTTCCTACCTGTAGAAATGGTTTCTGTTTATCTTCTCCCAAAATGTTTCTATGTTTCTTACTCATTGCTTTTGGTAATTGCATTCTTCATTGGTTTCTGGAGAAAATATTAATGTACCCGGAAGAGAAACATTCACTTTTAAAAAAGGTAATCTCTCACAAATGGTTATCATTCCTTCTCCAGCCATTTGTGTCAAGATGACAAGTGGCTTATTGGTGTGGAGTCTGTATAGGAAACCTCCTCCATAGCAGCAATGAGAATGTTTATTGTAGAAAGGGAACTTTTGCCCTGTGAAGTCACCTCCTCATAGTCACCAGTAGCTCTCTGATATTCTATCACAGGAAATTCCTGGTGGTCCACAAAAGCAGTCTCTGGAGTGCAGCTGCAAGGAGGGGAGGAAAAATACTATACTATAGAGTAGTATCTGGGGTTCTAAGTTGGGGGTGGGGAAGAACCAAGCACCTGCACCAGTGAAATGCAAACTGGGAGGCTCTTTGAACAATGTGAAAATGAACTATACAAGGAACATAGGTCAAGTGACCCTTTATTGTACAAAATTTTATGCAAGGAGGAAAAAAATGGTATTAGAGGATGTCCTTTGTATTTTTTAACAGGGTAGGGGGAGGGGTTATATTTAGATTTGGTTTCTTTGAAGCTGTAGCAGCATCTCTCTATTTACAACTCTTTATGCTAATGAGCGTGGAGAGGGTCTCCCAGGTCATAGGGAAATAAGTATTAGACTTTCTGAGAAGACCTGAGAGCTATTTGAGTTGAAGTGATAGAAAAAGGAATAGGGGAACCCAATAGATCAATGGACAGATATTCATGCAAGGCCACTGAGGGATCAGAGTCTGAATGAAAAGGCAGCATCTATTAACAGTATTTTGTCTACTCCAATAAGCATTTGTTAAGTGCCTAGTATGGATGAGCACTAGCCTCTTGGCCAGGAATCAGTTCAAGAAACATTTCTTAAGTGCCTACTATGTGCCAAGAACTGTGCTGGGGATACAAAAAAGAGGAGACAGTGCCTGTCCTCAAGGAGCTTGCAATCTAATGGGAAAAGACAACACAAAAGATAAAGTTGAAAAGGGGGGGGAGGAGGTACCCTGAGTCAGGAGCATATATTCCATGGAGTTTAAAACAAGCGAAGCATTTGTTGGAAAATGGAGAGTTATTTGCAAAGTAAAGGAAGACCTAGATTCAAGTCCTGTCTCTTACAAATACTGGTTATGTGACTCTGACCAAGTCATTTAACCTCCCAATGCTCTAGGCAATTCTCTAAGGATATAAATTAGAGAGAAGGGAGTAACCTGAAGTGGCAGAGAGAATTTCCTCATCTGAGTATTCCCTATACCAACGAAATCATAAATCCAGTTTTTATTCCTATCCTATGTACAAAGCACTGTTAAGCACTGGAGAAACAAAGACAAAATGAAACAACAGCCTTTTTCCTCAAGGAGCTAACATTTTATTGATGGGTTACCAAAGGCAAACATGTGTGATACACAAGATAATTTAAGGAGGGAGATAACCCTTAGAAGGACTGATACAGTGGAAGGAGTACTAGATTTGGAGTTGGGGCCTTCTTTCAAATATTGGCTGCCATTTACTACTGCTATATCTTGAGTAAGTCAATTAACCTCATTTGTAAAAAGTAAAGGAAATAGTTGGATTGACAAATTTCTGAGGTTCCTTCTAGCTCTAAATCTGTGTGTAATCAGCTACTTTGGCTTATAATGATAGGCTCTGAGTCTCACAGGTACCATGGTTGGCTGTAGTTCTTAAGGTAACTAAAGAAATGGGTTGATTGACAGGGCTTTTGTACTAATTTTTCTATCATCATATTGAACCTGGATTTGAATTGCCCTTTGTTGGCACCCTGGTACCTTTTTCAATGGCAAATGTACTCTGTACAATAAGTCTCAGTTGATCTAAACTAGAATTACCATCTATATTCAATTAAAACACACACACACACACACACACACACGCACGCACGCACACACACACACACCGACACACCCTATACACCAAAACTAGCACATGGTTTTGTTTTGTTTTGTTTTTTCTTTGTTTTGTTTTTAAACAAATGAACTGAATTGGTTATTAATGATACTAAAATGGAGGCCCCAAGAATTGCAGAACATTTCAGGTTAACCTAAACAAGCCAATTCCATGAATTAGTGGGGCTGATATAATTGTATGGAGAATCTTTGTTGCCCTGTGTTGGCAGCCTGCATGTTTCCAGCCATACATAAACTGGCGGCTGCTGCACACCTCCCACCGGCCACAACAATTCATGGAAATTAATAAATGCATTTATTGGGAGAGGTCATGGGTGAAACAGGAAAATCAGTCCCCCAGCTTCCCAGACAAGTCCTCTGAGATCAAGCTCTTTCAATGGAAGCCAGCAGGGTCCTTCTCTAGCCTGGGTATTTATAGTAAACAGATAGGGTTCAGGTTCTTGGGGAGTTCAGCAAGGTTAAGTATGGTTCTTCTATTTGTTTAGTTAACAACTATGATTTCCATTTTTTATGGCTAGGGTCTGTCTGACAGAATAGTACAAATTGAACATTATTCTGGCTTGATTAAATTAATGGACCTGATTCTCAGTCTTTGAACCTGGGAAGACACGAGCTTGTAGGTTGAACTCTCTCTGTTTCCACTGTGGCTAAGAAAGAAAATTTTCTTTGCATTGGAAAATAAGCAGACAGAAATTCAAATTCTGAGGAGTCTTGGGTGGGAGAGAGGGAAAAAGAAGAAAGAGAGAGCTCTGTAGTGGGACTATTAGGATGAGAATACTCCTTACCCTGCCCCATCTCACCTCACCCCACCCCATCCCACTTCAGATCTTGTCCTTACACCCTGCTACAAGGTCCACCAAAAGTGAGAGCTGGGAAACTGAAGAAAGGCCATTGGCCAGTTCCTTCTGTATAACTATACTATGCCCCATTCTTTCCTCACCATAATTTTCTTTGATTCTAAGTTCCTTGTCTTATAATGCATCTGTTGACCACTTGGCTCTGTGCTGTTCCTTGCCCATCACCTTTTTTAGGGAATATGCTATTTCCCTTTGTGTGAAATATTCCATATGCTTCCCTTGTTTTACTCTCTATATTCAATTGCCTTAAATTCATTCCAATAAACATTTATTAAGTACCTACTATGTGCCTGGTACTGTTAAGCTGTGGGTATATATAGACAAAAAGTTTCTCCTTCAAGACTCTTACATTTTATTGGGGGGAAACCAATATGTACATTTATAAGTAAATAAAAACATAGACCAAGTAATTTGGTAGAGGGGGAACCCAAGTCTACTATTCAAGGCAGTTTGTTAAACTAAAACAAAGGTTCTAAAGGACAGAATGGAAGGATAGGGAAGAGTGGAATTAGGGACACAGGAGGAATGGGGATGACATGGATAGATATGAGGCAGTGCGGAGTGGTGGCCGAGGCTGGGAGCTTAAGCCTAGGATTCAGAATGCAGCTATAGACGAGTAAATTGTTGGGACCTTCCTGGTAGCAGAGACAATGGTGGTTTGATTATCAGTCCTTGAGCAAGAGACTTTCAACATCCTTTTCTTTATGTCCATCCATTTCTGTTTTATAGAAGTTTAATACACTGTTTTTGTTACTTGAAAAAACAGGATATTTATTTCAACATCCCAACTACGAGAAAGAATGAAACAGGTATTATTCCCATTTTCCTGATAAAGAAAATCAAAGTGTAACATTTCCTTTTGGGGAGGGCAGTTGGGAGTACTTTAGTCAACTTAATCTGTATTATATATAATTGTAACACTTTTTATTCTCAGATTTTGTGATGATACATACAGTTATCTGGCAGAGGATAGAAGGCTGGACTTGGAATTAGGAAGACCAGAGTTCAAATCCCACCATGCATGCTTATGGACCTTGTGCAAATCATTTAACCTCTTCAGCCTCAGCTTCCTCACTTGTCAAATGGGGATAATAATAGCACCTACTTCACGGGGTTATCATGAGTATCAAATGAGATAGAATATGTAAAATACTTTACAAACCTCAAAACACTATAGAAATGCTATATATTATTATTATTGTTCCTCATACATTAAGATAAACATATATATGTTTGCATAAATGTATATGCTGTATATTGCTGGTAGCATACTGCAGCAGCATTCACTGCAGAATAGTCAGAGAGGAAGTTTAGTAACATTTCTTTTCACAAGAAGAGGCAGCATTTGGTGGAGAGAGAACCAGCTTCAAAATCAGGAAATCTGGGATTAAGCCATACAAAATGGCTGTATAATCCTGGCAAGCCACTAACACCAGTGCCTCCAGGAAACTCTCTAATACTGTAAGCTTGCAGAGCATTTCCCACCTCCATTAGTCTCTTTCTTTCTTTTTAAAAAAAAAATTTTATTTTTTCCAATTACATGTAAAATAATTTTTAATATTTTTTTAATTTTTGAGTTCCAAATTCTCTTTCTCCCTTCCTCTCTTTCCTCCTCCCTGAGATGGTAAGCAATTTGATATAGGCTATACATGTGCAACCATGCAAAACATATTTCCATATTAGTCATTGTGAAAGAAAACACAGGACAAAAAAACCCCACAAAAATAAAGTGCAAAACAGTATGCGTCTATCTGCATTCAGATGCCATTGGTTCTTTCTCTGGAGGTGGATAGCATTTTTCTTCNGTTGTGAAAGAAAACACAGGACAAAAAAACCCCACAAAAATAAAGTGCAAAACAGTACGCGTCTATCTGCATTCAGATGCCATTGGTTCTTTCTCTGGAGGTGGATAGCATTTTTCTTCATGAGTCCTTTGGAATTGTCTTGGATCATTGCATTGCTGAGAATAGCTAAGTCATTTATAGTTGATCATTGCACAATGTCGCTGTTACTATGTGCAACGTTCTCCTGGTGCTGCTCACTTCACTTTGCATCAGTTTATATACATCTTTCCAGGTTTTTCTGAAAGCATCTGGCTCATCATTTCTTATAGCACGATATTATTCCATTACAATCATATGCCACAACTTGTTCAGCCATTCCCCAATTGATAGGCACCCCCTCAATTTCCAATTCTTTGCCACCACAAAAAGGGCTGCTATAAATATTTTTTTTTCAAAGAGGTCCTTTTTCCCCCCCATCTTTTTGGGATACAGACCTAGTAGTGGTATTGTTAGGTCAAATAGTATGCACAACTTTATAGCCCCTTGGGCATAGTTCCAAACTGCTTCCCAGAATGGTTGGATCAGTTCACAATTCTACCAATAGTGCATTAGTGTCCCAACTTTTCCATATCCTCTCCAACATCTATCATTTTCCTTTTCTGTTTTATTAGCCAATATGATAGGTGTGAGGTGGTACCTCAGAGTTGTTTTAATTTGCATTTCTCTAACCAATAGAAATTTAGGACATTTTTTCATGTGACTATAGATTGCTTTGATTTCTTCATCTGAAAACTGCTTGTTCATATCCTTTGATCATTTATCAATTAGGGAATAACTCCAATTCTTATACATTTGACTCAGTTCTCTACACATCTGAGAAATCAGACCTTTATTAGAGATACTTGCTGTAAAATTTTCCCCCCAGCTTTCTACTTTCCTTTTCATCTTGGCTGCATTGGTTTTGTTTGTGCAAACCCTTTTTAATTTAATCGAAAGCATCCATTAAGTGACTTGCCTAGATTTGCACAGCTAGTAAGTATTATATGTTTGAGTTTGGACTTGAACTCAGGTCCTCCTGACTCCAGGGCCAGTGCTCTATCCACTGTGCCACCTAGCTACCCCAGAAGCATCTATTTTACATCTTATAATGCTCTCTATCTTCTTTGGTCATAAATTCTTCCCTTATCCACAGATCTAAATGGTAAACTATTCCATGTCCTCCTAATTTGCTTTAGATATCACCCTTTATGTCTAAATCATGTACCCATTTTGACCTTATCTTGGTATATGGTGTGAGGTGTTGTTCTATACCTAGTTACTGCCAAACTGTTTTCTAGTTATCCCCACAGTTTTTGTCAAATAGTGAGTTCTTGTCCTCAAAACTTGGATCTTTGGGTTTAACAAACACTAGATTACTATGGTCATTTGTTATTATGTATTGTGTATCTAATCTATTTCACTGATCCACACCACTCTATTTCTTAGCCAGTACTAGATTGTTTTGATGATTACTGTTTTATAATACAGTTTGAGATCTGGTACTGCTAGATCACCTTCTTTCACATTTTTTTCATTCATTCCCTGGTTTTCTTCTTTTTGAGAAAAAAATCAAATTAACCAATAATCTATTTTATGTTTTTTTTCCATAAAATAAGTTTCTCTTTTATTAGTTTAATGGTTTTCTTTTCAATTTTATTAATCTCTCCTTTGAATTTCAGGATTTCCAATTTGGCATCTTAAATGGTGTTTTCAAAATTTGTTCTTTTTCTAGTATATATTTTTTTTAGTTGCATGGCTAATTGATTTATCTGCTCTTTCTCTATTTTATTGAGATAAGCATTTAGAGATAAAATTTCTCTTCAGTACTGCTTTGGTTACATCACACATTTTGGTATGTTGTCTCATTGTTGTCATTATCCTTAATGAAATTATTGTTTCTCTGATTTGTTCTTTGATCCACTCATTCTTTAGAACTATTTAGTTTCCAATTAATTTTTCATCTCTTTCCATGGCCATTTACTGAGTGTAATTTTTATTGCCTTATGATCTGAAAAAGAAGCATTTACTTTTTCAGCTTTTCTACATTTGGTTGTGTGATTGTATGGGTGCCATGTATTGCTGAGATAAAGATGTGTTCCTTTCTATTCCCTTTCAATTTTTTTTCTAGAGGCCTATCATATCTAACTTTTCTAAAATTTTATTCATTTCCTTAACTTCTTTTTTATTTTTTTTTTTGGTTAGATTTATCTAGCTCTGAAAGGGGCAATTGAGGTTCCCCACTAGTATAGTTTTACCATCTATTCCCTCCTGTAACAACTTTTCCTTTAAGAATTTCGATGCCATACCATTTGGTGCATATATGTTGAGTGTTGATATTACTTCATTGTATATGGTATCTTTTAGTAAGATGTAGTTTCCCTGTTCCATTAGTTTCTTAACTAAGAAGTTCTTAAATCAATGAGAACAGATACTTGGGCCCTCTTTTCTCATATTAGACTTTTACTCAAAACTACAGGTTTGATTATATTTCTTGTAAACCTTTCCAAAGCAGCATGCAGATCCTTCCCACATCAATCTACCTTCTCCATATGCATTTAACCTTTCCTCCCTCATTTTGTCCCATCTTGCAACTCTTTTCCTGTGAGTCTTATTTAACAATCTACTCTTTGGAGTCTGAACAATTAACTAATCCCGTGCAGTGATAGTTTTATAGATGCTTTATTTTTAGGCTAAAACATCTACCAAAGTAGAGTTTTCACCCAACCAGGATGTACAGTTTGAGGGGCTGGCACCTTAGGGTGCTAGGGGTAACCCTGAGGAACTGAGCTTTTAGTACTATTGCTTTTTGAGCCCTTACCAGTGTGATCCCTGTTGACAACCAACCATCCAGACTTACTTAGCCCTTATGAATAGTATTTACTGAGAAGGCATAGCAAGAATTTTTGGTTCAAAATATTTCCCTAAAAACTAGGGCATACTGTCCCTCAAATATACATAATATCCATGGGAAAAGTGGACTTAAACTTAGAGTGCTATGGCAGAAAACACAGAACATGTCTGGCAAAGGAGTACTTCCCCATTTCTGGCTCTTTAAGTCCTCTTCTCCCTTTGTATAGTCCTTTTAAGGTTCCCCTTACATATAGCTCTCAGCTGGGTGGTCTGCTCAGTTGTGCTCCTAGGAACTGTGCTTTTCTAGGCTCCATGACTAAATTCTTTCTTTTACAAGGTGTCACAGTCCCTGACACACTGATACTGGCTTCTTTGCCTTCCCTTAGACACGGCACTCTCCCTCTCCCAGATGTATTCATTATCACTGGCTTTCTCCCTTGGTTGGAGTGCTCTTCCTCTTCCTCTTTCCCTCCTGGGCTTCAAGTCTCAGCCAAAGTCCTGTTTTCTGTAAGAACTTATTTTCCTGTCCTTAATTTTAGTGCCTTCCCTCTGAGATGATTTCCAATTTGTCCTGTATATGTTTTATTTATACACAGTTGTTTGCATATTGTCTCCCCCGTTAGACTGTGAATTCCTTGAGAGGAAAGACTGATTTTTGCCTTTCTTTGTACTTCTACCACTTAACACTGTGCCTAGCACAAAAGAAGTGCTTAATAAATATTTGTTGACTTAACTTGGCTTCATTCAGGTGATTATTGCCCTGCATCCGATTGTCCTCCTAGTGTGTGTTCCTGGTGCCTTTGGCCTCTACCTCTTTGGGAAACAATGCTACCTGTTCTGGTGGATAGATATCCTGCTACCATTCAGGGATGATTTGACCTCTGGATATACAGAGCTCACAAGATTGTTTTGACATCTATCTTGTAATACTTATTAACCTAATATTGGGAAATAAAAAACACAAGGAGCCAGAGGTGACCATGAACTCAGAGCTACCACATCTGGTAAGATATGGGGAGTCTACCTGACTCTTAGGAGGCACTTCAATGTTACTCTGCCTCACTCAAAGCTGCAAAGAAAAAGTGAGTGAGGAAGGGGTAGGTCACTACTCCTCTAGAATACGTATTGGGTTTTGGCTAAGCAAGCTCACTTTTTCTGGCTCCACAATGATTTAGAGAATTTTTCATTATTACCCAGTATAAACCTCAGAGTCATGCATAGCCGGAAAGAGGCACACTCTCTCTCTTCCTCATTCCTGCCCCCAAATTTCCACATCTTCTCTTGGACTGGAACCAGACAGGATTGTCTACACATGATCCAAGGGGTCAGTCCACCCATGCTCCAGTAAGAAATAGATTCCTGGTCCTCTGGAGAGGGAGTTCAGAATGACCAAGGGCCAGGCAGGGAATCCAGAAAGCTAGGCAAGAATGTCTCTAGATGCTGAAGATGGCCTGAAAATCATAACAACATAGCCTGAAATGAAAGAATAAAAACAATACTCAATTTCTTTATGCCAGCACTATGGTTTAAGACCATACTAGTAGTTGTCTGAAAAGCCTTGAAGTAACAAACTTTCCACCGATGACCTCTAGCCCCTCTCCCAGCCCAGAATTTCCCAATTCTGCTAATACCAGATAAGGTGTTTAGTGTAACTACAGTTAGTTGATAAGGATATCAGGGTATGAAAGGGAGCATTTACATTTTAATTGGAGACCCAAGTGGTCTTTCCCCTTTCCTCTTCAAATTTCTCAAAGAATATATAGCCTGAACCATTCTGTTTATTACAATCTCTCTTATTAATAGTTATTCACATACCTTTGCCATCCTTTAGTTTGTAAACTTTAAAGAAAGACTCTTACTCTCAATCCCTAGGACCTAGCACAGTGCTTTTATAGATTCATAGATTTTGAGCTAAGAGGTATTTTTAGAGGTCATCTTGACAGACCTTTTCATTTTACAGATGAGGAAACTGAGGCCCAGAAAAGTTACATCACTTGTTCAAGGTCATGGCAGGATCCACTTTCCACTGAGCTACCTTCAAAAATTGAAAAATGAAATGACTAACTGGCAACCTCTTGTGAGAGGGGTGATGAATTCAAGTTGCAGTATGAGACATACGTATATTTTGGACTCAACCAGTGTGGGAATTTGTTTTGTTTGGATATGTATGTTGGTTTTGCAATTTTTGTTTTGCTTTGTTTTTTTTTTTTTCTTCTTCAGATTAAGGTGGTAGAAAAATGAGGGGGATAATGTAGCTAAAAAACAGAAATGACTGGAGGTAAATTGATAAATCCCACCAAAGTCACTGAGTCTACTCCATAACTCCAGAACTCATGGTAAAACCAGGATTATACCACTGTGGGGAGAGTGGTGGATAGGTCAGAAAAGAAGACACTAGAGGCAGTGAAACTTTGGTTGTCAGTCCTGATCATTACATATACTATCTTTGTTTTCCCCTAGTAGTTCAATTTCCTTCATTTCATTTCAATTAAATGAACATTTAAGTGCCTGCTAGGTTTCAGTTATAGTGTTAGGTACTAAGAATACAAAGGCCAAATATAATAGGAGGTATCCTCAAGGAGCTTAAATTCTATTCGAGGAAAATCATATGTATACATATAAGTAAATACTACATATATAAATAAAATTGTATATATGTATACACACACTATATATCTATATATATGTGAAATTCAAAATACATACAAAATAATTGGGTGTGTAGATTAGAGTAGGAACAGGTTGAATATAAAGGGCAATGTGTTAACACTGGGTTGTTATAGATGTAATGATAGATGTAATAGGACAGAGGCTTCAGATGGCACAATGGAGATTTGAGGAAGAGTGGGATAAGGGTGGGCGGCTCCATGGGCATAGTTCACAGGCTTGGTATCTTTCACCGGGTTTCAGCAACTTCCATAACAGCACAGTCTCCCACACTTAGTTGCAAATTTCTATGTCCAACTTTCAAATAGATAGTGAAGGGTCTCAGAGTCAGCCGTTGAGCCTTTTTATGGCAGTCCTACAAGAGGAAAAGCTCTGCTGAGTGATGATATTTCCAACCTCCTCTTCCCCCTTCCCCTGCCCTCTAGTCCTACTTTAGAGCAGCTCTTATCAAATTCTGCTGGAAAAATCAGCACACCCGACCATTAATAATTGTGATGAAATGAAGCTTCTGACCCTCCGTTACCTTGATAGGAAAAACTTATTTAATAAGTTCTGGGTGGAGGTGAGGGTCACCTGCCCAGCTAACCTAAGCTTGTATCTCTCCAGGAAGGAAGAAGCCTATCTGAAGTTAAAAAGATAGGAATGCAGAACATGCTGAGAATTTCTCAACCTTATATGATAGTACAATTAAAAGCCTTTCTAAAGGTCAGTATGAGGCAGGAGGTTAGGGAAGTGTTTTGGCAAAATTTCCCACCATCCAAACCCTTAAAAAATGCAGTTAAAGTGAAGGCACAGACTCAAATCTATACATCTAGTCCTAAGCTGTCTCTTGAACTCCAGACCTGCATCACCAACTGCATGCTGGGATCTCCACTTGGATGTCTCATTAGTGACCCAAAGTCAACATTTCCAAAATGGAATTCATTATATTACACCCTAAACCTACTTCTCAATTTCTGCTGATACCAACCTCCCTGTCCCCCAGAATCAGAGGCAAAGAAGTGGTGCAAAGAGTTAGAGCATGCTGGATTTGGGAGTCTAGAAGACTAGAGCTCACATTCCTGACTCAAACACTTCCTAGTTGTGTGACGTTTGGCAAGTCATTTAACCTCTCTCACACTCAGTTTCCTCATCTGCAAAAGTGGGGATAATAAGTGTCTACCTCACAGGGTAGTGAGAGGAAGAAATGAGGTAACATGTATATAGTGATTGGTAAGCCTTAAAGCACTATAGAAGTGCTAGTCATCATCATCATTATTATATTATTATTATTTTTTAAATTCCCTCTTCTACAATGGCCATTCCTCCAGGTAAAAGAGCTATCAACTGCACTAAGACTTTTGGGATAGCCTGTGTAATCAGTTGCCACACCTTGTTGCTTCAACCTCAATAACATTTTAAAGATAATTTTTTCAGTTATTAAGCATTATTTTTTAGTTTTTCTACCTCCTCGCCCCCATTAAAAGAAATTGAACTCTTTTAACAAATAATCTTAGTCAAGTAAAACAAATTCCCATATTAAGGGAAGGAACTAAGTATTTATATAGCACCTACTATTGCCATGTACTCTGTTAAATGCTTTAAAAATATCATCTCATTTGATCTTCACAACACCCCTGAGACATAGGTGCTTTTAACCCCACTTTACAATTGAGGAAACAGTTTAAGTGACTTGCCCAGGGTCACACAGTTAGTAATTATCTAAGGGCAGATTTGAATTCTGGGCTTCCTGACTCCAGGCCCACTGTTCTACCTGCTAGGCTACCACGCTGTCTTCCTTGGCCTCAGCTATGTACAAAAAAATGTCTCATTCTCCATATTAGTTCATTACTTCTACCAGAAGAGTGGGTAGCATTCTTTAATTGCCTTCTGGAATCACGGTTGATCATTGTGCTCAACAGTATCCATCTCCTTCTTTCTACAAATATCACTAAGATCCTAGCTTGGGCCCTCATTAACCCCTGTCTGGACAGTTGTCATTATTTTCTAATTGTTCTCCCTCCTTCTAGTCTCTTTACTCTTAGATCTGTCCTCTACCTAGCTGCTAAAATAATATTCCTAAGGCCTGAGATTTTATATATTTTGTAGTTATTTTAAATGGAATTCCTCTTATTGTTTCTTCCTGGTTTTTGTTAGTACCAAATAGAATTAATAATAATTTGTGTGGATTTATGCTGTATCCTGTAGTCTTGCTGTAGCTATTATTCATCTCAATTAGTTTCTTTGATGAATTTTTTGGGGGTTTTCCAAGAATACCATCTTATTATTTGTGAATAAAAATAGTTTTGTCTCCTCTAGGCTGCCATTTATACACTTGATTTTGTTCTCTGGTTGTATGGCTCTATCTAGTATATCTGGAACTATGTTAAATAATAGTGGGGAGGGAGAGATCTTAAGATCCAGATCTGACCATCTCAGGCCCTTGCTTAAAAATGTCTTAAGACTTCTTGGATAAATCTAGGTTTCTCAGCATTTAAAGCCCTCCATATGCTGTCTCCAACCTACCTTTCCAGCCTTATTTTGTACTCCTCCCTTTCAAATATGGTGTTCCAAAAACTCTGACCTACTAGCTGTTAGTGAACTCCACAGGTCATCTCCTGTCTTTTTTTAGTGGCCTAGTTGGTTCTGTAGGTATAAAATACATTCTTTCCTTATTTGACTCTCAGAAGAATCTCCTCTGGTTAGTCTGTCCTGATGCTCTTAGTACTCTCTTCTCTCCTCAAATTATCTTGTATTTACTTATCTGTGTTAATGTTGTTTCCACTCCCTTGGTTAAAATATAAAACTCATGGAGAGGAGAGACTCTCTGTTTTTTGTTTTTGCATTCCCAGCACATAGTACAGTACCTGCTTTACACGAAGAAAGCATTTAATACATACTTGCTGAATTGAACTGAACCAGTGCTTAGTTACCTTAGAACCCCAATATTCTGTGGGGATGATGGTTATCATCCTCATGATATTATATGAATTCAAATAGGTTGAGATCATATGTATCAACATATTATATGAACTAAAATCCCATATTTTCTTTCAATAATTATTATTATCATTACTATAACTAACATTAAAATTTACAAAGGGCTTTACACACATGTCTCATTTGATCCTCATACAAACACTGTGAGGTAGGTGCTATTAACTCTAGTGCGTGGCACGTAGTACGTGCTTAATAATTGTTTATTGGCTGATACTGACTGTCCAAGAGAGGTTAAATGACTTCCCCAGAGTAACACAGCTAGTGAATGTCTGAGGCAGGATTTGAACTTAGTTCTACATTATTCCACTTCCAGCACCCTATCCAGTAATGTTTACTAAATATTCACAAGTTCTTAAATGTATACATTTTTCCTGTTTTCCAGGGTTGGTCAATCCATCAGAATGGTCAATTTTGATGAGCAGGAACTATGTCTCATCTAGGTTTGGTATTTGCAAACCTGTTTCCATCACTAGGGTTGATTGTTACCAAGACTCACAAGTGATGCCTGTATTTAATTTTTTTTTCGGCTTATAAAGGTCAGCTATTGCTGTAGCCCAAGGTTCCAAGTAACTTTGTGAACTTAACTTTCTTTTCTTTTTAATTTTTTATGGTAATTTTATTTATTTTTTTTGTTTTCAACATTTACTTCCACAAGATTTTGAGTTCCAAATTTTCACCCCATCTAGCCCCTCCCCCCACCCCAAGATGGCATGAATTCTAAATACCCCTTCCCCTAGTCTGCCTTCCCTTCTATCTCTCCCCCCCTTCTCTTATCCCCTTCCCCTTCAATTTTCCTGTAGGGCAGGATGGATTTCTGTACCCCATTTCCTATATTTCTTATTTCCCAGTTGCATGTGAAAACATTTTTTTTTAAATGTGTTTTTAAAACTTTGGGTTCCAAATTTTCTCCCTTCCTTCCTCCCCACCCACCCTCATCAATAAGGCAAGCAACTAAATATAGGTTATATATATATGCAGTTATGCAAAACACTTCCATAGTAGACATGCTGTGAAAAACTAACTCTATTTCCCTTAATCCTATCCCGCCCACCCATTTATTCTATTCTTTCTTTTGACCCTGTCCCTCCTCAAAAGTATTTGCTTCTGATTACCCCCTTTCCCAATCTGCCCTCCTCTCTATCATTCCCCTACTCTCTTGTCCCCTTCCCCCCCTATTTTGCTGTAGGGTAAGACAGATTTCCACACCCAATTGAGTGTGTATGTTATTCCCTCCACTGTAAGAGCCTTTTCTTTTCTGGTTTTTTTTTTTTGGGTGGGATAATTTACCCCGTTCTACCTCTCCCTTTCTCCTTCTCCTAATATATTCCTCTCTCACCCCTTTATTGAACTTAACTTTCACGATTGTGTTTGTAGACTCACTTTCTTTCAAACCTCGGACCCTGAAGGAACATCTTGACTTTGATGATAGATTTGATGTGAGGCTTTAATTAACCAACTTCTTCAGACTCTTGCTATCTAGAACGAAAAGTGCATTTCAAATGTTCCTTTTCCCTTTGAATTTTATGCTTCAAAAGATTTCACCTTGGAATGGAATTCCCAGTATCGAATACATGTTGATTATTAACCCAAGGAATGCAACACCAACTGCTGTTGCAACCATCTGTCACTAAGAAAAGATTATGTTTATTTTTATCCCACCTCCAACTTTGACTTGCAACCTTTTGGTAGGGTAGGTGTGTATTTGTATGTGTGTATGTTTGTGCATCTCATTGATAATTAAGTTTCCCATAGAAATTATTCATCAGTTTGTGGCTGTGCTTGTTTTGAGGTCAGGAACTAGGTCTCATTTCATCTTTGTATCTACAACCCCTAGCAAAATGCATTTGACTGAACAGGTTTACTGAATACTTGTTGAATGTAATGATGGAGTTAAAACAGTTCTGGATTTGGAGTCAGAGAATATTGTTTGAAACTCTAATTCTGAAAAGGAAGGCCAGAAAGAATCATAACAAGCAGGATAGCTTTAAAAGTTACATGTGAAATTTATTTTATATATTTTGTTTAAAAAGCAAACTACTCAAAACAGGTTTGTGGCTTTAGTTACAATCCTGTTTTTTCTCTTCTGTGTATATGGAAATATTCATTTTATTTGGTGTTGGTTAAGCTGGTTAAGTTTAGAATAAAAAATTCTAATAAAAGAAAATTCAAATGTCAGATTTGCTGTTGTACCCATGGACAAGTTACTGATCCTTTCAGCCTTAGTTTCCTCATCTATAAATTTAAAATGTCAGACTAGAAGATCTGTCAGCATCCTACCAGGCCAGAATAAATGATTCAATGATCTTATAGATCTATGAATGTGCTTCAACCACTCTGTATTGAGGAAAGCACATCTCCTTCCCTTCTCTCCACTCTACTGCCTGGATTCTTAGGTACCCCCTAATGCATTAGTTATTAGTCTTCCCAGTCTGGCAAATGCTTCCTAGAAGAGAGAAACTCCTCACTTCCTCACCTACGTACGAGGACTGTGTTGCTCATGTTTACAGCTTGAGTGCCTAAGAAAATAGCAGGAAGGAGAGTCAGTCTAGATGGTAGAGGGTAGGAGGGATACATGCACATTGCCGCCTCCTTCTTCATCTTAAACATGTTGCTTTTAAATCCTTCTGTAGGAGCTGAGGCTCAGACCCTGAACAATTACGGCATGATACAGTGCCCCATTGTAGAGCTGGAGAGGTACTCTCCTCTGTCTTCTCTGGTTCACTTTTAAACTGATGGCATACAGACAAACATATCACCATAAATGTTTATTGTAATCTGTAATTCCTCTCCCTTTTTGATGTGAAGAAGTTGCTAGTTCACGACAATGCTGATCTCAACCCTTGTGTTGCAAGTACTATTGCATGGACTGTGCACAGACGGTCACTTCTTGGTTCAAGTCCACTGCCTGGATATCTTAGGGACATTTTCCAGTCATGTGGTGATTCATCGCTGAAAGCATTTGGCATTTTAATGTGACATGAGAGACCCCCATAGATAGATAGTTCATCTCTCCGCCTAGTGATAAAAGTGGGAGTAGGAGGTATTCTATATCTGATAAAAGAAAAGACATTATGCATACCCTTTGTTCTAGTGTTACCATTACTGGGCCTATACCCCAAAGAGATCAAAGAAAGAGTCTAAGGACTCATATGGAGGAAATTTTTTATGTAGCAAAGAACTGGAAACCAGGCGATGCCGATTGATTGGAGGATGGCTGAACCAGTTATGGTACTATGATGTAATAAAATATTATTGTGCTGTAAGAAATGATGAAAAGGACAACTTCAGAGAAACCTGGAAGATTTATATAGATTAATGGAGGATGAAATGAGCAGATGCAGGAGAATTTATATAATGACAATTCTATAAAAACTGAACTTTAAAAGTCTCAGGAACCATGATGAACGCAATGAACAATCATGATTCTAAAGTAACAATGATGAATGTTATTGACCTCCCAACAGAGGGGCAATGGATTCAAGATGTAGAATGAGGCATACATATCTGCACGTGGTCAATGTGAGAATTTGTTTTGCTTGATAATTCATATTTGTCTTTTTTCCCCCTAGGGTTGGGGGAAAGGAGGTGAGAGGGAGAAAAAACAAATACTTCTTAATTTAAAAAAAAATGTTGCCTGCATTTAATGTCATAATATCAAAGAATAATGCTTAATAAAGATGTTCACTTTCATCATAGTGACATTCTGCAAAGTACAAATGGAAGAGAATTGACTTCAACCTGAAGAGTAGTTTCTGTTGGCTTATTATAGGGTTCTGTTCAGTTTAATATTTTATTCAATGGTTTATATAAAGATATTAGCATGATAAGCAAATTCATAGATGACACAAAGCTGAGAGTGATCATAAACAAATTGAATGATAGTATTTGAAAATATTTAGTAGGCTATAATTATGGCCCTAAACTAGAAATATTTAATTTGTCAGAGAAAATGTAAAGTCCAATACCTAGGATTAAAATCAAATCAATTACCTAGGTACAGGTTGAGAATGATCTAGTTTGATAGCAGTTCACATGAAAAGGACCTGGGAGTTTCAAGTGTAAAATCTTGATGTTAGGGGAACTTCTGAGAGCATATAGTCTACTTTCCCACCTAGTGATTGAACCCTTTCTAAGACTTCCTTGACAGAGAGTCATCTGTCTTCTACTCAAACACCTTCAATGAATAGGAAACTCCTAGTTGGCCACAGGCTTCATATGAAATGTGTTATACAATAGTATTATACAGCTTAAAAAAAAGCTAATCTAGTCTTAGGTTGCATTAACAGAAGTATTCTATTCAGATCAAGGAAGTTAATATTCTCACCACAGTCTGCACCTGTCAGAACACATCTGGTGCATTGTTTCTATATCTGGACACTTTAAGAGAGACATTGGCAAACTTAAAAAAATGACCATGATGATAAGGAAATAGCGTCTGGAAATAATGTCGTAGGAGGAAGAGTAAAAAAAAAAGTAAGAAATCTTTAGCCTGGAGGAGAAAGGGCTTAGTAAGGATGACATAATGTTTTCAGATACTTAAAGGAATGTCTACAGGAGTAAGAAGAATATCAAGACTCACTTAATTCAATTCCTTCAGCAATAAGTCCATTCATTAGTCATTGATCAGGTATCACATTCAGAGTACTAATAATCAAAATAAAGTTTATAGATGGATATAAAGGCTATGTGATTCTTAGTGCCCTCTGCCCCGCTTTTTCTCTGCCACCATCCCTGTAGAAGTAGAAGGACTGTAGTTAATACTGTTTTTCTTTGTATCATGGACTGCCAAGACCCCAAAATTCATTGCTAAGTATCTGGCCTACTGGTAATGTGTATCTTCTTACTTAGCTAGGCTAGTTGTCATAAAACAGAGTCAGTCTGTTGCTTGGCTCCACTTGAAGACTTTCCAGCATGGTAGAAACTATCAGGGCCTGTAATTTATTGATGTGGCCCTAAGAACTCAGCATCACCTTCATGCCAGCACAAGGCATTAGAGTAGGACTTTGTAGAATCCTATTTTCTTAACATTCTTTCCATAAATGAAAATATAAGAAATAAGAAAGCTTCAGCTAAATGGAAGATTGCTCATAGATACTCATTGAAGAGTCAGAAGTTGGTAGAATGCATTTATAATATGCCCAAAGTCAACAAGAAACATTATTTCAAGGGAGATCTGGTCATAATGTATTGCAATTCTAATGATAAGCATTTGCAAAAAGACCACCATGAAAATAATTGCAGTTTATGCACCAACATCAAGCATCGGTGGCTAGTAGAGAAGTAGAGAAAGAAGTAGCATTTAAGATCCTCCAAATTAAAATCAGCATCCATTCTGATACCTAGTGACTAGAGTGCAATAGTAGGAAAAGGTGAGGATGGGAAAACCTGATCCAGGGAAAAAAAACAAAAAAGACTTGAAGACTACAAAGAAATCCAATGCATGCTTTCTTAGAGAAAAAAAATTGGCAAGGCACTAACTAGATACAGTGAATACCAAATAATATAAAAAAGTATAAAATAAATTATATTTTAATCATGAGGAAGGGAATTGTTATTGATGTGGAAGTTATCTCTGAATTAGTTTAAATCTCAGAATTAGTTTAAAAAAGCAAGAAAAAAATAATGAGAAAAAGTAATGGTCTACAATAGAAACAACTAAATTCTGAACTATTTAAACAAATAATTGACAATCAAAAATAGGAAATGGATAACAGAAATGAAATTGACACCAATTACAAACATTACATAAAGAAGCTTTGAAAAGTAAATTAATGACTACAGTAAGGAAAACAAAGGAGCCCAGAAAGCACCTTAGTCAGCAAATATTTGACTTACTTGCCACATGGAAAGAGAGAACTGCTAAAGGTAATACCAAGTTACAATATAAACTGGTGTATAAAACCTTACAAGGAAGAATGATGAACAATTATGAGCAACATCATCTTATAAAACAGAGAGAAGCAATGGAGAATAAATCTAGTTTAAAGAAATCTTGGGTTGAAAAAGGGCTGAATTCAGAGTAAGAGGCCCTAGTTTCAAATCTTGGTTCTGCCACACGCTACCTATGTGCCTCTGCGTGCCTCAGTTTCCTCATCTGCAAAATAAGAGGCTTGGATTAGATGATCTCTAAGGATCTTTCTGGTTCTCTATTTACGATTCCATGTACTATTCATACTTGTTGCTCAACTCTATCAGAACTTGCCCGAATGAACAAATTTCAGTCTATGTTCTTACATGGGGGCCACCTACTTTATTGAGGAGACCTGGCCTTCAAGTGTCATCCAATGCTAATGCTTCTTATTTTTTTAACCATTCCCTACCAACCTCAACTTTTCCAATAAACTGTTTTCCCCTGTATGGTAGAGAAAATTTGGTATATTGTTATCAGCTGATATATTACCAAGTTGTTCCCCATTATTTCAATATGGAGATGCTTTAACCTTTTGGCATCATCATGTAATCAGTGGACATACATTGAGAACTTACTGCCTCTAGAAGGACGAGGAAAGAATGTCTTTTTTGGCCTTCAAAGTAGATTGGCTATGCAACTATGAATTAATTGAGAGTTAAGTAAGAAGCCTTTTTACCCCAGAGGTAAAAATTACAGTGAATTGCTTTGATAAAACCTATATGAACTGTTATCCTGAAAAACCCTAAATGAGGAAGTCTTGTAAAGGAGACTAGATTGTTTAGAAATCACAGCAATTTAACAAGCCTTTGGAAGTGAAGGTTGGATGAAGAAATGGAACCTTCACCTGTAATCAATTCATCTGATTTCTTCCATAAAACCTCAATTGCTTATGATGGAAATCAGGCCATTTATAAGAGCCTTTACTGAGACCAGGCTTTACAAACCTAACCTTTATCTTAGTAGCTGAGTTACCGACAATCCACTTTTAACCCTAACTTCTCAGAAGCAGCCTGTCCTATCCATCACTTCTTGTCTATCCAGTTCAAGTTCACAGTGATAAATCTAGCCTATAAGGGTCGTCACAAAGGTGGGTGTGGTGTGCTGATAGCATTCATGATTAAGTGCTTTCCTGTGTCAAATATAGCTGTAATATACTACAAACAGGCAGTCGATTTTTATACAAACTGATCTGGCTGCTATCAGCTTCTCTGACATTTTATACTAATACTTAAAATAAATCTAGAAACAGGAAAGAAAGTACAGAATTATTGTTTCAAGCTGCCTGTGAGAGCTTATCTTCAAAGTGGCAGAGGTTCTATTGTATTTAGAGAAACTGCTCACTCCACTGGCATAAAGGTTAGTAACTTGGAGGCCACTTTGGTTAAACTCATATTCCCTTGTAATATGTACTGCCATTCTGCTGATGAGTAATTTTGGTAGATGTCCCATAGCCCTAACTTTTCATTTGACAATACTCATCACATGTTGAACACTATATTCCAGACCTCCTCTCTCTAAGTTCGCCTTAAAAATATTTTCAATTTCTTCTTGATCTTTAGGCATTCATTAAAGCACATGAGAAAGAATAGAAGATTTTTTCCCCCCTCCAAGACAAAAGTGGAAATTTCAGAAATTTCCGTGGTGACAGTCCATACTTTGGGAGTTGCCCAATCCCTTTTCTTCATCTTTCCTTATCAAAAAAAAAAAAAACAAAAAAAAAACCCAAAAAACAAAAACAGCAACAACAACGACAAAAAAAAAATGGCAGGCAGCGAGGTGGTGCAGTGTCTAGAGCTCTGGCCCTGGAGTCAGGAGGACCTGAGTTCAAATCCAGCCTCAGATACTTGACACTTAGTAGCTGTGTGACCTTGGGCAAGTCACTTAACCCTGATTGCCTCACCAAAAAGCAAAAAAAAAAAAAAAAAAGATTCTTTCACTTACTAGTACCGCTCAGTCAAGAATATACTAGTAAAAATTTAACTACTGGCTTTTAGGAGAAAAAATAATCTAAGACACACATTTAAGTTTACTCTTCATTATTAACATTTTTTTCTATCAAGTTTAGACAATCAAAACAATAAACCAAGCCCTTATTTTAACAATTTCAGCACACTCCTGCCCCAGCTCTCAGCCCTCTCTTGTAACAAAGAATAATAATGATAGTAGCTAACATTTGTAGTTTTAAAGTTTGCTAAGCACTTCACACACACAACCTCATTTGATCCTCAAAACAACCCTACCCATGAAGGCAGGTTATTATTCTTATGTTTTGTTGTGGGTTTTCTTAGCAAAGATACTAGAGTGGTTTGTCATTTCCTTTTCCAGCTCATTTTACAGATGAGGAAATTGAGGCAAACAGGGTTAAGTGACTTGCCCAGGGTCACATAGCTAGCAAGTGTCCTAGGTCAGATTTGAACCATGAAGATGTTTTCCTGGTTCTAAGCCCAGTGCTCTATCCACTGAGCACCTAGTTGCTCTATTCTTACTTTACAGATGAGAAAACTGAGACTTAGAAGAATTAAATATTTTGCCTACCTGTAGTCCTACAACTAATGTTAGAGATAAGGTTCTAAGTCTTCCCCATTAAAATCCAGTATTCTTTCTACTATACCAATAGAGTTAAGCAAAACAAATTGCCACATTGACCACATAAGACACCATAAGTCTCATTCCACTCCTGTAATGCACCAATTCTCTATCAAGTTTTTTTCTTTTTCTTTCAGCTTCTCTACGCCATGATTTTTATATGGTGTTTCAGAATGTGAAAGTTTCGTAGTGCAAAACAAATAAAGGAAGCAGATGCTTTCAGAATGTTCCATTTGAACCAGAATTCCAGGAGGGATGTGCCTTAACATTTAGTATCAGATCATATTATAGCTAGAAGGAACTATAAGGGTCATCTAATCCAATCTTACTGTATAACTGAGGAAAAAGTCCCCCTAAAGTGGAATGGCCTGATTAAGGTTAACCCACTAGTGGCATAGCCAGGACTAGAATAAAGATCCTTCGATGTTTCTATTATTCCAAACTGTCTCTGTAGTTGTGAAGAGGTCTATTAGGGTTATTCTTCATGGGGGATAGTGGTGAGGGCATATGTACTTTTCACGAGGTGTCTTCTGGTCTAGAATCACACAGACTGGGTTCAGTCATGGGGAAGCCTGTCCCCTAAAAGAGGTGAGTAAGGCTTTTTCTTGTCCTTTCTGTCTAATTGAGGTCCACTCCAGCTTGCACTGGGGAAAATGTCTACAACAAAATTTAGGGATGGTTCATGCCTAGGGTCACTCTTAAAAGGGATCTCCTTAACTGTCAAAGGTTGCAAATCAGGTCTTGATTGATTGTTTTGTTGATTGTCTAGACTTAAAGGGATGGAGAAAATGTTAACAAAACCAATCAAACTAAAAAATATTAAAAAATAAAAAGGATTTCTTTTCTAGAAAAAGTACTCACTTTGAACAAAGTAGTAAACATCAGGTATAGGAAAGCTGTTTATTCCCTCTATTACAAAAGGCATGATTAAGACACAAAATAATAGCTAACATTTATATAGCACTTTAGTTTTGCAAAGCACTTTACAAATATTATTTCATTTTATCCTCAGAGACAGGTATTATTATTGTCCCCATTTTACAGATGAAGCTAAGTGACTTGCTAGGGTCACTCAGTAAGTAAGCGTCTGAGGCAGGATTTGAAATCAGTTCTTCCTGACTCGAGGTCTAGAGCGCTATCTACAGTGCCACTTAGCTGTCTCATAAAGAAAAGACTCATAAGTGCTCTTTGACAAATACCTAATACATGAAATAACAACTCACCACCTCTATTGTGGTGTCCTATAGGGAAAAACTCCTGGGCAGCTAGATGACTCAGTGGAAAGAGCGCCAGCCTTGGAGTCAGGAGGACCTGAGTTCAACTGTGACCTCAGACACTTGACACTTGCTAGCTGTGTGACCCTGGGCAAGTCACTTAACCCCAATTGCCTCACCAAAAAAAAAAAAAAAAAAAAGACTTGTGAGCCTGTTGAACATACACTTTAGATTCATCTCAGATTTCTTCTGGCTTGACAGATATAGTTTTAACCTTATCCTATTGGCTATAGAACCACCTTGACAGTAGTGATCTTAGCCTCTAAGAAAATATTGCAGAAATCACACTTGGTTGGGCAATTGATATCTAACTTGGGAACCCTCCGTCTCTCAAAGCAGTGGTCAAAACTAGAAAAATCCATCTCTCAGGATTACTGATTAGGTACCTATACTCATGGAAAGAAAGACAAAGCAGAAAAGGCAGTTGGGTATTTTATGTCCAGTCTCCCACTGGCGTTGGCAGGCTCTTTGTCACTAGGGGCCAAGTGCTCATAGCTGCCATTGCTGCTGGAGGGTTAGGGAGGGAAGAGAAATTGCTTCCCCCAGCATTCTAATGGGGGAGACAACCAACGGCTTAAGAACTGTGATCAATGTTGTGATCATCCACAACTCCAGAGAACCTATGATAAATCACGCGCACCCATTTCTCAGGAGACCTAAGGTGTAGAATTAGACATATATTTTTGTATATGACAAATGTGTGGATGTTTTGTTTTACTTGACTGTATTTGTTACAAAGATTGTATTTTTCTGTTTTTATTGAAAGAGGGCAGCTAGAGACACCACCAAAAAAAAAAAAAAAGAAACAAAATAAGGCCATTGAAACATTTTTTAAATTGCACTGAATAGAACAGAAGGAAGTTCAGAAGGGAACACAAACAGAGTGGCGTTTAAAGTAGTATGTTGAATTTATTGTTTACTTTCTAAAAAGTAAACTAAGTAATAGAGATTATCAGTTTCACATACAAGCCTTGTTTTCACGTTGCACATAGATAGGTTCTCTTTTTAGTGTTTGTTAACATCAGAATAAAATAAAATTTAGAAATATTTCTAGATTGACTGCCTTAACTTCTAAGTTTTCTAGAAAACGTAAGATTATACATTGCAGAGAAGGGGCCAACTTGCGTTTGGTAGAGTGTTGTATATGAATAAAACCTCAGGTCCAGTTCCTATCCATATAACACAGAGAAAGGTATTAAATTGGGATGATATACCCAATTCTTCTTACAACTTTATAACCTAGAGCAAGCGTGTTAGCTTCTATGTTCCTTATTATTCTTTATCCCCAAAATGGATAATAATGCTTACTGTATGTCTTTTTTAACCATACATATGACTTTGGGGGTATATGCTGGATGGCATCATGTATAGAGTACTGGACCTCGAGTCAGAGAGACCCAAGTTCAAATTCAGCCTCAGACACTTACTAGGTGTGCCACCCTGAGCAAGTTACTTAATCTCTAACTGCCTCAGTTTCCTTATCTATTAAAAAATGGGGATAATAGCAGCACCTATCTTCAGATTCGGTGTAAGCATAAAATTACATAATATTTATAAAGTGCTTTGCAAACTTTAAAGTTTATATAAACTCTAGCTATGTAAATGTTAGTTTTATCTAACAATGGAATGTCTAGGTCAAAGAGTATGGACATTTTAGCCACTTAACTTGCTTAATTCCAAAAAATTCTAAATAACTATTCCAAAAATGCATTGGTTTGCTTGTCTTTCCATACCACTTCAATACTGACTATTCCTATCTCTTGTCATCTTTGCCAATTTGCTGAGTCTAAAGTGAAATCTCAAGGCTCTTTTTTTTTTTGATGCCTCTTTCTCTTATTAGTGAACATTAGTGTTCTCATAATATCTTATCAGAAGACTTGGGTTCAAATCCTAGCTTTGCTTATTTATTTGCTGTTAAACCTATGGACAAATAATTTTACCTCCCTGAGCCTCAGGTTCCTCTTCTTTAAAATGGGGAAGATAATGCACCCTTACCTACTTCATTAGATTATTTTGAGAAAACTGCTTTCTGAGCCTTGTGGCGCTACTGATTATTATACAGATGACTTGTACAACTAGAGAGTAATTTATAACTTAGGAGAATGTGGCTTAAAATATATAAAGCACTTTTAAAATGATGCATATCTATGTCATGATTATAATAATAAATACACAACTAAACAAAGTCCCACCTTCCTAGGCCTAACAGCAAATTGAACTATGTCTTTAAAGTCTCAGTTATGTTTGTCTCCATAGTGCAATTTAGTTTGGAGGACCTGCCCCCTAGTGCTGGAAGGAGATAGGATTTGTTAAAGATGTTTGATAGCCAGTCTCCCTTAGCACCGCTTCCTCCAAACTCGTCTCCTACATTGGGCATCCCAGTGAGAGTATAAATTACTCAGTCAGATTCCCCAAGCCATGTGCAGATATGATTGGCAATACAGTGAAATGTATAGAAAGTCAGACTTGAAATTAGAAAGATTTCCCACTTTTGGCACTTATTAGCTATGTGACCCTGGGCAAATCACTTGACTTCCTTCAGCTTCTGCTTTCTTATCTGTAAAATGGGGTTAATCATGGCTCTAGCATTTACCTTGAAAAGTCATTGTGAGCATCAAATGAGATAATGTATATGAAGTGCTTTGTAAATATCGGTTATTATGGTGATCTGTCTCATGAAAGTCACCATTTCCCCCATTCCTTTCTTTTCTCTTTTCTGGGTCTACGTGCTCTATGGTTGTCTAGATGTCTTATGACTCTGGCATATTTCAAATTGTTAACATCTTTAAGGAAGCTGTAATGATTTAATTAAAATTCATTTAAAAGTGCTACTGAGTTCAATTATGTATTAAAACCTAGCCAAATGCCAGGTACTGTTCTAAATTCTGTTAATACAAAGACAAATGGCAGGGTTTGAACTGGACGCCCGAGAGAAATCAGAGCATCACACCCAATTGACATTAATTGAGAGCGCGTTTATTTGAGCCGGCCGGCGACGGACCCCAGGCGTGCATCCCAGGGACCGCGCCACCGAGGGTTTTATCTGAAATATTTATACTGTCCGGTTACAAAACAGGGTCCGGTGGGGTGCCGGGAAGAGAACAGGGTCCGGTGGGGTGCCGGGAAGACAGATCAGGTTATTTACAGAACAGGACGTTGCACCCCACCCTTGAGGATCTCACCCAGGATGTTGCAACAGCCGTTAGGGGAAGCTGAGCCAGAGGCCCCGGGGCGTGGTGCCCCTGGGTCCCTAACGGAGGGTCTATCACATTCCCCCCTTTTCAAGAGCAAATTATACAGAGGACTCAACAGAGTCCAGGGGCGCTGACTCATCCGAATCCAGGGGTGTATAGGATTTGCGTAGGACAAACAGTTTCAGAGACTGTATATGCTGCTGGATGTAGCGGGAGAGACAATTCATGATGCAAGGGGCGACCAATAATCCTAGGAGGAGAAGAACCAAGGGGCCCATTATAGCAGAAAGTAGAGTGGTGAGCCAGGGGGACCAGTTATACAAGTTCTGGTACCAGGAGGAGCCGTGGGCTCGGGCTCGGTCCCTATCATCTAACCGCTGCCTTAATGCCTGCAGGGATTCCCGGATGACACCTGAACAATTGGTATAGAAACAACAGGTCTCTCCCAGGGCCATACACAACCCCCCCTGTTTCAGGAATAACAGGTCAAGGGCGCGGCGGTTCTGAAGCACCACTTCCGCTAGGGAATCCAGGGAAGTCTCCAGGTGGGAGACTAGTCCCTCCAGAGCTCGTAGGTCCTTATCCACCTGTGTACTGAGGCCCGCATAATCTGCCTTTCCCTGCACTAGGGCGGTTGTTCCCATGGCTGCAGACCCGGCCACCCCGAGCCCCACCAGCAAGGGCACTAAGATAGGGGCTGCCCTTCTGGAGCGGGGTAGGCCAAAGTATTCGGTGGCCCCCTCCTCGGAATACACATACACCTGTGGGAACACCCTAACTATCACACAGATCTCAGTGGGGCTGAGGAAGTGGTGATCTTGTATACAGGTGGTGAGGCCCAGAGTGCAGGCGAACCAAGTCTCGGGTGGGGTGGTTATCAGGAAGCCGGGCCTATTGGACGAGGGTGTGACTAAGATAACAGAAGTACAGGTTGAATTAAATGGGGAAGCCCTCAACGGGTAGTCAGGTCCAAGCAAGCACGTCCCTGTGCCCTGGACGTCATCCAACGTCAATTTAGGCCCATTTGGGTTACAGCGGGTGGGGATTGCTGTGGAGGAGGGGTTCTGCATGGACAAGTTCCCCAGAAATGAACTGTTTAACTCCAAAGCGACCCCCACAAAGTATGGGGGAGCCGGGTTTAGGCACAGCCAGCAGGCGGTAGTGACATTGGGGTCGGAGGAATTCAAGAATGCATGGACCGCAGTAAGGGTGTCAAGTATGGAGGCCCCAGGGGCACCGGGTGTTTCCAGAGTCGCCAACCCTGGTGTAGCCGAGGGCTCAGCAGACGGAATCAGGTCTATCTTGGCCGGTGGGTTGAGGACAGGGTTGGGGCCTATGGGAAGGGGCTGAACGGGTAGGGCGACCTTTTGTATTGTGAAAAGGACACCGTTGTCCCATCCAGTCATATACAACCTCAACCCCCATGAATGCCCAAGATTCCATGAGTCATCTGTGTACTGTTTGACTGTTAAGATCATGGGGTTGCATTTTCCAGGCCAGCAGGAATACGGGAGAGGTGACTGTCTTTCCAAAGTGATGAGCGGGTCTTTTCCACCCCCAGGAATCCAGTCTGCCACTGTCTCACACCCCCACTCTGCGCAGTGGAAACTGCCGCCTCCACGGCAAGAGGGGCTTCCAGTAGCAGGACAGGCATAGAACTGGATGCCCCTGATATTATATTCACCTTGTCCTGCTCCATGTTGGGTGGCTGGTATGGGAATAGTAGGGCAGTGCCCGCCCCCTCCCGTCACAGGGTCCTGCAGGTGCCTATCTCTATTCCATCCCGATCCTAAGAGGGCACAGAGGTCAAACCTGAAGGTAGGTGGGCCATAGCAAGTTAAGGTCTGTATGATGGTGCCATCATTGGTGCGGGATAGAATCCACCTATGTGGCGTGGGGCAGTAGGGGTTACAGACTGCGAGATATTCCTTATAAGCAAACAGGAGAAGTGAAAGAATCAAGTTTTGGAGAGCCGGAGCCTTAGATCCGACACCGCCTCTGCTTTCCATTTTGCGGGCTCAGGCGCCGGAGTCTTCTTGACGTGTGACCGATGTATCCAAGCCTTTCGACCCGCGACTTTCACGGCCGATGGGTTACAGAGGATCACTTGGTAGGGCCCAGTCCACCGCGGTTCCAGAGCCGATCCGGCAGGCAGTTTGTGGGTGAGGACCCAGTCTCCAGGTGTCAAGGCCCCAGAGGTAGCGGCAGGATCCGAACTTCTCCCCGCAGCCTTTAGGACCGATCGTACCGCGTCTTGGACCTCCCGGAGTGCCTGAAAGGACTTAAGAAGAGTGGGGTTAGTAAAATCCGGGGCTGGGGTTGCCCCCGTTACCTTTGGTAGGACAGGTGGGGGCGCCCCATAAAGAATCTCATATGGGGAGAGAGAGAGAGTGGAAGAGTTAGGAGTACACCTAGCCCGAAGGAGAGCGAAAGGGAGGAGGCTAACCCAGTTATCGCCAGTTTCCAGTTTGAGCTTAGCAATGTGCTCCTTCAAAGTCCTATTCATCCTTTCTACTTGCCCTGAACTCTGAGGCCGGTACGCACAATGTAGCTTCCACTTCAGTCCCAGCATCTTGGATAAATTCTGAATTGTTGCAGATACGAATGACGGCCCATTGTCGGACCCTATCGAAGCTGGCAAGCCGAATCTGGGAATGATTTCAAAGAACAGTTTTTTTGCAACTACCGTGGCGGTTTCGGCTTTTACTGGGAACGCTTCTGGCCACCCGGAGAACGTGTCTATGAATACAAGGAGGAATTGGTACCCCCCCTGTCCAGGTCCCATATTGGTGAAATCAACTTCCCAGTGATCCCCGGGGAAGGTCCCCCGTGGTCTATCAGCCGGCACCCTCGTCGCCGGCCGGGGGTTGATCTTTGCACATGTACTGCATCTCCTGGCCGCCTCCTCAGCTGCCTGTTTCATCCCTGGGCTGTAGAAATGCCTACTCACCAGGTCGTAGAGCCTGGTTCCGCCTAAATGGGTGAGGTCATGGAGGGTCATCAATAGAGGGGGCAGGAGGGCTTTGGGCAGGATTAACAGACCGTTCGGGTGTCTTCTCCATCCCCCCTTTTCAGGCACTCCATCCGGATCGCCGGACTGGTAAGAAGGTCGTGCGGGCAATAAGTTTTCCGTCTGGACAGTGAAGGCGGGGAGAGGCGTCCTCCTTGCGGCCGCACGGGTGGCTCTATCTGCGGCTGCATTTCCCTGCAACTGGGGGTCCGTCCCACGGGTGTGAGCTGGGACATGGATGACTGCCACCTCTTTGGGAAGCCAGACAGCATCCAGGAGATCCTGAATCTGCCTCTTATTCCTGATCTCCTTCCCTGCTGAGGTTAGCAGGCCGCGCTGCTGGTACACGAATCCGTGAACATGGACAGTCGCGAATGCATACCTGCTGTCAGTGTAGATATTGACTCTCTTGCCCTTCGTGAGCCGGAGTGCCTGAGTCAAGGCAACCAGCTCTGCCCGCTGGGCAGAAGAACCAGGCGGCAGGGCTGCGTCCCAGAGGGTCTCGGTCGGGGTCACCACTGCAGCCCCGGCCCTCCGAATCCCATCCTCCACCAAGTTGCTGCCATCTGTGAAGAGGATCATGTCAGGACTGGTCATAGGTACATCGGTAAGGCCGGGCCGGGAGATGTGGATGGCGTCAAGGACTTCCAGGCAATCATGCAGCGGTGATGCCGGCGGGGAGTTGGGAAGCAGCGTAGCGGGGTTCAAGGTCACGGGCGCAGAGAAGGTTATGCGGGTTGGATCTAACAGGAGAGACTGGTAGTGAGTCAGACGAGAATTAGAGATCCACCGAGTGGGAGGGGTGTGCAGCAACTGCTCCAGGTGGTGAGATGCAGAAATCTCAAGGGGCTGGCCGAAGGTCAGCTTTGTTGCCTCCCTGACCAGGGTCGCGACAGCCGCAACGGTTCGAAGACATGTAGGCCACCCAGCAGCGACCGAGTCAAGCTGCTTGGAAAGATAGGCCACTGGGCGATTCCAGGGCCCCAAAGGCTGGGTTAGCACTCCCTTGGCCACTGCCTGAGATTCTGAGACATAGAGGCGGAACGTCTTAGTCAGGTCCAGCAGGGCAAGAGCGGGGGTACTAGCTAACGCTCCACGCAGTTTGTTAAAAGCCTCCTCCTCCCTTGGTCCCCACAGGAACTTGGCAGGCTCACCTGACAGTGCCTCATACAGTGGTTTAGCGATTTCCGCAAATCCTAAGATCCACAGTCGGCAGTACCCGGCCATTCCCAAAAATTCACGGAGCCCGCGGCGGGTTGCTGGGGCCGGCATGCCCAGGATAGCTGACACACGTTCCCGCGAGAGCAGCCTTTGTCCGGACTGCAGGGTGAATCCTAGATAGATAACAGATTGCAAGCACAGCTGAGCTTTCTTACCCGAAACCCGATAGCCCGACTAGCCCAATAGCTGCAGGAGGTGCAGCGTAGCATCTTGGCAGGTCGTCTTGGATGAAGCGGCCAACAGCAGGTCATCCACATACTGGAGGAGTGTGACCTCGGTGTGGGATACGCGAAACCTGGCTAGGTCCGAGGCCAGGGCTGAGCCAAAAAGAGTAGGAGAGTTCTTGTACCCTTGAGGCAATCGAGTCCAGGTTAGTTGGGAGGACGTTCCGGTTGAGGGGTCGGTCCATGTGAAAGCGAATATAGGCTGGCTGATAGGGGCCAGCGGGATGGAAAAGAAAGAGTCCTTCAAGTCCAAGACAGTGTACCATGTGCGGGTTGGAGTCAAAGAGGACAACAAAGTATACGGATTAGGCACAGTGGGATGGACCGTCTCCACCCTGGCATTCACCTCCCGCAAGTCCTGGACTGGGCGAAAATCTCCGGATCTGGGCTTACACACCGGCAACAGGGGAGTGTTCCAAGGACTTTGACATGGCCATAGTATGCCAGCCTGAAGAAGTCAGTCGATGTGGGGTTTAATTCCCAGAAGAGCAGGCCGGGATACCTGATACTGTTGGACCCGCACAGGAGTAGCAGTAGACAGGAGTTGGACCACCACAGGGGCCTGGTGGGCAGCTAGCCCAAAAGGGTTTAACTCAGCCCACACTCCTGGCACTAAACTCCTGTAATGACTCAGCAGTGGGGATGGGGCATCAACCGACGGTCACCTGGGAGAAAGGAGGCGGGACTCCTCGGAGAGGGGACAGGTCAAGATGAGCTGGGGCACGCTGACCCCCAGGGTGGGAGTAGGTCCCTTAAAAGAAATTACAGCTTGGAGTTTATGCAAGAGGTCTCGACCCAGGAGGGGGTAGGGACAGTCGGGCATGACCAGAAAAGAGTGAGACACCGAGCCTTCCCCTAGCCGGACCTCACGGGCGGTGGTGAAAGGCACTGCTTGGATACGGCCTGTAGCCCCCTGGACCTGTATTTTAGAGGAGGACAGGGGACCTAGTGGAGAGTTCAGAACTGATGCCGCTGCCCCTGAGTCTACGAGGAAAGAGATTGGCCGACCCCCAACAGTGAGTGTCACCCTTGGCTCCAGGGGGTCCAGGGTCATAGTAGACTTGGAGCCAGGGCACCCCTAATCATCCATGTCCAAGGTTAGGACCGGCTCTGGTTTAGTCTTTTGCTGCCGATTTGGGCATTCGGACTTCCAGTGGCCAGTAGCTTTGCAATATGCACATTGGTCTCGGCCTAGGGGGGGCCTGCCCGTATTTCTCCCTTGAGGCCGGGGACCAGGCCTTCCCCCTTTCCCGCTTTGCCTGTCCCCCGGGATTTGTGCCAGAGCTGCCATGACTGCCCGTGTCATGGAGCGTGCCTGTTTTTCTTGCAGTTCCTCCCGGGAGTCAT
>NW_020955033.1:858393-988017 GCF_900497805.2 Vombatus ursinus | reverse complement strand
GGAAGACAGATCAGGTTATTTACAGAACAGGATGTTGCACCCCACCCTTGAGGATCTCACCCAGGATGTTGCAACAGCCGTTAGGGGAAGCTGAGCCAGAGGCCCTGGGGCGTGGTGCCCCTGGGTCCCTAACGGAGGGTCTATCACAGGTTAAGGCATTGAATCATGATGTTGGCCTCAATCAATACTTCTGGGATGGGAAGCATCTCTAGATTGCAGTCTGAGATCCTGTAGTAGGAAAAAAATCACAGATCTGGAATCAGAGGACCTGGGTTCAAATCCTGACTCTTCTACTGACTATTTGACCTTGGGCAAGTCATTTCCCATCTCAGTAAGAGTCTAAGTAAAATAAGAAAGTTGGATTAGTAATCTTAAAGGTCCGTCCTAGCTCTCCATCTATAATCCAATGATAAAAGGTAATCTAGTAGCTCTTGTGGCTAAATGACATGAGTTTTGATTAGAGTTGGCCTAAGGAAAATTTCTGATTCATTTTTTCCTTTATAGCAATGACTTGATGGGTAAATCCCAGGTCAGGTGGGGAGAAGACTGTGGTAAACTGGGATGTCTCAGTATTTCCTAAGCAGGTCAGAACCCTCGTAAATGACCTGGGGGCCTCTGGACTGGCGGGCTATTTCCTTAAATGGTGGGATCCCTTTAAGCAGAAGCTGGATTCCCTCTTATAGGATGGATTGTAGAAAGGATTCTTATTCTTTTATGATTTGAACTAGATGATTTCTGAAGTCTTTTCAGATGCTGATAAGATATGATTCTAATAGTAAATTCTTTGAGAAGAGAGGCTTTTATTTTTGTGTTTATTTTGTTTATTATATTTGTGCTTATATATTATGTTTATTATATTCCCAGAACCTAGTATGGTGCTCTGATATGAGAAACCTCTATCTTAGAGAAAGTCATTCCCACCGGAGGCCTATGGGTCACTACCCTCATTTTGCTTGAGATTGGAGCCCATGACAAGGGTGAATTTTGTGTCTTTTACAGATTCTCTTGTATTTCTGTGTCTCTCTATCTGTGCTTGCCAGGTTTTATGTAATACTCAAGATGCCAAAACCCTCCCCCAGCTTTTTGCATGTATAAATGAGGAGGTGAACGGATCCATTTGTTGTTCTACTGCGGGGTCTAATGTAACTGAATGTTAGTAGGAACTGGACCAATCAAACTGGTCATTTAATAAACCAAGCATGGATGGGCATAAAATTTGACTTTTATTTGTTTTACCAGTCAGCTTGGGAGTTCAAGAGAGAAATCCAGTGGATCAATTAAAGCATACTGATAGTTCATTTTCTTGGATAATTGATATGGAAAAGTTGTTTCTTGCTCCCAATACTCCCATACTCCTAGCCTCCCCTCCAAAAAAAATAAGGGTTAGAATTTGGTTAACAGAAGAACCTTCAACTTTGATCTTAAAGGGCTGAATATTCAAGAAAAACCTGGATAACGGTAATCAATTCAGGTCAACAAATATTTGTCAAGCACCTACTTAATAGACCATTGTCCTGGCTGCAAAGGGAGATACCAAGTTCAGATAAGACTTATCCTTGCCCCCAAAGACCCAAGAGAATGTTGGAGCAGATAGACACTAGAGGTTATTGATGTCCCCTCCTCCCTTTTTCATTTTTACAAATTAGGAAACTGAGACCTATTGACTTTAATTGACTTCCCCAATGTTAGACAGCTATTGAGTGGCAGAATTAGGGTTTGACACCCACCTTCCAAGTCAGTTTCAGCTGTAAGCAGCTTTAAGCAAACCTATGTATTCAAAATACCATATTTAGAAATATTTCAGCTCCAAATCTCATAAATAGTGTGGTTCTCTCTCTTTAAATTATTTGTATCTTAGGGGTCAGTACTGTAGTTTCTTTCTAAAAAGTTAAAACTGTTTCTTGTGAGGTAGACAAGGTGGAAGGAAGGAAGGATACATGTTTTCTCCAGCTAGGTTAAAGTGAAGCCATTGGTATAAGAGCTACCAGTGGTTGGCCACCTTTATTCCACCCCTAACTAGTTTTAAACATTAAAGCTTGAAACTGGACCAAAGCTTTTGGAACACCCTGTAAATATAGTGAGGATGGTTTAAGGGGGCAGTGGGCTAAGGGGGATTATAATTTCAAAACTCTGCTTGGAGACCCAAAATTTTAATTCAGTGCCCTTGATGTAAAAACTCTTTGGGGACAGAAGGTGTATTATACTCAATAATAATAACATTATTCACATTCATATAGCATTATATACATTATTTCGTTTGATCCTCAAATGACAAAGAGACAGCCAGAAAGCTCCACTGGTCTCCTCAGAATGTCAGAAGGAAAAAAGACCTCCAGCTCTTTGGGTGGACTCCTTGTGGCAAACTCATGGGGTGGTATGGACAAGGAGTGGGCAGGAATGGATGAGTTATGATATATGTATGTTCATTGGAGGGAACCTACTAATGGCTGTGATCACATGTGTATTTGATTACTGAGTATCTTATTTGATCCTCAAAGTAACTTTCTGAGTTAAGTACAATTGGTATTATTATCATCCCCACTTTGCAGGTGAGTAAGCAGAGATCTTGAGGGTTTTTATGACTTTTCCATAGTGACACAATGAAGAAGGGTCAGAGGTGGAATTCAAACCCAAGTCTTTCCTGATTCTAATGCTGGTGCTCTTATCATTATAGGACTTGCCTCCCTACTTTCCAGTTACTGCCTAGCAGCCTATGGACCATAGGGAGTACTTAGAGAATATTTGTTGAGTTGAATTTGGTAGATTGAATACCTCAGTCAGATGTGAAAAGAAGACAGTAGTTTTCCCACTTTATTAGTGTTTTGTGGGATTGGAAATTTATCAAGTGATCGCCTGTCACAGAAATGAGCAGAGAATGGAAACAAATTTTAGTTAAAGAACAAATACGATCTTTTGCAAGGGAACAGAGAGGTTTGTTTCCTTGCTCTTCCTGTCAACATGATCTCATTTGAACCTCATAACAATCTTTTGAAGCAGGGAAAGAAACAGATTCAGAGAATTCCAGCAATTTGAGCATGGGTATACAGTATCACACCAGCAGTCAGTCCTGGAAGAACGCAGGGTAAAGTGAGGTTTGAAATGTGATTTTAAAGGAGAAAGACAAAGAATGAGGGGATAAACTGGCAAAGAACAAGAATTAGGAGGGGGAACACACTACATTAACAGAATCTAGGAATTCCCTGTATTTAACAAAACTGATATTCCAGGTTTTTATTTTTAAAGGTCAAGTTACAAGGGAAAAAAAAACAAACAAATCTTAGTGTTGCTTTAATCTGGTAGTTTTCATTACTTAAGATACAAAATTGTCTCTTATTTTTTAATCTTAGAAAAAAGCTCTCAACTCAATTAGCACTAGTTGAGTGTGATCAAAGATAGATCTCTGAAGCAATTAGTAAAATGTTTTTTGTCTGAGAGGATTTCACTGAAGGGAGGGCAGGATACCTTTCAAGTCAACAAGCATTTGTTTAGCACTTACTATACTGCTAGGGGCTGTGGATACAAATGCGGAAAAAAAAAATAACCAACAGAAAAAAAACCCCTAGTTGTTGAGCTCAAGGAGTTCACCTGGTGATATACTGTGTGCACAGATAAGTTAATACAAAGTAATTTTTATAGGAAGACTGTACTAACACCTGGGGGAAATCAGGAAAGGCCTCCAGAAGGTGACACCTGAGTTAAACCTTAAAAGAACATAAGATTCTAAGAGGCAACTGTGAAGAAGGAAAATACTCCAGGAATGGGGTGTAGCTTGTGCCAAGGCACAGAGATGGGAGATGGCATCTCAACTTTATGGAGCAGCTATTAATCCAACTTGACTGCAACGTGAAGTACATGAAGGGGCATAATATAAATTGAAGCTGAAAAGGTAAGTGGGAGCCAGCTTATGAAGGGCATTCATTGGGAAACTCATGGGTCATAGGCAACCACTGAAGATTTTTGAGTCAGGAAATGACGTGATTGGATCTGTTCTTTAGGAAGATTATTTTGGCAACTGAGTGATGGATGGGAGAAAGAAACTAGAAGAAAGAAGACTAATTAGGAAGGAATTATATAAGAAGTGGTCAGGGCCTAAACCATAAGTGGAAGAAGATGATGTGAGAGATGTGGAAGCAAAATCCACAAGACTTCTCACTTGATTGCGGAAATGAAGAAGAAAGAAGAGTCAAGTATGGATGACTGAGGTTATGAACTTGGGCAACTGGAAAGATGGTGGTCCCCTCAACAAATATAAGGAAGTTTGGAGTTGGGAAGGATTTTGAAGAATTATGAGTTCTATTCGGGACAAGCTGAGTTTGAGATGCTTATAGGATGCACAGGTGGGGCTATGTAGCCAAAATTTGGCAATATGGAGGTAGATTAGGCCTAGATATATGGATCTGGAAATCATATGCTTAGAGAGACTGAACTCATGGGAGCTGATGAGCTAACCACAAGAAAGACAATGTAAAGAGAGAAGTGGGTGCAAGATAGGAGTCCTGGGAAGCACCAAAACTTATCCAGCAAAAGGTCATAGCTTTAAAGATGGAAAGGATCTCAGAGGTCATCTAGTCAAGCCCCCTCATTTTACAAAGCAAGACACTGAAAACCAAGATGATAAATGACTTCCCCAAAGTCATACTGGTAGTGTCAGAGGTGGGAATTTGAACACAGGTCTCTAACTCTAAAGCCACTTACTTTTTCTACCATACCACAACACCTTAGTCAAATAAAGTGGAAAATCTAAGACAGAACAGCAGTTCCACAGAAGCTAAGAGAGAAGAAAGTGTCTAGGAGGAGGGAGTAGGCATGATTGACAATGTGACAATGTCAAAAGCTGTAGGAAGGTCAAATATAATGAAGGTTAAGAAAAGTCCATTGGATTTAACAGTTATGGGATTACTGACAACCTTGGCAAGAACAGTTTTAGTAAAATGGTGGGATCAGAATCTAGATTGCAAGATGTTTGAGTAGTGAGTAGAAGGTGGAGTGGAAGCAAGGAATGTGGACAAGACATTTCCAGACTTTGACTATGAAGGACAGAAGGGATCAAAATTGATAGCTTGAGGGAGTGGCAGGGTCAAGGGATTTTTTGTGGATGGGGGAGACCACTTACGTTTGAAGGGGTCAGGGAAGGAACTAAGGGATAAGGAGAGATTTTAGATGAGAGGGAATGATCCAAGGACCTTTTAGAGAAGACAGGATGGAATGGGTAGTAGAGGGATTGACCTGGAAACTGACAAAAGCCATCTATTCTTTAAAAAATGGAAGAAATGGTAGAAAATGGGGCATGGTGTGGGCTTTTGAAGTACGGAATAGCAGAAGAGAGGGAGAGCTTGTCATCGATGGCCAAGGTGAGGTCCTATGGGGGACTTGTAGATGAAATTGTGGAGCCACTGTCAGGGAAAAAATAAAAAAAAATTATAGCTTTCAAGGCCCAGTTGAGATTAGATAAAGCAAGTTGGTAGGAGACATAGTCTGGATTTTCTTTAGAAACCATTTTGAGAAACTGGATGATAGGGGTTATCTCAAGGCTTTGGTATGGCAAGATAGTAATGACAATAGATGAAGAGAACAAGAGATTCTAGAGAATAGCATGTAGTTGTACTAGCCAACTATCCCAACATAAGCATCATGCCAAAGTGTATATGTGCCCATGCGCGTGCTAATGTATGTATCTGTATTTACATAATCACATGGAGGCCTGCTCTTCTACATTTGGTTTTTAAACACAGTCCCGGCTCAGGGTAAAGATCTTCATAGCCATTCTACCACCAGGTATTTAGCCACCACCTCTTAGATATACATTTCTGCCTGTAACCTCCATTTTAAGGAATGCTCCCAGGCCAGTCATATTCACCTTTTCATTCTTTTCTGGGCTCTGCTCCTGACTCTCTTAGACTTCTTTCTCCACCATTCTTCCTCTTACCCAACCCCCTTTCCAGATCCCTTTTGTGTCTTCCTCCATTAGAATGTAAGCTCCTTGAGGTCAGACTCTTTTTTTTTTTCCTGCTTGCATTTGAATTACCATTGCTTGGGACATTGCTAGGCACATAGCAAGCACTTAATAAATGCTTTTTGGCTTGACTTGATATCAACATTCTACCAGTATCCAGTGCCCAGGAACCCCATGTGAAGGCTTGGCTCACAACGAGAGTGATTCTCTTACCCTGAATCTGTAAGGTGACTTATTCTAAAGTCTCTAGACTAGGGACAAATGTAGGGATTACTTTGGCTGGCCCAGTCATTAATTAGGTGAGGCTAGGGTTTGGGGTTACTTGAGGAGAAAAGAGGAACCACTGCATATAGGGTCAAGAAAATACTTTGTAAAGCTTAGATATGAATCCTTAAATCTACTGACTAGATAACCTTAAAAGACACTCCTTAACTTGATTCTTTCAGTACCTTCAAAAATAGCACAGCAGGATTTAGAAAATGCTGGATAGATTGATTGCAGAGACATTGTTTCCTCAGAGGGCTTTATCACCTTACTGGAGGATTAATAGATAGAGACAGACTCTAGGAGAACTTACACACTCAACTAAAACTGGTAAAAAAAATTCTGTATTTCTCCCATCTCATTATACATAGACATGTTAACAAAATATGACCCTTAGCCTCAAATGAGCTGTTTCTATTCTTTTTCCCTTAAAAAAAATCAAAATCATTGAAGATCTTAGAACTTGGGAAAGTAAAAGCATATATTCTCAGTTTCACTGGAAATAAACTGAACATGGACATGGAGACATTCCAGGATCCTGAACTCAAGAGGCTTGGGAGTAATAGCACTACCCTCCAAAGTACCAGACCAGCTTCCAGTCTGGAACGCATAGCCTTTATCTTGAGAAGCAGCCCCCATGGAGATGGGGCTTGGCTGCTTCCTTCTGCAACGTTACAGCAGAGCTGCTGAAGACCGAGAAAAGAAACTTTTCACCAACAGAGTCCTTGTACTGTCCAATGATTCAGCGTCAGGCACTGGCATTTATCTATGGAAATGACATTATGAAGATGATGTACCCTAAAGGCCTAAGAGACCTTTCTAACTGGCTAGCAGCTACCTTCAATATGTGTTGTCTACCCCATTAGTAGCTAAGTGGCACAGTGGATAGAGCTCTGGGGCCTGGAGCCAGGAAGACCCAAGTTCAAATCCAGTTTCAAACCTTTACTAGCCCTATGACTGTGGGCATATAGTTTCCTTACCCTCAGTTTCCTCATCAGTAAAATGGGGAAAATAATAGCATCTACCTCCCTCAGAATTATGGTAAGGATCAAATGAGATGATAATTGTAAAGCACTTATCATAGTATCACGTACTTAGTAAGTACTATGTAAGTATTAATTATCATTATCATTACAATGTGAGCTCTTTGGAAGTAGGGAACTTCTAACTTTTCTGTTTGTATCCCCAGGATTTGGCACAAGCACTCTACATGTGCTTATTAAATACTTTTTTCTTTCTTTCATTCATTCATTCATTCATTCATACTAGGCCACAAAACTGAATTATATGGATCTTATACACAATAGGCATCAGCTAGGTTTAGAAGCAGTTGTGGCCTAGAGGAAAGCACAAACTGGGCCTGGAGTTAAGAGTGTAATAAATTCCCCATTGGATGGGGCCTTAAACATCATAGGATCATAGCTCTAGTTTAGAGAGTACATGTAGTTCAATACCCTGATTTACTGATGAGGAAACTGAGGTCCACAGAATTTGTGACTTGCCTCGGGTCATACAAGTGTTAAGTAGCAGAAACAAGTTCCTCTGACTCCAAATACAATGCTCTTTTCATTATAAATGGCTTAAACAGACTCTCTGCTTCAAATCCTAGATTTGCTGCTTACTAGTTGTGTGAGCTTGAGAAAATCACAAGATTCTAAAATTTAGAGCTTGAAGGTACCTTTGTCATAGTTCAGTCCTTTCAATTGTGTCTGACTCTTTGGTACCACATTTTGGAGTTTTATTGGCAGAGTTACTGGAGTGGTTTGCCATTTCCTCCTCCAACTCATGAGGAAACTGAGGCAAACAGGGTTAAATGACTTGCCCAGGGTCATACAGCTAGTAAGTGTGTGAAGCCAGATTTGAATTCATGAAGATGAGTCTTCCTCACTCCAGTCCCAACGCTCTAGCTACCTAGCTGCTTAGGTGCCATTCAAATAGGATAAGTGACATTCTATACACTTTCCAGATAGATGTCACATGGTGAGTAACTGGTGTACCTGGATCTGACTGAATGCTCCCTACACCACACTGTCCCATTTTACAGATGAAGAAAAGAAACATTTGAGTAGATAAATGACTTGGTCACTATCACGAAGCTTAGGTGTGTGATTAGGTGGCACAACCAAAACCAGAACTCAGGTCTGTCTCAGCCCAGTGCTGCTACTCCCAGACCATGAGTTACATATTCCATGACATCCATCTATCCTTCCTAATTGCTAACTAAAATTTCTGAGGAATGGCTTTAACCTAAAAAGATACTACTTCATTCCTTTCATGGATTAAAGATGAGGAGGGTAAGAAAGATAAGGAAGAAAAGAATCCTCCAAATCCCTGAAAAAAAAAAACAAAACCCACCACCATCACAAACAAACTCAGCAGTATAATTTAGGAAGACTTGAATAGCCTTTGGAAATGACATACATTTTTGCCCTCCAAAGTCTTCCCAATTTGGAAGAGGAAGTTTGGTCAAAGGCTCCAGCCAGAAGGCTTGTTTATTTCTCTTTAGCTCCCACCAGGTCCCCCACCTTAGAGTAGCTGATCTCCCTCCCTAACAAAGAGTTTAGAATCAATGGGCTCCCTGCTGGGATAAAGCAGATTATCAGTGCTAGTCATGTCCTGTGTTAGAACCACCTCCCCAAGTCAATGATTGATCTGGTTTGGGCTTAAGTAGAGAAAAGGAAGAAATAAAACTCTGACAAGTCATGGGAAACCAATTTATAGCCTTCCTGGCTAAAAAAGGTGGAGGAATTGTAAAACAACTCCAATATAATTAAAGAAAAATTAAGAAAAAAAGAATGTCATGAGTTGGTTGTGGTCATTTTCTTTGAATTCAGCAGAAAAGGCCACCAATGAATGTATCCCTCTAGATAGTTCCATGCCAGGCATATGACCTGGGGTTGGATAATGACTAAAAGTAAATTGTAGCTTTTACCCAAACACCTCCGCTGAAGATTAGTTCAGAAACCCAAGACCTAGCCCATTTAATGAATTTGGGATCCCCCAAAAGAGTCTTGACCTTGTTATTAAATTAGGTAGGGGAGAAGAGATGTGAATTCTAATTTCCCGGGGGACCTTGGGCAAGGAAAACCAAGGTGTATGATACAGAAAATATGACTACCTGTCTTATCTGTCTCATAGGTTAAAGTATTGGGAAGCATAAAGTACTGTGCAAATAGATGTAATTGCTATGTTGTCCAGGCATTTAACAAGCATTGACTAAATATCAGGCATTAATTGTCAGGCATTATGTGCCCAGCACTGTGCCAAGCATTCAGGATAAAAAGACAAAAATTAAGCAGTCCCTGTTCTCAAGGAGTTTATATTCTATCAGAGAGCAATATTACATATATACAGATAAGAAAATAAAAATTGATTTTAAAAAAGCAAAATAATGGGGTTAAGGAGAGGTGGAAGCAGCAGACTCTGAAATACCTGCCCTAAGAAGACAAAAAGCAAAGAGAATGTGGTCACATTATTTACTGGGATTACAGGAAAAAGACCTTTTCTGGACCACTTTGAGCTTCCTTCCCTTGCCTTTCTGGAGAAACACCCAATTTCCCAATTTAGAATCTGGCCTGAAAAGCAGCCCAATTATAGGTTTTCAGCCTTTCCAAAGAAGAAAACAGCAATTTGAAGGTTGTCTATGAGAAAGACCATAACTCCTGCAGCTAATCTGACATCACTACAGTAACTAGTTATTTAAAAAATCTAGCTATTTGAAAGATGCTCCATTTTCAAATGTTAGTACAGTTCCTAGTAACACACAAAGTCTGAACACCTCAGAAACATCTTAACACCAATAGCGCCAATATTTCTCTTTTCATCCAGTGATTTTAAGCTTTCCTGAATCATTAGTAACTAGTTAATTTAGACCTCCTCCAAAACAAAATCATGACTTGCAATTGAAGTTGTCATATCACTGTTTTTCCAAGCAGAAATCTCAATCCAGTCATGGATTGATCATATAAAGTATTCCAGAAAAAGCATCTTCAATCCATCTGATAAACCTTCTGCGAGTCTAAAGGTGGCTGCCTAGTTTTGCAATATAAGTTAGACTGAAAACTCCCCTGGATAGATCTGTTTCAAACCATCTCTCTAAATCTGGGCAGAACAAAATCCTCAGGATTAGAGAAATCAAACCAATGTTTCAGGCATTAGATCCAACAATCACGTAAACCATCATTACTTACACAGCCCTGCAGGTTAGTAGCCTGAGTTGGTAGGAGCAGAAATATCCATGTGTGCAGCCAGCCCTGGAGGGCCCTGAAAATGTAGGAAGGGGTTTGGAAAACTGGACTTTAACTAACTAGTCTTTGCAAGGGCCACAATGAGGCATTGTTAGAAATGGGCTCTGCTAGACAATAGTCTTTGATAGGACATAATACCCATTCAGAAAGGCAGCTTTGCATCCTTGTTCTTAGAGCTCAGCTTTAATTTACTCTACCAGCACACAATACTTGTGTGACAAAGTGTTTTCCTCAACCTTCTCGTTTTCCTCTTATTCTTTCTCTTCTCCCGCCTCCAGTATCAGCTCTTTGCTACCAGACTTCCAGTAAGAGAGAGAGGGATGTCACAGTGGCAACTGCTAAAATTTTGGGTTTGGATTTTGAATTATTGGGCTCCACAGACAAGACTGGACTTTCTGAGAGTGCACTCTGGGGACATTTTTAAGTGGCCTGAGAGGATTGTATCGATAGTCTTGAAGACATCTTGCTTAAAGTTCAAAGTTCCTGACCTGGAGTCAAGATAGACTGGAGTTTGAATTCTGTGTAACCCTGGGCAAGTCATTTAGTTTCAGTTTCCTCATCTATAAAATGGGTATAATAAATAGCACCTCCATCCCAGGCTTTGTCAGGATCAAATGAGATAATTTATGTAAAGCACTTTGCAAACCTTAAAGTGCTATATGAATGATGTTATTCTTATTATTAATAATAAATTACTTTGTATTCTAATAGTTCCTCATATAGAAGTATCCCACTTCCAAACTCGCTGCCTGCTCAAAAATATATTGGGAAGAAGACAAATAACTAAGGTCATTTCTCATTCTTAAGGACTTTACAGATATAAATATGTATTTAAATGTTATTTATGTGTTTTGCTTTTATATTACATTTCAGACTACTCCTACTTCGTGAGAGGTCTCCCATAACAAAATAAAACAATTAAAACTAATAATACAATAACTTCATCTGAAGACATCATCTGTAACATTTCATATCTTTAGCAACCCCTACCTCTTTATTTTTTAAAATTAACAGAAACTTTTTCCTTCCTTATCCCCACCTCCATCCCATTGAAAAAGAAAAAAATAAATTTCTCATAAATATTCGTAGTCAAGCAAAATAAATTTCCAGATATAAAGTATAATGTATACTGTGTGGAAATGGCAATTTCTTTTATGTATGAGAGGCCAGGTAGACAGTGTGCTGAGCTTGAATTCTGAGGGACTTGGGTTCAAATCCCAACCCATTCTCTCATTCCCATACACTAACTGTTTGACCCTGGGAGCTGGTAAACTCTTTATGTCTGAGGCAACTCCTAGGATTTATCCACTAATAAGATATAGAAAGTTAAAGATAGTGTTCTTGCACTAATAAAATCATAGTTATCATCTGTGTTTTGGTATAAATGGCCTCATGAGTGATTAGAGCACTGCTCCAGGAGACCTGGATTTGAACATACCATTTCAGACAATGTTTACCTTTCAGAGCCTCAGTTTTTTCATCTGAGCAGTCTTAGGGAAGTTTTTAGAAATTCAATATTAGCTTTCTCTAGTTGTATTGCCTTCTCTCTATAAAGACCTTTTACACTAGAACCACCAGGCATGTCAATTGTTGCAAAAATATTATAATTTTATTTTGAAATAAAAATTTTCTATACTACTTACTTTTTTTAACCTTATGAATATAAAAAATATGTGGGGTCAATGCATGTAGCTTGGTTCTTTCAGGTACTCTTATATTCCATTTTTTTAATATGTAGTGGTCATGTGTTCCATTTTTAAACAGAAAGAATTACTAATCTATAAGCTATTGTTTCAGGCCCTTTATAGATTGGGTCTCTAACACTGTCAAATTAATATTTGAGGAAGAAGAGATCTTAGATCTCTTAGATTTAGCTCATACTCCTCATTTAACTTTTATTTCTTTTCAGTTTTTTATGGATGACTTTTGTTTTTATATCACAGTAATTTCCAGATGTGTCGTCCCTTCTCTCATGTTGTCATTGTATTGGTGTTGTCCTGATTTTGCTTACCTCACACTATATTCTTTATATTACTCCATATAAATATTCCCATGATTTTCTGAATTTATCATTCCTTGCAGAATAATATTCCATTATGTTCTTATAACACAGTTTAGCCATTTTCAAGTTGATGGGCACTCTCTTTTTTCCAGTTCTTTGCTACCACAAAAAAATATTCCTGTGAAAATTTTGGCATATTTGGGACCATTCTTTCTGTCCTTGACCTTTTAAGGAAAATATGCCCTGCAGTGGAATCTCTGGGTCAAAGGCAAATTCTTCATTTTACAGAGGCAGGATGGTTTTAAAATGAACATTAGAGGGGGCATCTAGGCCCCTATCAACCTAGATTTTAAACTTGTTTCAGACACTGACTAGCTAAGAAACTGTAGAAAATTCACCTATTCTCTCTCTGAATCTGTTTTCTCTTCTATAAAATGAAGGTAATGATGCTTTTGCTGCCTGCTTATAGGATTAGAGTTACCAAAGCTGCTGTTACTATAGATGAGAACATTGATATCCAGAGGGGTTAAGTAAGGTAACTTCACCAACATCACTTAGCTAGTAAGTGACATAACTTTGAAGAGTGCTATTTATGAATGCTAAACCAGTTAACCAGGATGGTTCAGCTCTAGCAGGAGAGAAGATCTACCTTCCCAAGATAGGTTTGGAAATGTATGTGTTGCTAGGCCACTAATGCCAGTTTCCAAGGTTAGTAGGCCATGACTCCTCCCTCTTCCGCATTGGAAGAATGCAAAAAGTATAGTTAACCCCACAGAACTCTGGGTAAATGCCAAATTGCTTTCAGAGGTGGTTCAAGTTTTGGTCTGATATTTGGCTGTTCTAATGCCCAATTCCTACTTCTGGGTAAAAGCAAACTGAAAAACAACTTATGAGAAAGATTCTAAATCCATGGACTACCCATTGACTTTTAGAATTCTTCATTATTTTTGAAGAAATTAGACTGCCATCAGAGTAAGACTGAAAGTCAATTGACCCAGCACATTCAGCACTTACGAGGCAGAGCTCTTGATTTTTAACAACCATGAAATAGCAGCTAAGGGAGCTGGTAATATAGTTAAGGGAACTCTGCAAATGGGGGTAGGGACCCACAGGCCTCTAGTGGGAAAGACTTTCTCTAAGACAGAGATTTCTCTGCTTCACGCTGATATCAGAGCCATAAGAGACATCACACTGAGAGAGGGAATTTTGGGAAGTGATGGTAAGAAAGCTGTTCCCAAGAGGACAATGTTTTCTAAAGCTAGGTAGCTAAGGAGATGGAATGCCTGACCTGGAGTCAGGAGCACCTGAGCTCAAATCTGGCTTCAGAAACTTACTTGCTGTGTGACCTTGGGCTTAACATCTGTCGGCCTCAGTTTCCTCAACTGTCAAACATGAATAATAATAGCACCAACCTCCCAGGGCTGCTGTGAGGATAGAATGAGATAATAATTGTAAAGCACTTAGCATAGGATCTGGCACATGGTAGATGCTTACTAAATGCTTGCTTACTTTCTTCCTTCCATAGAGTGAGCAGGAGGTATTTGAGTTTTCATCAAAGAACTAGGGAGGTCATAAGAGCAATTTTGAAGGGTTTGTCCCAGTGAAGCCAGTGCTAGGCTCTCTCAATACTAGGAGCCTATCTCCACACAGAGTTTTGTTGGCTAGGAGAACTTCTCTAAGGACTTATTTTTGCAGAATGATATGAATCAGTCACATACTCCATATGGAGACTGACCTTTGTCCTAATTTTAAATAGTTAGGATGAGGAGTTGTGGGTCCTGGGCCCTATAAAGATGATTTCCTGTTGGAGCTGGGTCCCTCATGGATATCTACAAAGGGAAGGAGTGAAGTTCCCAAAGAAAAAGAGTGTGATAGATAAAATCTCTCCTGCACCCCCAAGCCTGCCCCACTCTGTGACCAGCTGGCTTTGTGGGCAATTAGGTCCTGCCTTCTGAGTGAAATCCACCCCAGAGACTAGTTTTAGCTGTGGTTTCTGAGCACACACCTATCTATATAGGTGTGAATGTGGATTTATGAACTGGTGAAATTTGAGTAGGAGATCCACAGAGTTGAGGAGGCACTGTACGCTCAACCTGCTAGGGTAACGGAAACCAGCCCCCTCCCCACAAAACTTTGGGTGTGGCTATTAAAAGACTAGTTGATAAGAGAGCAAATGATGGCCAGCCTATGAAGGTGCTAGTAAAATTTGTACTTTGAAATTAAGTACCCGGGCAGCTGGAGGCCTTCAGCTCCCCCCAGGCCTAAAGCTAATCTCTTAAATCCCCAGGCTCATTTGGTTCCTGGGGAATGGCGTTACAGAGGGCAGATCTTGGAGGAAAGGAGTATCATGATCTCTTGTGAGTAAATATCTGTCAGAGTGAGTAGTCTGGGGTTATCAACATTATCAGTGCTTTTTTCCTCTGTTCCTATGGCTGACTAGTCAGGAATAGTTTGGTTTCACCTGGAAAGGAATCTAGTATAACTTCATCATCTTTCTCCAGAGCTACCTTCAATTTTGCTCAAATTGCCACATTCTATTGAGTATAGACTGAAAATAGGCTTTCCTTCCTGAGGTCTTTGATGTGCACCACTAGATTAATGATATAATTTTAACCATGCTGGAGGAGGTCAAGGTGGCTGAGGCCTTAGATTAGATGGTGGCCCATTTGGAAGCAAGGGGTGGGAAATCAATCCTAAGAAAATCTAGGTCTTGGCATTGAGTGGGGAAAACTCAGATGATGGAAGGTACAGTCTGAAATAATTTATTGACACTTTCTTTCCCACAATCTAAAAGCATAGAGGTTTAGGAAAACCTGAATTCTCCACTAGGGGAATCTTGATGACCCTCATTTATTTATTTGTTTTTCTTTCTTTCTCTCTCTTTTTAAAAATATACTTATGTATTTTTAGTTTTCAACATTAATTTCCATAAAATTTTGAGTTCCAAATTTTCTTCCCATCTTCTCCCCTCCCCCCACCTCAAGATGGTGTCCAATTTGATATAGAGTCTACATATACATTCATATTGAACCTGTTTTCACATTAGTCATGTTTAAAGAAGAATTAGAACCAATTGTATAAACCACAAGAAAGAAGAAGCAAAAAGAGAGAGAGAAAATAATATACTTCAATCAACATTCAGATTTCACAGTTCTTTTTCTGACTGCGGACAGCATTTTCCATCATGAGTCTTTTGGAGTTGTCTTAAATCCCTGCATTGCTAAGAGATAACTCTATCAAAGGTAGTCATCACACAATGGGGGTGTTACCATGTACAATGTTTTCCTGGTTTTGCTCACTTCACTCAGCATCAGTTCACATAAATCTTTCCAGGTGTTTCTGAAGTCTGCCTGCTCATCATTTTTTTTTTCCTTTTTGGTTTCTATTTTTATTAGTAAGATATTCATTAATTAGATAACATTTGAAAATTAGGATTAGAATTTGAAGATTAGAATAATGTGCTGCCCTAAACCATCCAAAATAATAATACTTGTCATGTTTCTAAGAGAGTTAGGGTAGAGTAGTGGCCTTGGAGTAAGGAATAGCTGGGTTGGTGTGCTCATCATTTTTTATAGCACAATAGTATTCCATTACATTCATATGCCACAACTTGTTCAGCTATTCCCCAATTGATGGGCTTTCCCTCAATTTCCAATTCTTTGCCACCACAAAAAGAACTGCTATAAATATTTTTGTACATGTGGGTCCTTTTTCCATTTGTGTGATCTCTTTGGGATACAGACCTAGAAGTGGTATTGCTGAGCCAAAGGTTGTGCACAGTTTATAATCCTTTGGGCATAGTTCTAAATTGCTCTCCAGAATGGTTGGATCAGTTCACAACTCCACCAACAATGCTTTAGTGTTCCAATTTTCCCACATCTTCTTCAGCATGTATCATTTTCCTGTTTTGTCATGTTAGCCAATCTGATAGGTGTGATGTGGTACCTTAGAGTTGTTGTGATTTGCATTTCTCTAATCAATAGTGATTTAGAGCATTTTCTCATATGACTATAGATAGCTTTAATTTCTTCATCTGAAAACTGCCTGTTCATATCTTTTGACCATTTATCAAAAGAGGAATGACTTGTATTCTTACAAATTTGACTCTCTATATATTTTAGAAATGAGGCTTTTATCAGAGATACTGGTTGTAAAAATTCCCAGTTTTCTTTGAAAACTTCTCTTCTCCTAATCCTGGTTGCATTGGTTTTGTTTGTCTAAAAACTCTTCAATTTAATGTAATCAAAATTATCCATTTTGTATTTCATAATGTTCTCTATCTCGTTTGGTCATAAATTCTTCCATTCACCATAAGTCTGACAAGTAAACTAATCCTTGCTCTCTTACTTTGCTTACAGTATCAGCCTTTATATCTAAATTGTATACCCATTTCGACTTTATTTTGGTATACAGTTTAAGATGTTAGTCTATGCCTAGTTTTTGCAATATTATTTTCCAGTTTTCCCAGCAGTTTTTGTCAAATAGTGAGTTCTTACACCAGAAGCTGGAGTGGGTTTATCAAACAGTAGATTACTATAGAGTCATTGACTACTGTGTTTTGTGTACCCCACCTATTCTACTGATCCACCACTATATTTCTTAGCCAGTACCAAGTAGTTTTGATTGATGGCCCTCATTTACCAAGACATCTGCAAGTCTGCCTCATTCAAGTGGGGTCCAGAACAGGCTATGGTTCTAGTGGAGCTCAAGTAAGACATTCACAAATCTCTTTCCCTGGGCACTTATCACTATGCAGACACATTTTGGAAGGTCTCTATTTATGAAGATCAGGCAGAGTGGAGCTTTTGGCAGGTACCAAGGAGTGACCAGAATAAGTAACCAATAGGATTCTGAAGCTCAAAGTTCCTCAAAAAGGCTACTCACTATACTGCTTTTGACAAATGGTTGCCCCTTTGTTACTGGGTCCTAGTTAGTCATTACTAAATGGAAGACATAAGGTCATATAATCAATCACCTATAGTCTAGAGTCGCCTACTATGAGTTGGGAAATACAAGATGGCCCTTCTAACAAGGTGGGTAGGGCACAAGAGTTCTCAAGTGTTAAATAGAAATGATGTATTGTAAATAATAGTACTTGCCTGAGTCCCTCTAGTGTTAAGTATGATTCATAAACATGTGGCAACTCTGGCAGAGACTGAGACTTACAATCCAGGTCCTGGAAACATGCTTCCTGTGAAGCTCAATGAGCTCCTACCTATCAGCACCTGGATTTGAAGAACACTGTTTGGCCTGGTTTATCTCTGGCTCCGTCTGCTATGGAGAGGCATGGGCAGTGGGACTTCAGAAGCCATTAATGCCACCCTGTAACAGGGGATAACATTGGGAATAGGGGTCCTCATAAATCCTCTGAATGGGCTGAACTTCAGGATGCCTGCAGCATGTGAGAGTCTTAAGGGATGGAATAGAGAAGATCTTTATAGTAACTCATGGCTAATGGCCACAGGTCTGGCCAAGTGACCTGAGGCTTGGAGAGCACCAAAATGGAGAATCAAATGCTTTCCTCTTTGAAATCAGAATAGACTGAGGAATTTTGCCAATGCTTCTCACGGCAAACAGTTGCTTGTGGGTCATGTTAGCACCTATCACATGTTCTAGGCTGATCTAAATAATTAGATTGAAGCTGTAATAAAAATATTATGATTGGGGCAGCTAGGTGGTACAGTGGATAGAGCTCTGGCCTTGGAGTCAGGAGGACCTGAGTTCAAATCCACCTTCAGACACTTGACACTTATTAGCTTTGTGACCCTGGGCAAGTCATTTGACCCTGATTGCCTTACCAAAAAGCAAAAAAAAAAAAAAATAAAGAGAGAATGGTTTGAGGGGTGGGTCTATTGACAATATGAATATGGAGCTGTGATGCCTTGTTGTGCTAGGCATTGGGAATGTATGATCCTCCTGTCTAAGGACAAGGAAGCCATTTCTGGTCACTTGGGCTCCTTCTGCTTGTCAGAGAACAAACTTAGCTGAAGTGACCTTTTACATGTGCTTAAATGGCAAATTGGCCCTATTCCTTTATCTCAGTGCAAAAGGTTTGCCCCTGCTAGTTAACAGTTCCGTCATCATTCCCAGGTTGACTGCCTGAATTGACTTCATTGACTGCCCGGGTCAGGTGACCTATCTCCCAGAAGCCATGTTTGTGATGAATCAATAATAACCTAAATAGGGAGAGGACTCTCCGGCTTAGTGGTTTCTTGCATCTTATCTCCAGATGACTTACCTGATAAGAATAGACTTCTTTTGGACATAATTTAGATTGGCCTTCTTTGGCCTTTCCTAATTGCTTCCTTGGTATAGAATTGTCTTGTGGTCCTTACCCTATTAGAAGGTCCATAGCTCAGATTCCCTTCAGTTGGCATACTTCTTCCTTAGGATGAAGGACTGGGGGGACCAAGGGATAGTGTTGCTGGGTAGTTCCTTGTTTTCTAATAGCATGGGGTAGGTGGAACTGTTGAAATATAACTATAATGAATGTGCTTTTACCTGGAAAAAAGGGGATCTTCTAGCTGACTTGGTGTAACCCAGAATCTGTGGATGAAGATGAAGGGAAGTCCATTTTTAGTCCCTGTGGAAAAATGGGGCAGCCCTTCTAAATGAGAAAAATTTGCTATCATTTCCCTAATGTACCTCTGAGGAAGGAAGAAGTTTTGATGGAAATGATCTCTTGGTTACATTACTACAGGTTACCTAACGCATTATGAAGAATCAGTGATTATGTTAGAGATATCATCTTCTATGCTGTAGCCTCGATGTTCTTGATACTGCTGCTACTAAAAATCACTGCCTTATATCAGGAGACCCACTATGAACTGCAAAGGTTTGGCATCACTCACCGCATAGACCAGATCATTGAGATCTGGCATTTAGTCTTTCTGAACTGGGGATGCAAAGCTTGAAATTTTGGGGGTTTTGTTCTCTCCTACCTTTTTGGTCACTGAAGGGGCCGTTAAATTTTTTGATATTTTTTCTATTTTTTGAGAAGTTTCATCTCATGTATAGGCCGGTACTGCCTATGCCAGGTTTCTCACATTCAGAAATTAGTATTGTTTGGTAAAATCTCTAAAGCCATTTAAATGGTGGAAGGTCCCATGGGCCACATGTGACTCAGAATACTCATAAGTGTAGCCCAAACTAGATAACGATGTAATTGGGAAATATTTAACAAAATAAATAAAACTATAACAGAATGTAGATAAAGCTATAACATGTGGTTTTCTGAGTTAATGTGTGCCACAGGGATTTTTATATGTGGTTTAGTGCCCCTACCCCCCACCTTCTCCTTTTCTATTTGAGTTAGACACCATTGTTCTAGGAGACTCCTAGGACTTTGTCACCAAGGAGTTGGGATGTGATAAAATCATTATTTACCAGCATTTCTCCTTGCTCCCAAGTGGGTCAATCAAGTTTTAAGGGCAGCTTCCTCGCCTTTTTTTTTTCTTTTTTTTTTGGAGACTTTTTTTTTGTGTGAGGGCAATTAGGGTCAAATGACTTGCCCAGAGACACACAGCTAGTGAGTGTTATGTGTATGAGGCCGAATTTGAATTCAGGTCCTCTGGACTCCAAGGCCAGTGCTATATCCACTGCACCATCTAGCTGCCCCTGCCTTTTTTCTCTAAAAGGCAAGGAAGCTCTCCTTAAGATTTGATTAGCTCAGGGGGCTAAGGCTCAAGCTGCACCTCCTTTGATGCAGTGTTCCGGTGGCCTCTAGTCACATTGCTATGATTTCTTGGTTCCCTAAGGAGGCTAATCCATGTGGAGTTGGGGAGAGAATTTGGAACTCAAAATTTAAAAAAAAATCAAAAATACTAAAAATTATTTCCACATGTAATTGGAAAAAATAAAATATTAAAAAAAATAAGCTATCCTATTTCTGTAGGAAATTTCTTCCATTCTTTCAGTTTTTCAGGTTTGTAACTTGATTCAACAATTCTCCTTCATTTCACATATGCAATCAGTTGCCAAATCTTGCCATTTCTATCTCTTTGAAATTTCTGGCATCCAATCTCTTGTCTATAATCAAAGAGCCACCACTTTAGCTTATGCCTTCATCATCTTTTGCCTAGACTATTGAAATGGCCTCCCAATTGATTTCCTTGCCTTGATTTCTCTTCCCACACCAGTTGGGCCTCTAGAGTTGCCAAAGTGATTTTCCTTAAGAGTAGATTTGACCATGTCACTACTATTCAATAAAGTTCAGTGGTTTCTTGTTGTTTCAAGGATCATATGTAAATCCCTCTGTTTGGGACTTAAAGGTTGTTATGAACTCAGCCCATGTTTCCAGCTTCATTAAACATCATTCCCCTTTCCACACTATAAAGAGGTATCAAACTCCTAGGCAGCAAGATTGCTGAATGCACCTAAATCAAATAAGGACTGTGACAGGGAACTGAACTTGTGATTTCACCTCATAGGGAGCTCCCAGGTGAAGAAATGCCGTGCAGATTGTCACTTTCTCTACAGCATTATCATGTTAGAGACTTGCTCAGAGCAAGGTCACTCAGCCAGTATATATCAGATGTAGGACTTGAAACCAGCTCTTCCTAGATTCTTAGTCAGCTCTCTACCCACAGCACAATACCTTTACGGTAGGCCTCAGTTTCCTCATCTACAAAAAGAAAGGATTAAATTAGGTAATCTCTATGAATTCCAAATCCTATGATTAGTTCTGCCCTTAAGAAGCTGTAAAATAGAAGTTTTATAGCTGCAAGGAGGCTTCTTATTAGGAAAGAAGGTTATAGATGAAGAAACTGAAGGCCAGAAAGTTTAAATGACTATCTCAACACCAGGCATCTAGTCAATTGAAAGAAGCTGGGTTTTCTTATATCCTCTCTAATGTTCTTTGCAGTTTTACTTTGCTTTAAACAATTGTTAGTTATATAAAATTGTCCCCTTAATTTAAATAGTCTTGAGGTACAACTGTACTTACTCTCTATGATACAGTGGGGACTGGAGACATGAAAGTTAAATTCAGCAAACACTTTTTAAATGCCCACTCTGTGCAAGCACTGTGATAGATGCTGATGACAGAAAAATTAAGAAAACATCAGTCCCCATACCCTCAAGGAGCTTGCAATCTAATAGGTGGATGGCATATATACATAAATAAGCATGATGCCTGACAAGACAGAGTAAAGAAGCAATCCAGACACAGTTTGTTAACAAATCTCATGGAGGGGGAGGTAGCCCTTGAACTAAGTCATAGAGAACAAGGATTTCAATAAGGGAAGCTGAGGAGAAAGTACTTCTGGCCTGAAAACTGACTTGCATGAATGCTTGAAGGTATGAGAGAGCGGGGGCAAATCTGGGAAGAGTTGCTAGCCCAGTTTTTTTTTTAATTTAAAATCTTGCTTTTTTTTCTTTTAAATTCTGGACTTAAATACCAGAAAAGGGCATTTCCATATACACATGAGGATTCTCTATGAAACTGTAAACCTTCACTTCATATCACTTGCTTTGGGAAAAAAAAAAGAATTATTTCTACATATTACTTTCAAAACTGTTTTGCTTCTCTATGCTTCTTTTTGAACTTCCTTCTGTGAATTAAAAAAAAATGGCACAATGGACTTTTTTTAGCCAACATTGCTAACCCTGTCCCCCTCCCCAGTAATGGAGAATATGAAAGAAAAAAGAAAAAAAAAACACTTTGTAACAAATAAACGTAGTCAAGCAAAATAATTACACACAATGGCCATGTCCAAAAACATGTCTCTTCCCCTGTGTCTATCATCTCCATTAGGAGGTGAGTAAATGGTTTCATCATAGGTCTGGAGATATGGTTGGTCATTACTCTGATTGGAATTCTTAAGTCTTTTAAAACTGTTTTTCTCTACATGTTGTCCTTGTAAAATTGTTCTGCTCCTGCTCATTTCACTCTGAATCAGTGTATATTACCTAGGATTCTCTGAAATTGTCTCTTTTATCATTTCTTAAGGCACTGTAACATCATTACGTTTATATTCCACAGTTTGTTCAGTCAAGCCCCAATTGTCTAAAAGGCATTGGAAAGCACTTCCTTAGATTTTAGTTCTTTCCCCAACCCCATCTACACCCTTTAGTGACTAAAGTTTAGTCTTTCCGTCAGGATCTGAAAGTTTGTTTTGCTTGTGACTATTCTCTCCTGTAATTCTCCCTCCCTTTCTATGATCATGTCTCTGTTGAATTCTATGTTTTTCTACACCAAATTGTTTGTGGTGTGTGTGTCCCTATATATAAGTGTTCAACCTTTCTTTGTCCATTTCAGACAGCCATTTTGAGTAGTCTTGTCTTGGATAGAAGCACTAGGAAGACAAGCCTTTTCTATCATTATCAGCTCAACAATCACCTGCCTTAGTACCCCATAAGTAGGGAGTCACCAACCATCACTACATTTTCTTCCTCCTCTGACCATTAATGGATGCTATCTCACTAAACAGCCCTTCATTCCTTGAAGTAACAATAGCTGCTGTTTACACAGAGTATCTATTTCCCTTTTCTCAGCCAAGAATTGGCATACTTTTGCATTAGGAAGATAATTTTGATAGCTATATGAAAGATGGGCTGGAGAAAAGAAAGTTGATGAGGCAATTCCAACAACAACAATGATGCTAACAATAATGGTAACAATTGGCATTTATATAGGCTTTGAGATTTGGAACATATATGGCTTGAACTTCCAGATCTAGTCACCCCTCAAACTGAGGACAAATGGAAAAAAAAAAAAAGAAAAAAAAAAGAAGCATCACTAGGCCCATTTCTCAGAACTGAGGTAAAAGGGAAGAGCAGGAAAAGGAAACCCTTCCCTTCTTAATAGTTTTTTAGTCCATGACACCATGCTGTGGGTGAACTGTGATCTTCAGCCTGTGAGCAGAAAAGAGTGTACTGGAAAAATTAGCTTGATTGTCTCAGTCTGACCAATTTCAAATTTGCAGCCAATCAAAGGAGGATACACCCTCTTGCTATGATAAAGGATGCAAGGTACCTCAATGTTAGGTTATCTTAGCATGCCCAGAGAAGCCTCCTTAAATGAGCACTTTATATGCAGTATCTCATTTGACTAACAACATTCAGGTAGGTAATACTCTACTCATTTTATATTTGAGTGAACTGAGACTAACAGAAGTTAAGTTACTTGCCTATAATCATAGGGCTGGATGTTCGTTCCGGAGGCATATGATTCAAACCTACATACTTTTGGTAGAGAAAACTGTGCATCAACTCAAAAAGGAAGATGAGCTGAAGAAGAAAAAACTGGAAAATGATTTGGGAAGATTGGAGTGGAATTGTGAAGAAAGCCAGGATTTAATTTGGGGAGGAATTTGAGAGAAATTGAGGAAAAGTTGAAGGAGAAGTAGTTAAATCAAAGGAGAAGGAGGAGAAGGTCTCAGTCTGAAAAAGAATTTAATCTGAAGAAGGAAGAGGATTGGGGAAGGCTGAAGAAGAAAAAGCATTTAAGAAAGACCAGGTTCTTTGTATGAAAAGAAGAAAAAGTAGATGAAATAAACTGATGACACAAAATAAGTGGTTAGCGAGGGAAGGGGAAAGGCAGTTGAATGTGGCTGCCAAGTGGAAGTGATATTAATGATTTGTAATCACCCACAAGCAGTATGAAAGACAATGACTGAGGATCTCAATCACTATGGATAGTAGACATTTTAAGTGATTCTCATTGAGTGTGCAATGTTTGTGTTTCTATCAATCACCCAGGGCCAATGGACTACTATTTGCTCTCAAAGTATAGGATGGCATCTCTTGAAGAAGAGGTTGTGAGGGTACTCAAGGAATGACTCCCCACATTTCACATCATCAAAGGCAATGAATAGCTCCTTTGAAAACAGGAAGTGCAGAATAAAAGAAAGAAGCAAAGAATCTGAAGGGATAGAAAGGAATCACAATCCATGTCAGAGAGCTGGTTAAGCGTAAGAATATCACATAGAAGAGGAAGGGAAGGAGGACCAATCAATCAATGTGTATTTATTAAATGCCTACTATGCACCAGGAACTGTGGTAAGTACATATAAAACCTTTGGAGCTAAAAGACAAATTTGAAGCCTTTTTTTTTGGAAAAAAAAATGGAGCTAGACACTCTGAGAAAAGAGTGTCTACTATTTGTCCTTCCAAAAATAAAGTGCTGTTAATTGAGAGATCATCCATTAATGATCAGAGGATGAAGAATAGTGGAGATTGGTGACCTCCTAGTAAGAGAGTACTGAGGCAAGTAGTGTTGGCTAATAACAGAAAAGTCATGTTATTTTCCCCATCTTTGTATCCAAGATCTGAGAGATCCAAGACTAGTCAACATGGATGACCTCAACTTAATTTTGGCAATTCATGTAGGCAAAGAAGATGCTGCCAGAAGGAATCTGAAAGTACTGCTAAAGCTTACACAATTCTGGGCAAGAAACTGAGTATCATAAAGGCACAAGTGGTGTCCATGAAGGAGAAGGAATGCATGAAAGAAAAGCAAATTTGATAAGTGAGCATCTTGTTAAGAAGAATGAGAATGGGTTGGTATTCCTGGACTGTTGTTTACAATATAGAGATGATGCGCTCCTGGGTAGGAATGGACTACAGCTAAGTAATAAGCATAAAACAAATCTAATGAAAAGGGCTTTAAAAAGAGAAGGAAGGAAAGAAAAAAGCCACCTACAGAGAACCAACAAACTAGATACTATAGAGAGGAGCTGAAATATAGAAAGAAGAATCCCAGCTGAGATACCCAGAAGTTAATAGAAGCAAAATCAAGGAAGTAAGAGAGTAGTAAAACTCATGGTCTCAGTACAAAGTATGAAAAACAAGCAAGGCAAACTAGAAATACTAACTCAATTAGGCAAATTCAACCCCTTAGATATTACCGAGACCTGGTAAATAGGACCAATAACTAAAATGTGGCTTAAGAAGGGGATATCTTATTCAAAATAAACACAATGTATAAATGGGGACAGTGAAATAGCATTTGAAATATAAATATATACATATATATAATGTATATACATATATTTAAATTAGATTTTATTGATATCTTTTGTTTTTATAATCTAGAACTCCCCCTGTATTCTGCCCTCCCCTGTCATCCTATCCAAGAGAACAAAACTTTATAATAACTTTTTTCCCCCATGGGGATATTTATTTTCAAAATTTCAAAGGTGAGAATATAAAACACTATAGATTAGAGCAGTTCAGAACCCCAAGGGTCATTTAGTAGAAGCCCCTCATTGGAGGGAAAAGGAAACTGAGGCTTAGTTAGGGGAAGTGATGAAATCAAGGCCACAAAGTCATTAATGGTCTAAGCCAGCCAGTCTTCTTAAGGGCTAGGGAAGGGCCTGATCAAGGGTCAAAGATAAGTCTTCTCCTGGTCTTCAAGTGTGGCCTGGGTGAGTGCATAGGTGGCAGGGAGACAGATCTTTGGTTTGGGAGCTGTAGGGCTACCTTTCTGAGAGGTGAGCGGGCTTCTTCCTTCTGAATCTTACTGATTGCTGCCTCCTGGATCTGACTAATTACCAAGGGAAGCAGGAGGTGACCTGTAGTCCAGCTGCATTCCTCATCAGCCACTGTCCTTGGTCCTATTTCCCAGGGTCTAAACCACTGCACAAGGTCAGCCTGGGTTGGCCCTGCAGGAACATAGTTCCACATGGACACTCCCAATTTCAAATAGGTATTCAGCTTCTTGTATTCAGAGTCTTGGGTTACCTGAGCATAATGGGAGTACCTCTGGGCTGGGAAGTTCTTGGTGGGGCTTCCTGGAGGAATGTGGGCATTTTCCTGCTGGAGAAGATGAATGGGTGGTGTCTGTGAGGGGAGCAGTAAAGGTTGGATGCCACAGAGCGTTCCAGTTTGAAAGGAGAAGGAGTCCATCACTCTCTCCTTCCTAGACTCCCAGTTTCTAGGTACATCCTTAGATTCCATTTGTGGGGGCAATGAGTCCAACCTTTACCAATTTCAATATGTTGTCAGAGTGCCGGCTGCCTCAGCTTCCAGATCTTCAGAGAACTCCAGGTACCTTGTCAGCTCTCCAGTCTTTAGCTCTCAGATGTTCTGTGTAGCCTTCAGCCTGTTGGCTTTGGGATCCTGGTGTGTGGGTTGGTCCTTTATATCCTGAATTAGGGGGTGGAGCCTCAGTGCCTAGGTGTGATCTCCCAGTTTCTAAGCTGTCACTTAGTAGGTATTAACTCTTTCTGAGTGGTCACTTAGTAGGTGTTAACTGCTTCATAAAATAACCAATGTGAATGACAACCTCTGAATACACACCTCTCAAGTACTAAATTCTCACCTCTCAAGCTTGAATTTCCCTTTAAATGAACTGAATAGTAAGAACCTGAGAATACTTATCCCTCAAGCAGCACCTGAAAGTCTCCAGTTCCCTATCAGGGTTACTTGAATGGGTAGTGACCAGTGGGCCACCATCTGTGACCCAGGGACTAAGGGAGAGCAAAAGGAGTTGATCTTTCCTTGGAAGATCATTGGAGAGGACAGCCAACATGTTTGTCCATAGCTAGGGAAGAGGAAAGATGCTTGATGAACATCCAAGAGTGAGATTTCTAGGATTGAAGAAGAGATACAGAGAACCTCTGACTCTCAGCATGCCTCTACTTTGTCTTCCTTAGCCTGAGAACTTTCTGAAACCAGGGTCCTAGTGCTGTCTACATTAAATTTGATTGTTTTGTGGTTGTTCTTTCTATTTATATTGCTGCAGTCATAGTTCATGTTGTTTCCCTAGCTTTGCTTGTGTTGGGCAATTTCTGAGCCTGTGTTCCCGGAGATCCTGAGGAGAATCCTACCCACCAGCATGTCCAAAAAACTGGAGGTCAAATAAAATGAATAGCCAAACTGAAGGGAAAACAAATTATTAGCACTCTTAGGGAGGCTATTTGCTGATAGCAACTCTCCTTCTCAACCCCCCTCAATTGTACACATGTGGTTTATATAGTTTTTATATCTGTTTAGAGTACACAGTCAATCAGAAGCATTCTGTGACATTTAGTTGGACGAATGGGTTATTATTCTGCTCTACAAGGAAAGCTGATTGTTGGACTTCCTGTGAGAGATTCAGAAGTTTCTTCTGTAACCTGCTTGATCAACGGGACTGTTTAATGAACTGGGGAGCCCCTTTCAGAGAAAAGAACAAGGTTGTCATTTAGTCACACAATATGTTTCTAAAATGGTGTTTCTTTTCTTCCTTCAATTTTTAGCTGTTCCTATAAGTCTTTACAAGTAGCATCATAGATAAAGAGGATTTATTCAAATGAAGAAATCTAGTAGTCAAAGGTGAGAACATGAGTGAAGCTCATGAACTTATAAGACAATTCCAAAAGGCTCATGATGAAAATATGCTATCCACCTCTAGAGAGAGAACTAATGAACTCTGAGTACAAATTGAAGTTTGATTTTTCTCACTTTACTTTCTTGCTTTTTTTGAACTATGGTTACTATGGAAATATGTTTTAGAATAATGGTTAATATGGAAATATATATCACATCTATAAGTTATAAGTTCACAACATCTTATAAGTTCACAACATGAACTATGACTACAGCAATATAAATAGAAAGAACAACCACAAAACAATCAAATTTAATGTAGGAAAATTATTTTATTTTTTAAAATAAGCTTGGCCCCAAAGAAGAAATATAAAAATACATATCCTTTGTAGATGTGGGGACCAAAGGCATAAAACATTGTACATAACATCAGATTTTTTTTGATGTATTGGTTTTACTGAATTTTTTTCTTTCTTCCTCTCTTCCTTTTTTTTTTTAAATTCTTCTTGAAAAAAATCACAGTCTGCTTGACTTTGCTTGGACTCTTTCATAGGCTACTTTTTTTCTCCCTACCCCACTGCCCTCTATTAGTCTCTGACCTGCAGAAGAAGAAGCAATAGTGTCATTGGCATGGTGGTATTCTATAGACCACCTGGACAGAAAGAGGAGGTAGATGAAGAGTTCAGAAAGTAGATCTTAAGTCATGCACGGAGTATGATATATTACTGATGGGAGATTTCAATTATCCAGACATCTGCTGGAGTACTTTCTCTGCCAAAGTTAACTCCTTACCTCAACAATATTTTTATACTTCAAAACATGAAAGAATCTCCTTTTCTGGATCCAATTCTTACCAAAGAGGAGGAACTAGTTGCTGGAATGGAAGTGGTGGAAGGAGGTAACTAATCCTTAGAATTTGTGGTAGGGAAGAAGAAAACCAGGAATTTGACATCTTCACTCTTAAACAGGAAGCCTTCTACCAAGGTATGTTTAGGATGTGTTAAACAGATCATGCCCATTTGCTTAGCAGCTTCTATTACAGTTGTGATTCATTTCACAGATGGTGACTCACAGAATACATGCAGGTAAAATTCTGAATGTCTTGTTGACCAGGACTCCAGCAGTCAATCCAAATAGAGAATGGATGAAGTCTAAAGTACCTAAAACTTAGGTACCAAATCAGCTTTTTATTCAAATTACCTTGCTGCCAGGGCTCTTTCTTTTCAATTAATTATCTTAGTGAAAATATTACTCAAGACTTTGCCATATATTCTCCTTAAAATAAAAGAAAATAGAGTCTTACTTGAAACAGAGAGGTACATAGAGTTAAAATAAAGGGCTTGGAGCAGCATCTCATATGCTTCAGCTGAAATAAAAAAGGCAGGAGTAGCAATCATGATCTCAGGCAAAGTAAAAGCAAAAATAGATCTAATTAAAAGAGATATTCAGGGAAACTACATTATGTTAAAATAACAAATAAAGTAACAACATCAAAATTTTTTACAGCAAGTTTCTCTGAGAAAGGCCTCGTTGCTCAAATATGTATGTGTTTGACCATAGAACTGAGTCAAATTTATAAAAATAATAACCATTCCCCAATTGATAAATGGTCAAAGGTCAAACAGGTAGTTTTCTGCAGAAGAAATCAAAGATATCTATGGTCAAATAAAAAAGTGTTCTAAATCACTATAGATTAGAGAAAGGCAAATTAAAACAACTGAGGTACCATCTCACAATTATCAGAAATGACAAGTGCTGGAGGGGATGAGAGAAAAATAGGTGTACTAATGAACTGCTGGTGGAGTAGTGAACTGGTCCAACTATTCTGGATAACAATTTGAAACCATGCCCAAAAAGCTATAAAACTGTGCATATTCTTTGACCCAGCAATACCTCTACCAGGTCTGTATCTCAAAGAGGCCAAAGGAAAAGGAAAAGGACTTTTACATACAAAAATATCGATGGCAATTTTTCTTTGTGGTGGTAAAGAATTTGAAATCAAGGGAATACTCATTCGTTGGGATAGAGTATTACTTTGCTGTGGGAAATGACAAGGGATGGTGGTTTTAGAAAAACATGGGAAGACCCATTTGAACTGAAGCAAAGTAAAAAGAGAAGAATCACAAGATCATTGTGCGCAGTAACAACGATGTTGTAATGATGACCAACTGTGAAAGACTTGACCATTCTGATCAATATAATGATCCAAGACAATTCCAAAGGGCTCATGATGAAAAAATGCTATCCACCTCTAGAGAGAGAACTAATGAACTCTGAGTACAAATTGAAGTTTGATTTTCTCACTTTACTTTCTTGCTTTTTTTGAACTATGGCTACTATGGAAAAATTAGAATAATGGCTAATATGGAAATATATATCACATCTATAATTGATATCATATTGCTTGCCTTCTCAGTGGCTGAGTAAGGAGTAGAAGGGAGGGAGAGAATTCAGAGCTCAAAACCTAAAAAGAAAAGAACATTAAAAATAAATTTAATTAAAATGTAAAAAAAAAAAGAAAATAGTCTTATTCAACACATCCAAAAAATTGTCCAAATCTTGCTTTCCTTTTATTTGGATCATGAATTGCCTTAGTTTACCTCTCAGAAATTGGGTACAATAATAACATTGATTTTTCTGAATCACAATAAGTGTTCATAACATGCATTTTGACTTTTATATGATATATTTTATATATACTGGTACATGCTTCTCCTTCAGTAGAAGGTAAGCTCTTGAGGGCAGGGATTAGTTCATTTTTGTCTTTGTATCTTCAGCATCTAGCGCAGAATCCTAGCACAGCAGGAGGTACTTAAATGCTTATTGAATAAATTTTTTTTAGTAATGATCAATAATATTACTTATGAAGTTCAGCAATCCAACAAGAATTTATTAAGTACCTACTATGTGCTAGATAGGTGTTAGGGATACCAAGGACAAAATGAAAAACACCATCCTGAAAAAACTTACATTGTACTAGATCTTTATTTCTATTTATTAAAAAAATAGATAAAATGACTAGTCCTTCTAGAGAACCATTTCATCATTTATCTCTTGAGGGCAATGTTGCTGAGAATTAATGGTTTGAAGCTACTACATCAGCAGACCTACTGTTTTGTTTTTCCTTTTTAAAAAGTAAAAGCTGGAGAAAGGAGCTGGAAAACTCCTAAGCAGCTTAAATTATGTGGTTTGTTCGAAAACATTTTCATTGTTCAGGGTGAAGAGTTAGAAGTTTATTTTTATATACCTCTGTTTTTAGTTACAGACTGACATTGCTGGCCTGTGGTGGAAGCCCCTTTTGTGTGAAACATCCCTTACCGTATTTGTCCCTTGAGCATAGCATGTGCCAAATGATCATTCCTAATAGTTTCGTTGGTTTTCTGGACAGAGGAAACATCTTGATAACTCAGTGGGATGTGTTATGTCAGAGAAAGTGTGTCATGGATCTTTGACAGTTTACACAAGGACATCAGTAGAGGCCCAAACCCTAAGTGCCAAGTTCCTCAGCTCACCTGTTCAGGGAACTGTTGTTTAGGGCATCTGATTACCCGACTGTGTACAGGCTGCCATTTTTTTCAGAGAGATTTACGTAGTGGTATTTTGCAATGACGTCAATTCTTTTCCTGTCTGACCTGGAAGACTACAGTGACTCAATGCTGGCTGGTCAGCCTTAAAGATTAAATCGAGGACACTGGCTTAATTATTTTAACAGCTACTTTAAAGGATTTCCCAAGTAAGAGAGTCTATAGAAGCTTTGGGATTTTTTTTATTCATTCCTGAAGATAAAGTTGATGATATAACTTGAGAAATACTCTAGCACTGTGTTTTTGCAAAAGCTGTCACTTCTGCTTTTCAATGAAACTGAGAGCTGTTAAAGGAAGCAGTTAGTAGAAATTTTGAATGTGCTTAAATTTTCAAAAAGTTCTCTTATTTTAAAATGTGATTACCCAGCTTTGCAGAAGGTTCCATGTAAAGTAAAATTGGCCCCAAAATTTTATAATTAATGCACAGTTAGTAAGCAACTAGTTATTCATAGCAAAGAAATGTCTATGGTCAAGACAATTTTATTTCTTTTATTTGTTCTAGGTAACACTTCTGTACTCTGAGAGATAATTAGTTAATTATTAGTTAATTAAATGTTAATTAGTGTTGATGATGATAATTCAACTTTTTTTATATCACTTTCATTTCCAAATACATCCCCCCTCATCTACCCAGAAAGCCATACCTTGTAGGAAGAAAGATAACTTTTAAAAGCACTGAGAAATATATGCAGAACATAGGTTTCTTTCTTCTACTTCCTTCACTACCCTTTCCCACTCTTGTTCTGATCCCTTCATACTTCTGTGGTTTATGGTTTGGTATCTATCCTCCCTCCCTCTAAAAGCAGTGATGTCCTCCACAAGCTTCAGTGGTAGATCACTGTGTCTGGAAGAATATCTGGTCATATATGCTGCCAAATGAATTCAATGCTGTTGAACAGGATTTATTTGAAGTGCCCAACACATGGTCAAGGTTGCTGTTGCCAAGGGTAGAACCAGACAGAGAAGAGATAACCTGGAGTGTACTCACTGATGGAGAGGTAAAACTCATTCCTAGGTAGTCTGTCTATTGGTGCCCTCTCAATTTCAGTTTCATGGATCAGAGTCCTGATTACCCTACCCTAGTTATAAGTCTGCTTGAAATTTATTTATTTTGCAAATTTCTGCCTGCTTGTTACTTCTCTTATCCTATGGCTAGTGAATTCCAACTTCTTGGTCCCCTAATCCAGTCTTTTCAGAAGCAGAATAAAACTTCTTTTTCCTTTCTACTTCTCCTAGTATTCTTATTCATATCCTTTCCCAGTTTCTATCCTCACAGTGTGTTAGAGCTGGAGTGGATCTTGGGAGTCATCTAGTCCTACCACATTGTACAGATGAAGAACCGGCAGACTAGAAAGGATAAATGACTTGACCAATCATTGACTAGATCACAGCTAGGAAATAGCAGACACCTGAAGTTTTCTAACTCCAAGTTCAAAGTTTTCTCCTCTATACCTACAATCGCTTTTTTCTGTTCCTTACTGTGCTGATTTTGTCCTTCCCTCTCCTGCCTTAATGTATTAATGCAGAATGTCCCCACTAGGACCACATTTCTTTCATATCCTTTCTAAATTCTTCTGTTCCTTCAAGGTCTAGTTCAGGTATCACCTTTTTCGTGGGACTTTCTCTGATTCTACCTGCTCAAGTTTTCTCATGGTACTTTGTCTAATCACATTCTATCACATATATAAATTCGTTTAAAAATATTTTATCACTTACTAGCTGTATGACCCTGGGCAAATCACTTAACCCTATTGCCTCATCAAAAAACAAAACAAAACAATTTTTATTGGTGTCTTGTTTTTACTTCAATTTCATTTCTGAATATAAACCTCCTCAGCGAGCCATTCCTTCAAACTAAGAATTAAAAAATTTTAAAAAAAATCTCAAAACTAATCAACGCTTCAATGGACATCTGATACTATTCAATGTTCTGCACCCATTGTCTCCTCACTTCTGTAAAGAAGATGGGAGGTGTATTTTTTCACATAATCATACATTTAGTTTATCTTTTAAGATAGACCTTAATTGTGTATTTTTTTTTAATGTAATAGAGCTAAAACCTTTGAAGGCTGAGACTTTGATTTTTGTTTTTGTAAAAATTCAGACACCTAGCAATGTGCCCTGTGCATTCCTCTGTGGTCTATACTCCTTACTCCCTAGACTTTCCTCACTACCACATCAGCCTTCTCACTATGAAAGTTCACTTTGTCCCTAAGACCTCTTCTTCAGATTGGTTCATTCCTCTTGCAACTTCTGTTTTAAGGAAAACTCCCAGGACAGCCATGTTGTTTTCATTGTTCTTGACTCCAGCTTCTCAAGACTTTCTCCAATTCTCTGCCCCCTCCACTCTTCTTTCAGGTTCCTTTTATATGGTGTTTTCCTCCATTGTCCCTCATTTATATTAGAATAGAATTTCCTTTAAGGCAGGGACTGTCTTTTCTTCTTGTATTTGTATTCCTAACACTTAGCATTGTACCTGGCTCATAGTTAAGTATTTTATAAATGCTTGTTTGTTTAACTTGATTTAGCAGCTAGCTGAATTGACTTAAATATCTTTCTTAAAGTATTATAAGTTGCTGGAGGGGAATGAATATGTGCTGCTAAATTAATTCAATGCAGTTGAACAGGCATTTATTTGAAGTGCCAGAGAAGATAAGTGGTTGAGGTTGCTGCTGCTAAGGAGAGAACCCTATTGGGAGGAGATGACATGGGTGTAACCATTGGTAAAGAGGCAAACTTTGTGCCTAGGTGGTGCTGTCTTTTGGTGCCCTCTGAATTTCAATTCCATTCTGATTACCCTACCCTAGTTTTAATTTCATTTCTGAATATAAGCCCAAATTCTGCTTGGGACTTATTTATTTTTTAAATTCCTGCCTATTTGGTACTTCTCCTATCCTATGTCTAGTAAACCCCAACTTCTTGGTCCCCTAATCCAGTCTTTCAGAATCAAAGCCAAAGACACTAGCTATCATTTATATATTGCTTTAAATTTGCAAAGCGTAAGTCAGGGGTGGGGAACATTTTCACATTGGAAGGCCACATTAATATTCAGCTATAATCAAATAAAGTCGCATTCAAGAAACTTCAATTTGATATACTTAAAAATGTACATTATTTTGAAAAATCTAACTACTATGTACTTAATAATTTAAAAAAATAAAAACTATTTGTTAATTTTAAAGTTAACTAACCTTTTAATGATGTTGTTGTGTCTGCTTTTTGTCAGAAAGCATTCGAATATTTGGTTGTAGCATGGAGCAGTTTCAGTTGATCCTTTGGATGGGTATCAGTCATTTGTGACCTTCAGGGCATCTTGACTTGGGTTAGGTAGGAGAATATGGATTTGCAGCAATAAGTGGTTGAAAAGCAAGAAAGCATTGTTTTGGGTATGTTGCCTAAGGCGTGTATATTCTACTGCATTTTTCCATATTTCAATTGGATCTTTCTTAGCATCAAACAATGACTTTAAAATGTCCTCTACTGAGAGCTCAATCAATTCCATCTGTTGCTCTTTAGGTACCTAGGTGATATCAACTAGGTGAAGCTGAAATGCTAATTTGAGTGTGATGTCATGATTCTCAAAGTCAGCAAAACTTTCATTGTATTCTCCAATTAATAGGTCATGTAACAGCTGGTATTCTTCAAATGATTCACCTGTATCTTCCTGCTCATCAATGACCTTTGCTAACTGGGGAAAACGTTCATCCAAAATTTTCTTTTGAAGAAATGTTTTGAGAAAATATACCTTTTTTGGAAATGTTTGTATTTTTTGCGACATACAGACTTAGTTTTGTTTTGCAAAGAAATATTCAAGTCATTTTGATTTGACATGATATCACATAGAAATGCAACATTCCTATAGAAATCTTTCAGTAATTCACATTGCTGATTCTGTTCTTCATAAAATTTAATTATCTGTCTCACAGAGATAAAATTTTGACTAATACCTGTCATAGCCAATGTATTTTAGAATATGGCAAATCCACACTGACTACCTCATCGTTCAACTTTAGCTCCTTACAAAACTGATGATACCATATTGCATTTGCATGAATATAGTTAACAATACTTATAACTTGTTGCAAAGTATCATTTAAAATAGTAGCTTTAGCACAGAGATTTTGCTGATGCAAGATACAATGAAAAAAATGAAAACAGCTGGATCTGTTAATACGTTTTTTTTTTTTTAATCTGTGCAATAAACCCTTCATGTTTTCCTGTTATGGAAGGTGCACCATCTGTGCATACACTTACTAAACTTACAAGTTCAGTCCAACTTTACAACATTTATCTTGAAAGTTGTTGAAGATATCTGTTCCCCGTATTCTGCTTATGAGTGTCCAAAGTGAGTAACTGCAGCAAAGAAAATCTTCTGTTATGACTAGAATGAAGTATAAAAACTGCACCGAGTCAGTAGTATCAGTTGATTCGTCCAAAGTGTTTGAATAATATGTATTTTCATAAGGGGAAGGAGATAAGAAAAAGGAAGGGGGGAGATAGAAGGGAAGGCAGATTAGGAGAAGGGGTATTCAGAATGCACGCCATCTTGGAATAGGGGGAGAGACGGGATGGGGAGAGAATTTGGAACTCAAAATCTTGTGGAAGTGAATGTTGAAAACTAAAATAAATTAATTAAAAAACACAAAATAAAAAAATAAGAAAAAGTAAAATAATATATTTTCCTTTTCAAGTATTGCATGAGGTTGTTCTGGTAAATTGAAGGCTGATTTGTGCTGCCAATCAGTTACGATTCTCCTTGAAAGAGGCAGTTGTTTGTACTTTGAAACGTTATCGTCTAAGCATCCTACAACTTTGACAATGCATTCTTTCATGATTTCTATATCACTGGATGGCTTCATTCCTGAGTATATAAGCTACTTTAGAAGTTGCTTCAGTGGAATTATTTACAGGTCTTATTGCTGCTTGAAAGAATTGTCTTTGCTTTTGATTTTCATCTTCTAATTTCTACAATACAACCTTTCACACCTGGCCCTTAATTTAAAATATTTGTGATCCTTATGAGTGTTAAAATGCTGATGAGCATTGAATATCTTTAATGTTGATATTGCATTATCACAAAGCAAGCAAATCATCTTATTTTTAGCAGAAACAAGATAATATTGCAATTCCTAATTCTTATTAAAAAATCTGTTTTCTTCCTTCAGCATTCTCTTGGTTTTCTTTGACACGATGGACTGTTACACAGACAGAATTAAAGAATACTGTTGAACTGTGCAACTATTCACAAATTCTACTTCAAACAGAAACACAGTGCATCATTGTCAGAAGTCAATAACAGACTGGTGTACTCAACCCCCCCATAAACTTTCACCAACCAGCCTCTTGCAGTAGTGGCACCAGTGAGGTGGGGGAAGTTAGACCTAAGTAATGAGTGTAACAACCCTTAATTTAGTCCTTATGGCTTACTAATATCCTAATTGTGCCAGTCAGTCTGTGAGGATTATTTCATTGAAACTTATTTTATTCTTTGGTATTTTAAACATGTTCATTTAAAAAATAAAATAAAAATATAAAAGACAAACAAAAATATATTTATAAAAATAAGAGGATTTGTTCTGTAAAATTTGGATTCAATCAAAAGGCTGCACTTAAGGACCTAAAAGGCCACGTGTAGCCTTAAGGCCACAGGTTCCCCACCTCTGGCATAGGTGATAAAGGTGCTATTATTATCCCCATTTTACAGGAGAAGAAACTGAGTCTGAGAGAGGTTAAATGAAGTGAATGAAGTCACATAACTAGTAAATGTATGAGGAAGGGTTTGAATTTATATCTTCTTGATTTTAAGTCCAGGTCACTCTCCACTGCCAACCTGCCTCTAAAAAATGACATCAATGTTCTTTTCAGGTTGAATACCTAGGGTTCAAAGTACACAATACCTTGTACTTAGCTGGCTTTAAGAAATAGTTGTTGAATTGAGAAATAAGGAGAAGATGAGAGGACTAATAATACTCTTAAAAGATACTTTGCTTTAGCCAAAAGGAAAATAATATTAAGTAAAGAGATTAAGGGAAATTTAAACATTTTAGAGAAAAACAGAAGGAATCCAATAAACAAGTTAATCAGAAATAACTGCAATATTACTGAAATGGGGACTCCACCCCCAGCAGATCATAACCCTTTTATTTCAGAGAATTGTTGTAGTTGACAATTTCATTAGCAAGGTGATCAGTTTCCTTAAATTTAGCTAGTCTGGTTCTTGAAAATAGACATTAAATCCATCACTGATAAATGGAAGCCTTTGGGGAGATAGGGTCTCCAAGGTCACCTTATTTAACAATCTACTAAACTTTTCTTTAATTCCTAAGAATAAACCCAGATAAATTGGCTTTTTAAAAATTAAATGTGCCTCTTTTGTGATATTTCCTAAATTAAAAAAATTTAGATTTTACTTAAATCTTTTTTTTTAAGTGAGCTTAGAAAGATATTTTAAAATAGTTCTAATAGGCAAAGAGTCAATCTGCTTTAATGGATAGAGATCAGGGCTCTAAACCCACATGAGTTAGATTCAAATACTGCCTCTTATACATATAGAATTTGTGATCCTAGGCAAGTCACAACCTCTAAGTACTCTGGGTAACTCTATGAGTTACATCTTCTTCAGAGAAGGTACCTCCCTGACCTGTATTAGTATTAGGAATTCCCTCACTGAGTGTTCTGTTTATAAGAATAGATTTAAATTAATCTAAGAGGGGAAGGTGCTTAGCAGCTGGGGAAGGGGCATCTATATTTTGGATCATTTGAGAGTTTACATCATTTAGTAACTGCCATAGTGATAATATTTTCAAAGCATTCCCCAGCTTTAAAATGAAGATAGAGATTTTGCTTGTCCAACTTATATTCAGGGTGAAAATGGACATTATTAAAGATTGGACTGGGGAAAAATCTTTAGGGAATTGTTGACTAAATGTTGGTTAAATGAATCAATGAAAGTTGAAGGAGCATGTTGACATCTCCCCCCAAAGGAGTGAAAATTGAAAAATGCTAAGAACAAAGCAACACACACACACACACACACACACACACACACACACACACACACATCAACACAGGGACAAATTCTGGTCCTTTGATTGAGGAGTGAGAAGGCTCTGACCAGATACAAACCTTGCTACCTGCACTACAATTTTTCTCAACAGGGTTATCAGATGCCCTGGCTTTCTCCTCCACTCTCATTCCATGGCCCATTTGATTTGGGTTTGATTTTAATCTTAAAGGGACAATGGCTGTTTCTTTGGACTGTATTTGGGATCACTCTTAAAGGTGATCTCAGTCTCAGTTGATGATTTTCCAATTTGTGGCTTATCCAGGTCCTTTACTTCTATTTTCCTTCTCTTTCTAGCTGTCAGATATCCTTAGTAATTTTAAGGGATTATGGAAATAAAATGAGATAGAACTCATCAAGAAGGGAAATTGTTTTTCTTTGGGGTGAGGGGTTGTTAGCTACTTTGATTAAAAAAAGGTTAAGTAAGGGAAAGGGATTGAAGAAAGTCCCAAATAAAACTAAGATTATCCCGATTTTCAGTTTCAGTTGAAATTTCAGTTTCCCAAGCTGCCTTGTACCTCACAAATGAATGATAGTTCACTTGTGTGGGTACTTAACTCTGATTTTAAGGGGCCTCTGCAAGAAATACCATTTTCTCCAGGTCACAAATGTTTATGATCTCAAGTACAATTGGACTTAATGAAATTATATGAAATGTATTCTTATCTTAAAAGGTTGAGAACAACCCAGCATATAAACTTTTATATAAAGGAAATGATCAATAGCAGACATGGAGTTATATAGCTGGTTAATAGTTTTAAGGGACTATGAAAGGCAGACACTTAAAAACTGTTAAACAGTTATCTATTCATTAATATCCTCTGAATTACAGAAGGTTGATACAGAACCTGGCTCCAAAAAGAAAAAAAAACCCATCTGTTTGAAGATATCTGAAGCATTCTCTGTAAACATCTCCTGTTCCTCAGAGGAGCTAGAAAGTTCAATTAGGAGAAATTTATATCATTTTCTTCCTGATTTATGACTCCCTGTGAAATATTCATATCTTCACAGCTATTGTGAACTTTATCTCATTTCCATAGTTATCTGATCAGGGCTGTTTATTTCCTTACCAAGTTGTTGCTGAAGTCTGAGAGGGCAGAACTGGAAACAATGGAGAGGTTCAGTGCTGTTAGCTTTTCATTTCCATACAATCTTGCCCTGTTTGGACATGCAAAGCTTTGATTTAAGGTTTGTAAATTCTGGGCAAGTAGAGTTGAAAACTAACTACTCTTAATCTTAGGATGTTAGAGCTGGAGGGGACCCTAGAAATTGCCTAGTCCCACCCCATTATTTTAGAAATGGGGAAAGTGAGACCTTATCAGAAAAGGTGAAGTGACTTGCCCAAACTAACAGAGGAAGAAAAAACTGGGACTAACAATAATAACTATAATTTAAATAGCCCTTAACATTGGCCAGACTCCTTACATGCAATATTTCATTTGAATCTCATAGCAACTCAGAATAGGTATGAAATGTATTGTTATACCCATTTTACAGATAAAGAAACTGGGGTTTATAGAGACCAAGTGGCTTTCCAACATTCACACAGCCAGTACACATCAGAGTCTGAATATGAACCAAGTTCTTCCTAACTTCAAGTTTAGCATTCACATCTCCCACACTGGCTTTGCAGACTAGAACTCTGGTATCCTTAGTCTAGTTTTTCCCAAATTAATTTTGCCATTGAACATTTGACATATATTGATGGAATATGTAAATGCTACTTTTAGGGACTCTATATTATATCACATTCCTATAATAAAGTGAGGTTGAGAAACATTGGGAACCATACAATTCAATTCAACAAGTATTTATTAAGTCCCTACAGCATACTGCTACAATCTAGGGACTAGGGATACAAAGACAAACAGAGAAAATCAAGATCATTTTCATCATAAAAAATCACTTGTAATAAATATTTTTTAAAACACACAATTTCATATCTAGAGGGAAAATCTTGCTAGCATCAAACTTTTCTCTGGAAGGCAAAATATCCTAAAAAGTAGAAATTTAAAGTGAAGCTTCATGCCCTGTAAAGTTACCATGAAATAATAAAAATAGCAGCAGTTCCTGGATCATAGGCCCTGCTTCTAGCCCAGCTCCAACAGTTGTCACTCAAGGGAATGACCCCTGCCTCCTCAGCAGCCACAGCTACATAAAACCTGAAAAAGGAAATTCTTGCCACCAAAGTGCTATCAAAGGGATTCATGTCAGAAACAGATATGGCTTTATCAATTTAAGTAACATTAAAGAAGACACTTTACCATCATCTGCTTTGACGCAGTGCCCAAAGGACCTTGGAATCTTTCTATTTGCCTTGCAGCTGAACCCTCCTATATGTGGTCTCCTTTATTAGAATGGGAGCTTTTTGAGAAATAGGACTAGGTATCTTTTATATTTGTATCTCCAGTGTTTGTCACAGTGCTTTGGACATAGTAAGTACCAATGAATGCTCATTCATTCATTCATTCATTCATTCATTCATCCATTCATTCATGGAATCCCTGTTCTATTACATTGCTCATCAAACAAGATGCTCCATCTCCTTGATTCTGGGCATTTTCACTGGCTGTCCTAGAGGAAGTCTTCACACACTTGGGTAGATATTCCCCTAATTCAACGACAGGTTTGAAGCCTGTCAGTTACCCTCAACCTGGTTTAGTCTATCTGCTGAGATTGTTTTACCAGTGGCCACTAAGCATGCTACAGTTTCTTGGAGCCACAGGTGAGAGTTGGGTGAAAGGTAGACACCAAAGGTAGATGAACAGCCCTGAAAAGGCTCAGCAACCCTTCATGCCAGAGGTGCTCATCCTTCCTGAACACTTTAGAGTTTGGTCGAAGATGTCTCAAGTTGTCTTAACTTTTGTCTTCTCCCTGGACTTTGATGACTCTGGAAGAGAGAGTGAGGTTGATGACTTTGTGCCACTCTATCTCACTTAAATCCAGTTTATGTGCAAATCAAGATATTGCCCCATCATTGGTGCTCTTTGACATGAAGGACAATGGACTGACTGATACTGGACTTTAGGGTTCTGCAAAATATAGACTTGGAAACACTGGTTTACTTTAAACCAGCTCATTATAAAAGTGCTGTTTTATGGAATTACCGAATTTAGTCCTGCAAAAGACCTTATTGATCTCTAAAGTTGTACCTTTCACTATACCTCATTAGTTAAGTTCATGTATACAAACTCTTTGACTTCTCAAACACAGAGCTTTGTCTAATGGCTAGTAGGCATCATTCATTTTTGTTCAAGTAATTGAACTAAAAAAGTTCCTTTATTTTTTAAGTATCTAGAAAATGTCAACTACAGCAGTAATAGATGAAGCCTTGACCAATAACAGGTGAAGGAACTTGTGCAGGATAAGAAGGTATGGAAGCATATGATCTGTACCAAGGGAGTTACCACATTGATCAGATCTCAAATCTATTAAAGTAGTGAAGGAATGTAATAACACTTAAATCCTTGAATGGATCTGGCATCTCATTGATTTAGAAGTTTCTCCAAAGATGCAGATCATAATCTTTCCATACCTGCCCATCCTAAGGGCCTTCCATACATTGCAACAGGGGCTCCACCCAATGTACTAGAGGCCTTTCTTGATTTTATTCTAACATCATGAAGGTCCCAGTAGAGGATTGTGTCCTTGTTATCTCTCCCTAATTCAGAGTGACCAGTCCATCTTCTCTATCTTGTTAGTCCTTGATGATATATTTTGCTCCTGCTCTTCTCTGGAGTTCCTCATTACATGTTGTTTCCTACTCATTCCCTTCCCCCTCCCCCCTCGCCCCTATCCTATGTAGCTCTCCATGAACAGTGTGATATTTATATTTAATTCTTTGAAGAAGGCTGTCTCATTGTCATATTGCAAAAAACCTTTTGAAATCCATTGAACTAAACATTCTCTACTTTCTGTTACAAAGTGCTCAGTCATTAATGGATTCTTTTTAATAGTCAAAGACTAAAAATGACAAAGAAGCTTTCCACAGTAGGAAGTAAATAACTTGATGGTGAGGTTGTTTTGTTTTGTTTTATCTTATCCTTATAGCCCCAATGCCAAACTCCTCCTCAAAATAGAGGGCCTTAATTTTCAAAGTCATTATCTGGTCACATTGTGAGAGTAAGGACTGAGCTATCCTGAGTTCTTCATTGCATCTTTGTAATGTCTGAAGACAATGAGGAAGTCCCCCAAGAGCATTGGACGCACCCTCTGAGACAAACTTATGGGAGGACATGGACAAGAGTCACGTAAGTTAGCCAGGAACAGATGGATTAGGATTGCTGGAAGGAACATTTATATTGATGAGGTCATGGATCCATTTGAATATTTACATATATGAACCCTGGACAAGATGAGTACAAGAAAACTAGTACACTTCTGTTTCATTGCCAACCACTGGCTTTGTCCAGAGGTGATAAAATATCCATAGGTTGGCATACAGATTTTTCAAGCTATATAATATATGTAGTATATTGATTTAGATAAAAAGAGCTGGATCCTCTTGGAAATGAACCAGTCAAATGAGTAGTCAGATAAAATTTAACACAAGAGAGGCTTGAACAATTCTTCTGAGTCAGGGGCTGAACTCATTACAACTTTAACCATCTTTAACTGCATATCCTTCCTCCTCTGGGCAATACATGAGTGGTCCATTTTACCTTTTCCTTTCTTATAATTTCTTCAAGGATTCTCCATGAGGGCAAGAACTATGTTTTTTGCCTTTCTTTGTAGCACCTGCACATGGCATAGTGCCTCACACATAGTAAACATAGGGCCTGGTAAATAGTAACCAGACTGATTCGTTTGTTGTTTAGTTGTTTCATTTGTGTCCAACTCTTTGTGACCTCATTTGAGGTTTTCTTGCAAAGATACTGGAGTGGTTTGCCATTTTCTTCTTCAGCTCATTTTACAGATGAGAAAACTGAGGCAAATGGGATTAAATGACTTGCTTAGGGTCACACAGTTAGTAATTGTCTGAGTCAGGATTTGAACTTAGGAAGACGAGTCTTTCTGACTCCAGGCCTGGAGCTCTATCTGCTGTACCTTGTTGTCCCTGTTTTCAGATTCATGTATAGATCATTTTCATAAAGATTTTGTAGTGGTGAAAAAGTACCCATGAGGATCACTGTTATTCACATCCATTCCATTGGCCCTCTTTTGGATATCAGTACTGTTGATTTTTTCCGAACATTTGACGTCTTGTCCAGTTTCATATGCTTTCAAATTGCCTCATCGTCAGCACAGATTTTTGTATGTATTCTTGGTCTATTATAGCTTTTCTTCCCTCTTTTCTTTTATCTCTTTCATCATCATCATTATCTTTTTCTTCTTCTTCATTGTGTTTCTCTATCTCTCCCAGGCTGAAAGTATAGTGACTACTTGCAGTCTGGGTCCTACTCTGGTTAACACAGGAGATACGACCAGTTCTGCTTCTGACCTAGGTCAGTTTGCCCTTCCCTTGACAATTCCTTTCCCTTTTCCCTGACTCAAACACTTTTCATATTGATGCTGGATTTACTAAGCTCTGCTTAGCTCACTGCAGCTCAGAATTTCCAAGTTCAAGGAATCAATCAGCTTCAGCCTTTTTAGACACCAGAATTACAAGTATGGGCTACCACAGTTGGCCTGCCTTTATTTTCAGAAATGACATTTCCATCTTCTTACATCATGAATCCTGGTGTTTGAGTCTAAATGTGGTTGGTTTTGTGGCATAGATAATGAAAATAGGTCATTATAAAAATGCTATCAGTCTTGCTCCGTTTTTCATCTATTGTTTTTTCTCTTCCCAGTCTCATTTCTTGAGTTGTCTTATTTTAGTTACATCACATGCTGTTTTTTTAATAGACTCATTTTCCCCCCTCTACCAATCTCCCACATATATAAGTGATACTACTTGTCTCCCATAATCCTTCTGTAAAATATTTTATGAATTTATGAATGTAGCACAATGGAAAAAGCAATGGATTTAGAGTCAGAAGGCCTGGGTTCAAATTCCAGTTTTGTTACTACCTGTGGAAATTTAGACAAACTGGTCAGCTTCTTAGGACCCTAATTTAAAAAAAATTTTTTTTAGGACCCTAATGTTCTCATATATAAAATGAGAGAGTTGGATGACTTCCTGAATATTTCTTAAAAAAATTTTTTTAAAGATAAATTCAAGATGGCTTTCTCTATTGCCATAACTTATACACACAATGTCTTTATTTAGATATTAAATCTAAAAATCTCTGCTTACCTTTCAAAGCTCCCACTAATCTGGCCTAACTCTACCTTTGAAACTGAATTTCCTACTATTCCCCAATTCTTAACTTCCAGTTCAGTAAGGTGATCTTGGGTGGCACAGCGGATATAGTACTGAGCCTGAAGTCAGGAAGACTCATCTTCCTGAATTCAAATCTGGCCTCAGACACTAGCTATGTGACCCTGGGCAAGTCACTTAACCCTGTTTGCCTTAGTTCCTCTTTAGTAAAATGAGCTGAAGAACAAATGGCAAATCACTCCATTATCTTTGCCAAGTGGGGTCATGAAGAGTTAGACACAATTGAGCAACAACAAGGTGATCTTACTGTTCTTAGATCATGCTTATATTGTACAACCCTTAATCTTCTCTCTGCCTCTCAAATTTCCTACAAGTTTTTAAAACTCCAGTTCAAGTTTTAGGTTAAATTCCATTATTTCCATGAAATCTCTCCAATTTTTTATTTAATACAATTCAATTAAATTCAACAAATATTTCTCAAGTAACTTCCATTGACAGGCACTCTGCTAAGTGTTTGGTTTATAAAGATGAAAGCAAAATAGTTCCTTTCTTCAAAAGGCTACATTTGGAGGAGATATGACATATATGACATTTATAGTAAATAGGGCACAGGAGAGATTGGTTTCTTGAAGAAAGCACCATAACATAATTCCTCATATTCCTTAGAGTTTCTAGCATAGTGCTGGGCATTCAGCAAGTGTTCAATAGGTACTTTTTTCATTAATATATAAGGTTAAAATTTTGTTTGTTTTATACCTTAAGTGGATCTGACTTTCACAGTGTGAGAGTGCTGTTCCTTCCCTAGTTCTTTTTTTGGGAGGAGAAAATGTTTGAATCCATGATTTCACTTGTGCAGGAAATGCCTGATATCAAAATTGCCTCCACCAATTTAGATGGACAACTCATGTGTAATTCATGGTCTTAAAGAATGGGATAGGGATAGCTAGGTGGCACAGTGGATGGAGCTCTGGCCTTGGAGTCAGGAGGACGTGAGTTCAAATCCAGTCTCAGACACATGACACTTACTAGCTGTGTGACCCTGGGCAAGTCACTTAACCCCGATTGCCTCACCAAAAAGCAAAAAATTAAAAAATTAAAAACAAAAAACAAAAAAGAATGGCATAGAGGGAGGTGCTAAGATGTTAAGTGATTTGGCCAGTATCATACAGCTAGTGTATGTCAGAAGCTGTACTTGTGCTTAGGTCTTCCTCCCTCCAAGACTAGGCATTCTGTCTACTACTCCATGCTCTCTCTAGTCCCATATAGGTAAACATTTTTATTTGCCATTTAGATATTTCATAGAGAAAAAAAACCCTCATTATAAAGATTGGGGGGAGAACTAGGTTCTCATTAAAAGAGACTGCTACAGATAAAAAATATGAATTATTACCAAGTCAGGGATAGTAGATTAAAATCTTCTGCCAAAGTATGAATTATTACCAAGTCAGGGACAGTAGATTAAAATCTTCTGGTAAAGCAAACCAGTATTTGTGTGAAAAGGGTCATTCTGGAACCTTATAGAGTGTTTGTTTTTTTAAATGCTTCCAGACAGGATGAAATACAATGAGAATTCTAACTAGATACTTTGGAGATTATAATATAAAAATCCATATTAAGTAGAATTTGGCTCCAAGAATCCTAGGGCCCAGATATAATCCTAATGTCAGGGTCATTCCATTGTGGACCCCATATGCTTAGGCAGAGGCTCCCTTGCTCCACCCATGCCCATTATAGAATGGATGCCAAGGGGACTTCCCCACAAACAATGACTTGGGATATGGGTGGTGCTGGCTGAGGTTTCTGGCTTTTCAATAACTCTCATCTTCTGTGTGTTCCACAGAAGGTTGGTTGGGTTCAAGTTCCATGTTTGTTGTATACCCAACAGTTCTAAAATATTTGAGGGAGGAAAAAGGTAACCAAAAGTTCCAGAAAATACTAGGGATATTTTAAGTGCTGTACAGCTGGCCACTTGGGGCCCCTCCAGGGCCATAGAACACCTCACTCTTAAGCAGAAACTGAGGAGGATGAATTTTAACCCAATGCCAAGAATTCAAACACAATTATTTATATGCCAACTTGCTTCTTTCTCTATGTATTCTCAGTGCTAAAGAGGCCAGTCTATCATGCCAGGGAGGAAAAAGTTCTCAGTGAGTAGAATGTTTATAGTGAGAGCCCTTAGCTGTGAAACAGCTTTTTCAACCTGATTCAAAAACTTTGTCCCTTTTTTTTTCTACAGTAAACTAACTGCACACCCATTACTGTACATACAATATTGTACTAAATGAGACTATACCATATGATGGTTAGAAATGAGACTATGTTTTTGTTCAGTCATTTTCAGACTCTTCATAACCCCATTTAGAGTTTTCTTGGCAAAGATACTAGAGTGGTTTTCTATATCCTTCTCCAGTTCATGTCACAGTTGAGGAAACTGAGGTAAACTGGATTAAGTGACTGGTTCAGGGTCATACAGCTAGTAACTGTGACCAGTAAGTCACACTTAGTAAGGCCAGATTTGAACTCAGATGTTCCTGACTCCAGGCCCAGCACTCTATCCATTGTGCCACCTAGTTTTACTGTATGTACTCTTTTGAAAGATATTTAAATTTATTTGGGAGTTAATTTTGAAGTGCTTCATAATTGTTTTAAACAGTATTTAAAAAACACCCCAACATTAGCAACCACAGAAAGTCAAATAGCAAAAGACAAATGGATAATTTTTTTAAAGTGACAATATGTTTCTCTCAGCCCCTCTCCACCTCTGCTTCACCCCTCATGTATTGCAAATGGTGGCCTTCTAGAAGGCCACTTTCACAGAATAATTCTGCAACCATTGAAATCCAAGAATAACTGAATAGCAGAATTTCAGATTAAGAGGAAACCTCTGAGACTATCAGTACCTGAAGAATTCCCTTTTCAACATATTCATCAGGTGATCATCTAGCCATGATTTGAATAATGCCAATGAATGTTTGAGTGGGCTCCTTCCCACTACTTTTGGAGACAGCCCCTTCCTTGGGGAAGTTCTTTTTGTAAGGAAGCTTTTTCTGTCATCAAGATCAAATCTGTCCCCTTACAACTCCAACTCATTTTTCCTAGTTCTATTTTCATTTGGAATTCATTCTGCTGGATATGACAAGTACATTGAGGTATAATCATGAAATCTATAGTTGGAAGTCATTTCAAGAGGTCTTGTACTCTAATCTCTGATACTAAGTAAGTCTATATTTAAATATAGTAAAATGTATTAATTAATATTGGTTATATTTATTGATTTTTAATTTTTTTTAATTTTAGGCAATTGGGGTTAAGTGACTTGCTCAGGGTCACACAGCTATTAAGTGTCAAGTGTTTGGTCTGAGGCTGGATTTGAACTCAGATCCTCCTGACTTCAGGGCCAGTGCTCTATCCACTGCACCACTATTGATTTTTTTTAAACTGTGGACTTAGGATGTAGTGTGCCTTTAAATATTGATGTCTAGGGCTAAGAGATCATGTGCTATTTGGCAAGAGTGTAAAAACTCCAAAATTTATTACAGATGTAGGCCTAAGTAGCAATACAAGAAGGTACCCATTTCTAGTCATAGATAGTCTAGGATGATTGGTTCATTTCATTTGGTTATTGGTGTATTTCAATACATACCAATAGAATGCTTCCTTGAAGATAGGAACTAGTTCTCTTTTCTATTTGAATCCTTAGTTCTTAACACAGTACCTGAAATATAGTAGGCATTAATGAACACTTGCTTGCTCGTTAGTAAGAAGGCTATGTAAGCAATCCTTTAAAGTGGACTAATGTGCTTAAAATTTTTTTTAAACATCACTATAACTTTGTTAGTCATTTACCTTTTTTTTCAGTTTCAGTTTTATTCAAGATCATGAATAAAATATTTCTAGATCAAGGATTTCCCTCTTCTTCATCCTGATTAATCTGGAAATAATGTAAATCATAGCTTTTCTTGCTATTATCAATTTATATGGAGCCAATTCTGTAAATTATTCTTCTGTTAAATAGTTCCTTCAAAGGTACTTTGAATACCTTTAAGAAAATAAATGGTACCTCTCTATGCCTGGTTATTTTACTTTTGCTTCTCTCAATAACCACAATTCCTCTGCCTCCACTGTGGTTCCTGGCCTTTCCATCTGCTTTATTTGTTCTTGCAAGAATTGCTCAAAATCAACTGTACCCATAATCTCATCTTCGATAGGATGTGTCTGTTTGATTGTATGAATAAAGTCATGAAGATTTTCTGAAGTATACACTAAATAAGACATTAGCAATTTTTTTTCTCCTAGACTTGAATATTCTAAGTAGTTCTCCTCTATTCACTAGAAAAATAAAGTCTAATGGGCACATAGACACAGATGAGACAGGCATAAACTTAAGGCAATTGCAAAAATCTGTCATTGGCATGGGTGGTGCTCTGGCTGGTACATTTGCCAAGTGAGCAGGGTATGCTGATAATGTTTGGTTAGAGAGCCAATTGACTTTCCAGTAAAGGTTGAGAAACAGGCTTGTAGAGCAGAAAGGTCTCACAAGAACAAAGCCAAGTTTTCAAAAGTAGCCGTGGTAGCAGCAACAATGACGTGGCTGTTTTTCTTAGCGATCTAGGGACCATGCCAAGTGTTCATATGTGTAGCCAACATACACTGGAGCCTGAGCTACATACTGTAAGAGGAAAAGGATTTACTGTACATTGTCTCAAGCCTATGGTACTTACTAAATGACTTAGTATATGAACTTAGAATAGGAGCTTGGATAGCTGAGACTTTTACAAGTAGATCTTCTTGTCAGAGAATGTGAAGTTTCTAATGAAATACTTTTTGGTTGTCCTTATTTTACCCTTTTCAGGCTGGAGAGCACTAAATGAAAGCATATTAAAAGGGGTGATTTTTGTGTGTGGTTCCTGGGTTTTTCATTCTAATTCAACAAACATTATTAAGAACTTACCGTGACATGCAAGGCACTGTGGGATACAAGGCATTGAGTATACAAAGACAAAAATGAAATAATCTGGGCCCTCAGGAAACTTCCATTTCTCTGGGGCTATACAACAGGTACTTACAGAAGTAAATACAAAATATATGCAAAGTAATTTCAAAAAGGGAGCCATTCTAAGAGCTGGGCAGACCAGGAAACTAATTTTCTTGAACCATAGATGAGTACAGTTAGTTTCTATTTGTCTAAGAGGCTTAAGAATGGTGGGATGGATTTGGGGGCAGGAGGCACAGACATTGTGTTAAGGGAGAAGAATACATTCTTGAATCCATATAACCAACCTTGTTGTTTTCAAAACATTGTCATATATACGGTATCATTTTAACCTCATGACTCTCAAATAGTTATTATCTTCAATTTGTAGATGAGGAAACTGAGGCAGAGAAAAGTTAAATAACACAACAGGGGTCACACAATAAGTTAGACATAGGTCTTTTGACTTTCCATTCCAGTGTTCTATCAGCAGTTCTCAAACTTTTTGGTTTCAGGAGCCCTTTATACTCTTAAAAATAATTGTGGATTTCAAAGAGCTTTCATTTATGTGGGCTATATCTATTCATATTTATTATATTATAAATTAAAATGGATAAAATATTGGTATTTCTTTATTAATCTTAAAAATAGTGTTGATTACATGTTAATTTAAAAATTTTAATAAAAATAACTATTTTTCCAAACAAAAAAATTAATGAGTGGCATTGCTTTACATATTTTTGAAAATTTCTTTAATGTCTGGCTTAATAGAAGACAATTAGATTCTCATATTTGCTTTTGCATTCATTCTATTGTGATACGATATTTTCATTGAGGTACACAAAGAAAATCTAGTCTCACAAAGATATTTAGTTAGAAAAGGGAAGAGAATTTAATAGGAAAATAATATTTTAGTATTAATAAAAAAATAATTTTAACTTTATGGACCTCCTGAAAGGGGGTCTCTGGTGTTACATTTTAAGAACCACTGTTCTATGCCATACCTTTTATGTATCTACATGGTAATAGGGTTGCTGAATGTGACGGAAGTACTTCAGCTTAAAAGAAAACAAATATCCAGGGAAATTTTAAAAATCACATTCTTTTTTCTCTAAAGGTTTTCTCTAATGTCTTAGCCATTCTGTTAGATAATTCTACTCTATCTGCACAGACATCCTTTAGGATCTGAAGTGTGTTCTAGTATATATTTCTTTCCTTTTTCCACAGAGACATATGTGGGATGGGGTAGAATGGGCTTTTTCCAAAGACAGTGAAGTAATTGGGCAAAAAATGTAGTGACTACAGTAATATTTGCCAACTGAATTTTTCTTAATTACTTCTTGTATTCCTTTCATATCATGAATTACAAAGTTGATTTGACAATTGGATTTGTGTGTGTGTGTGTGTGTGTGTGTGTGTGTGTGTGTGCTGCTTATGCTGGTGCCAAAATTTCTACTTTCAACTCAGTTTTCTAGTAAAATTTTATCTGTTATTTATTCTCTCAAAAGTAAAATTTAAAAACATATTAAAACTTAAATCAGATTATAAAAATATAGCCATATATATTCTAGAGAAGAAAAAGACATGAATGATACATATGTAGTAATTTTAATATTAAATTAATAAACTGAGCATCATCATGCCTTGGGAAATAGCATGCTTTATGTTTGTTTTGTATGCCAAGAATATTCTGAGTTCTCAATGAGTAATAACTCACCCTTACATAATACTTCACGGTTATAAAATGTCGATACAGTTATCATTTGAACCTTATAATAATCTTCTAAGGCTTTTTTTTTCAGTCATTTTTCAGTCATGTCTGACTTTTTGTCACCCTATTTGGGGTTTTCTTGGCGAAGGTACTGGAGTGGTTTACTATTTACTTCTCCAGCTCATTTTACAGGTGAAGAAACTGAGGCAAACAGAGTTAAGTGACTTGTCAAGGGTCACAGAGTTAGTAAGTGTCTGAGACTGGATTGGAACTCAGGGACATGAGTCTTTCTGACTCCAGAACTAGCACTCTATTCATTGTGTCACCTAACTGCCTCAACTTTTTAAGGTATAGAATGAAAATATTATTATTTCCATTTTACAGTTGATGAAACTGAGATTTGGGAAAGATTAAATGATCTGTTCAAGGTTACGTAGGTAATAAGTAGAAGAGCTAGAACATAATTTCATGTCTTTTGACTCTATCAAAGCTTATTTTCTGGAATGGGTGTTAGAACAATTGGGTCCGTGGATGGGAACTGGACCTTTGCTTTCATTGACACTGGAATCTCTAAAATGACCAGTACCAGTACAGATCTGCAACTGCTCTGAAACTAATTCTCTTTAGAAGGTTGTCTAGGACACTAAGAAATTAAGTGACTTGCCCAGGGTCACATAGCTACTATGTGTCTGAAGCAGGACTTGGACCCTGGTCTTTCTAGCTGGCTCTTTGTTCCATACCTATTCTCTGTCATATCATAATAATATATTTATATAGCACTTCAAGCACTTCACAACTGTCCAGTGAGATTGGCAGTGCAATACAATTTACTATTCTTTTATTACAGATGAAAAAACAGAAGCTGAGAGAAAGTGAATGACTTTCTCTAAGTCACAACAGTTTCAGAGCCATGGTTTGAAGAGAGACACATGGAGACAGAGACAGACAGACAGACAGACAGACAGACACACACACACACACACACACACACACACACACACACAGAGGGTCAAGGAGAGGGAGAGCTCTTATCACAGCTGAAGGGACTCCTTTTCCTTTTAAGCCAATTTGTCTCTGACTTTGTCTCACCATATTTTAGTGTAACATTCAAGCTAATAAACATGCCTAAGCCACTGACCTGATGCACAGTAGGCAAGCAGTCACCTTGCTTAGTCCTGCTGATGATGACTGAGGCAATGTTTGGTCAAGGAGGCTAGCTTTCCCACCTCAGTTCAGCCCTGCATGAGGCCCTTGGCTAGCTTGGTGAGAACTCATCAGACTTTGTTTTAATCTCTTAGCTAATCTGACACAAGTGACTGAGAAGCTGTCTCTCAGTTTTGTTTAGGGATTCTGGCACCTGTGATACATGGATATGTAAACTATAGTCCATAGAGGGGGCTGATTGCTTCTTTTAGAACAAAGTCCTTGTGAAAACAAACTCTTTGAAACTTGAAGGCAGATTTCTAGGCCATTAGAAATGGGCAAATTTGAAAAATATTCTCAGAAAAAGTAACTCTCAGTATTAAAACGTTTTTTTTTTCCGTTTGTGATTTCCATGCTCCCCTGTAAATCTATGACAGTATTCTGTTTTCACTGAATTCTTGCCATATCCAGGTGCTAAGCAATATATGGACAGAACAGCAGAAAACACAAGCAGTAATTAGAGGAAAAGGCCCAGAGACTCTCCCAGTAGCTTAGATGACAATGTCACAGAGAATTGAAGTATCAAGTGGTAGCAAGTGGAAGAAAGAATTCTTGATGGATATGGAGTCAGGAAATAGCTTCAAATGCTCATTTTCAACATTTAAAAGTGGTGCTTCAACCTTTCCGAAGCTCAGTTTTCTAATCTGTAAAATGATTAACAATTAATCAACAAGCATTTATTAATCATTTACTATGTGGTGGTGGTGGGAGCTGGCAGGTAGGTAATGCAGTAGATAGATCACCAGGCCTGGAGTCAGGAAAACCCATCTTCATGAGTTCAAATCTGGTCTCAGACACTTATTAGCTATGTGACCCTGGACGAGTCACTTAATCCTGTTTGCCTCAGTTTCCTCATATGTAAAATGAGCTGGAGAAGAAAATGATAATGCCTCCAGTATCTTTGCCAAGAAAACCCCAAATGGGGTCACAAAGAGTGGGACATGAAGCCAACTGAAGAACAACAACAACAAAATGACCAGTCTTTGCCCTCTAGGAGCTTATATTATACATTTTCACACCTAATCAATAAAAATATATATACAGAGGAAACAAACCAATGGTGAGGAGATGCTAGCAGTTAGAGGTATAAAAAAAGGCCCCATATAGTAAGTGGTGTTTGAGCTGAGCTTTGAAGAGGGAATGCTAAGAGGTGGGAGGAAGAGGGAGAACATTCTAGGCAGGGGCTACAGCTTTGGCAATGGGCTAAAATATTTGTGCTCATTGGATTGTTGTGGGGCAAGAATTTTGGAAACACTTAAGTAGCATATGAATGTGAGTTGTTCATATTAATTGGACTTCTGAGAGGTCACTAAAACAGCCAGTGGCTGTTTTAGAAAGAGTTTTGACAAACTGGAGTCTATCCAAAGAGGTAGACAAGGACAGTGAGAAGAGTTATAAGAATGTCCATTGAAAGGATGAGGATTATTTAGCCTGGATAATAGAAGGCTTAAGGGGACACAAGAGTTATTTTGAAGTATTTGAAGAGCTGCCAGGTACAGGCTTGCTTGATACTGGAAAGCGGAATGAAAAAGAATGGGTGAATTTGGCATATGGCTTGATTCAAGGAAAAGGTTCCCAATAAATAAAATGATCTAATATGGACTGGGCTACACAAAGAACTCAAAGTGACCTTGGAGACCAGGTAGCTTAGTCTCTTTATTTGTAGATAAAGAGATCAAGGCCAAAAGATGTTAAGTGATTTTCCCAAAGTTGCAGAGTAAACAGCATAGCCAGGGTTTGAATTCAGAACATCTGATTCCAACTCCATCTGCCTTTCCATTCTACCATGTTGTGAGGCGGCCAGGTGTTGCAGACAGAGAGGTGGGCTTACTTGAGTTCTAGTCCTGCCTCTGATGTATGTTAATTGTGTGACCTTAGGCAAGTAATTGAACCCCTTGGTTTTTCCACGAAATTCTTTCTGTAAGGCTAAAAAGGCTACAGAGAAAGTGATGATCCCATTGGGAAAAGAGAAAAGTTCCTCATCCCTAGTGCTCTATTACAATGAGATAGTAGATTCTGACATGCCAGCTCAAGTTGTAAAGAAGATTTTGGCTCAGGAATAGGTAAAAAAAGAACCACATTCTCAATGGTGGCTTCAACATTCAACAGCTTTAATGGATAGAGACCACAGACATAGGGACTGGGCCTATGATTTCTTTGGTCTATGGACCTTCCAGGTGAGAAAACTCCCCCTACCAATGCAGGTCGGCATCTTCTCTGAAACTTTTCGTCTTAGAACTGGGGTTCCTAATCTTTTTTGTGTGTGTCATGGACCCATTTGGAATCTGGTGAAGGCACATGGACCTTTTCTCAGAATAATAGTTTAAATATGGAATAAAAAATAGGATTGCCGAGGAAATCAATCATTTTGGAATATAGTTATTATAATATGAAAAAAAAACCAAGTTTATAGACCTAGGTTAAGAACTCTTATCTAAGAGAGTTCCTAGAGGCACTATTAGTTCAAGGGACTTGCCCAGGGTCATATAGCCACTGTCTGATACACATTGTCAGAGGCAAGGCTTGAACAGAGCTAGCTCTCTATCTACTATCCCACACTACCTCTCTCTTTAAGGAATATTTTGGATTAATAGGTTCCATAAGTTGACTAGACAGTATCCAAATATATCTATTCACTGAGGTGTATATTCTCAAGGAGATGACCCTTTCCCCATCCCCCAAATGTCTTTTAGGACTGGTCACGATCATTTGAAATTGAAAAGGTTCAAAACCGCTCTTTGAGGGAAGCTGTGAAGGGTTATCACACAATTAAGGGACAGAATTACTATTACTGAATTAGCTTGTAAAGTGGTTTCTTGTGGAAATTGCTGAATAATGTCCCTTGTTTTTACTTCCTGACTATTAAATATAAAAATAGGAAATAACAAATTGTTGTTATGGGTAAAGAAATATTCACACCTTGGTTATTTCCTCTTTCCCCTCCTTTATCTTTGTTGTTTCCATTTTTCTTAAAGTTTGTTGCTTCTTTCCCCTCATAAGGAGAACCATGGGAGAGAGTCATAATATAATGCAGCCCTTTTCTTTGGGTCATGACCTTTCCTAGAAAACAATGAAAACAAGAAGTAGGGTCTTTCTTGAGCTGCTTTCCTACAATTAGTTCAGTCCCCATCACCCTACTTGGCTCTTCTCCTTCACCCCACATTCACTCTTGCTCCAAATATTTCCACCATATAAAAGCTTCCCTTTGCCCCATTATAAATATTCTTTTTAAAAATATTTATTTTTTAGCTTTTATTTAGTGTCTTATTTTCCTCCACTTACATGTAAAAACAATTTTTAATCTCTGCTTTTAAAACTTTGAGTTCTGAATTCTCTACCTCCCCCCAATTGATAAGGCAAGCAATTCGATATAAGTTATACATGTGCAGCCCAAAGAATATATCCATAATAATCATGCGAAAGAAAACATAGACAGAAAAACTCAAGAAAAATAAAGTTAAAAAATATTCTTCAACCTATATTCAGGCACCATCAGTTTTTTCTCTGGGGATGGATAAAATTTTTCGTCATAAGTCCTTCAGAGTTGTCTTGGATCTCTGTATTGCTGAGAATAGCTAAGTCATTCACAGCTGATCATCCTACAGTATTGCTATTACTTTGTATGCAGTACAAAGTAATGCAGTACACTTTGCATTAATACTTTGCAAGTATTTCCAGCTTTTCAGAGAACACCCTGCTCATCATTTGTTATAGTATAACAGTATTCCATCATAGTCACATACTTATTCAGCCATTCCCCAAATGATGGACTTCCCCTCAACTTCTAATTCTTTACACCCAGAAAAGAGCTGCCATAAATATTTTTGTACATATAGGTCCTTTTCCTTTTTATTTTTTTTATTTAATTTTTTTGGGGGGATACAGACCTAGTAATGGTACTGCTAGGTCAAAGGGTAAGCATGGTTTTATAGTCCTTTGTGCAAATTTATAGTCCAAATTCTCTACAGAACGTTTGAATCAGTACTCCACCAACAGTGCATTAGAGTCTCATTTTTCCCCACATTCCTGCCAACATTTGTCATTTACGTTTTCTATCCTATAGCCAATCTAATAGGTATGAAGTAGTACCTCAGAATTGTTTTAATGTGCGTTTCTCCAATTAATAGTGAGAGTATTTTTTCATATGGCTACAGATAGCTTTGATTACTTGATTTGAAAACTGATTCTTTAAGGTTCAACTCATTCCTCATTTTTTCCAGGATTTCTCCAGCTCTTTCAGCATCTGTAGCAAATATTTATCAAATTGAAACTTGAATATTCTTACTCTTTGATTTTAGTCTACAGTACGTAGTATAGTATAGCACTTAGTTGTTTTCTTTTTTCCATGGAAACTGATTTTGTCTCCTATACACAGATTATAAATTCCTCGAAGACACAAATCAGATCCTATGTCTCAAAGAATTTCAAAGTTGGAAAAGACCTCAGAGATCATCTAGTCCTGCTTTCTGAACCATGTAGGAGCCCCATCTATAACATTCCTATGATCCAGGCCAAGTGACCACCCTGCTTTGTCTTGGGAATTCGGTATATTTGAAGTCTATTACACGTTATGATAGCTTGTCCTGCTTGATCTCAAGGGGCTATAAATCAAATAAGGGTGAAGACAAGTAGGCTAGTAAAATGATTACAGGGAGAGGAAGACTAGGTGCAAAGGACAGGTATAGTCAAACAAAGCCTAGGGGAAATTTGAGGAGGGAGAAATTACTTTCATATTCTATTTTGTATTATAGTTGTGTAGCATCCTCTCTCAGCCTAGCTCCCCGATTTGTACTTGCATTGGCATGGCATCCCTCCTCCTCCTCTCCCTACTGGAACTTGGACTCCTATCCCTGGGACCCAGGGTTCTAATTGGTGAGATTTCATCTTATCTTACCTGGTCTTATCTATTGAGGCATTTCCTGGTCATCTTTAAGACAGGCAACTTCTACTTGTTGTGTCTTCTCTCTTTCTAACCCTTGCTTCCCTGTGTCTTTTTCTATTATTACTATTTTATCCTACTATCCTAATTACTATTCTATATCATTGTCCTACATTAATATTATCCTATTATTATTATTTTCTTTGAAGGCAGGGACTGTCTTGCTTCTTTGTATTTTTATTCCCAATACCTATCCCAGGGCTGGTTATGCAGTAAGAGCTTAAGAAATGCTTTTCCATTCATTCATTCAGTTTCAATTGTTTGATGCTTTTCTTTGCTTTTACTACCTAAGGTTTTTATGCTCCAAAAAGTAATGAGATCAGACATATGCCACAGGAAAATTACATAGGCAGAAATATGAAAGAAGGATGAGAAAGGGAGGAGATGGGAGACAGGGAAAGCAGTGAGGAGGGGATTCTAATAGTTTAGGTTCCAGGTAATGAGGGGTAGCTAGGTGGCAGTGAGTAGAGTGTCTGGCTTGGAGTCCTCTTTCTGAATTCAAATCTGGCCTCAGACACTTACTTGCTCTGTGACCCTGGGCAAGTCACTTAACCCTGTTTGCCTCAGTTTCTCATCTGTTAAATGAGCAGGAGAAGGAAACCACTCCAGTATCTTGCCAAGAAAACCCCAAATGAGGTCATTAAGAATTGGATAAGAACAAAAAAACGACTAAGCAACAACAACACAGGTGATAAGGAAGTGGAGTAGGGGGAAGGCAGTAGGAGTGAAGAGAAGGGAGCAGATGAGAGAAATGTGGGGGAAGAAGAATGGATAGGAGCTGGCAACTGATTGAATGTGGGGAGCAAGGAGGAGGGGAGCCAAAGAGGACAGAAAGGCCTCTGGCCTGGCTGACTGGGAGAAGGGTGGGGTTCTCAGCAGGGGAGGGACGGACTCTGTGGGGAAAGATGGCACTTCATTTTAGACATGCAGAATCTGAGATGTCTGCAGGGCATCCAGGTAGAGATAGCTCTACTGGTTCACTGGAATGTAGAGCAAAACAAAGAATTAAGTAAGATCAGGGCTTCAGTTTTGGTGGAATGGACAAGAGATTGGATTTGGGGTCAAAGGATCAGGGTTCAAATTCTGGCCCAATACTTACTACCTGTATCACTTTTAACTTTCAATTTTTTTAAAAAAAATCTGTTCAATGAAGGGTTGGACTAGATGGTCTCTGAGTGCCTGCCCTTCCTGCTGCAAATCAACGATCCTGCAGACTGTACAATCTGTTCGTTCCCCCATGCTTCTCTGGTCCAAGGCCGACTTTATTACTATTATCACCATCAACAAATATTTACTGAGCACTGACTACATGCAAGGCATTGCAGCAGAAGGCTATGGAAGGAGGTTATTTTCCTCAACTGGCTTACCTTTTAGTAGGGGAGCCAGTTCATCACTTGAGGCAGAGTATGATCAGCACCAGATGAGAGGCACAGGTCAGGATTTCAGAAAAGGGAAAGGGTGCTAGATCGATCGAGGAAGACTTCGTTGATTGGTGTACTGCACCCTCAAGCAGAGCAGCAACTGGAAATGACAGTTTTAAGAAAATAACAAAACTTCTTGCGTCTTTCCTCTTCTGTCATTGCCAGGCTTCTTGAAGAAATATTCATTCCTCACTGTTTCCTCAACTATTTCCAGTCTGGCTTGCTTCCCTACCACTCCACTGAAAATGTTTTCTCAGAGATAGAACAGCCTTTTCCCCCTCTTTGGTATTTATTTTCCTTGACTTCTCGGTGGCCTCTGTGGTTCCCGCCCCCCCACCGCCCACCCCCCTTGCCCCTCAGCATAGTATATTGGATGGAGCGTAGACCTAGGTTCAAATATTGCCTCAAACTCTTACTAGTGATCCTGGGTGAGTCCCTTTCCTTCTCTCAGTCTCAGCTTCCACATCTTCGTAATGACGGGGCTGGACCTAATAACCTAATAATTACTTTCAGTTCCAAATCTATGATCTATGATCTTTAACAACATCAATAGAAATAACAAAAAAATTAAATGCTGTGTAATTTTAATAAACAAATATGGCTTTGAAGAAGAGTTGAGAAGATGAATTTCTCTACCTTCTTCCACAGTTGAGGGGCTATGTATATAGAATATTGCATACAGTGCCAGCCACTGTTAATGTAGGGCAGCTAGGTGGCACAGTAGAGTGCTGTGCCTAGAGTTAGGAAGACTCATGTCTCTGAGTTCGAATTTTACCTCAGATACATACTAGCTGTGTGATCCTGAGCAAGACACTTAAGCCTGTTTGCCTTAGTTTCCTCATTTGTAAAATGAGTTGGAGAAGGAAATGGCAAACCACTGTAGTATCTTTGGTAAGAAAACCCCAAATGGGGTCACAAAGAGTTGGACACAACTGAAAAATGATTCAACAACTGTTAATGTGTTAGTTTTATTGATGTGTTTTCTTTCTTTCAACATCTTTATTAAAAGGGATGGCAGAAACCAGGTCCTATGATTTCAGAGCCAGTACTCTTCCTTATACCATACTACTTCCTCTTATCCTCAAGAGGCTCACAATTTAGTTGGACTCAGAGACAGCATGCTGTAGTGGGAAGGATATTAAATTGAGTCAAAGAAACCTGAGTTCTGCCATTCCCAGATCTGCCATGAATTAGGTGCACGGCCATGAGGAAGTCATTGAACTCTGTTCCACAGTTTTCTCAGTGGAGGTAAGACTCTATAATTCTATGGAGTCTTAAAAATTTCCTGCATGTTGGTTCAACTGAGCTTTGCAGAGGCAGCTAGGTGGAGACAGTGGCTAGAGCACTGGGGCTAGATTCAGGAAGATCTGAGTTCAAGTCCACCTTTAGACACTAGCTGCATGACCCTGGGCAAGTCACTTAACCTCTGTTTGCCTCAGTTTCCTCAGCTATAAAGTGGGCATCATAAGACATCTACCTCTCAGGGTTGTTGTGAGAAGCAAATGAGATAACATTTCTAAAGTATTTAGCATAGTGTCTGGCACATAGTAGGTGCTTGATAAATGCTCATTTCCTTACTTCCTTAAAAAGAGTCTTGAATTAAGATTCTTGGGAAGAGAGTAGAATTCTTATAAGCTTCTAGAGCCAAAAAAAAAAAAAAAGAAAAAGAAAATCCTTTAAAAAAAATCTAAGAAGAAGGCAGCTAGGTGGCACAGTGAATAGAGCACTGGCTCTGGGGTCAGTAGGATCTGAGTTCAAATCCAGCTTCAGACACATAACACTCACAACTGTGTGACTCTGGGCAAGTCACTTAACCCCAATCGGCTCATTAATAAAAAATCTAAGAGGAAAGATTTCTTTAAAAAAAGAACATATTGATGTGCTTCGTTAAATCAGTCATTTCTCAATTTTGCTAACCCAGCTTCTGGCTGCCCGTTCTGGAATTTAGTCTTCGGCTTTAACTGGGAAAAATCAGCTAAACTAAATCAATTAGTTTAAAAGAAAGATTCAGTTAGGGGTGGAGATGGGTTAGTGTGTGTGAGATTTGAAATAAGAGGACCTGGATTCAAATCCTGGCTTTTTTACTCATTAACTCTGTGACGTTGGGTAAATCAGTCTATCTTTTTGGACATTAGTTTTCTTATCTGTAAAATGAGGGATTGAATAAGGCACCTTAGAAAGACTACAAATCTGTGATCTTGAATTTGAGAATAAATGCAACATTGTGACCTCATTTCTCTGCACAGAGGAGAGAAATATGTTTCATTATATATTTTCCCAAACCAAGACTAGTTATTTCAGTTATTCAGAGTTTGGCTTTAGTGGGAAGGTTTTAGTTTCACTTTTGTCTCTGATATGTATTCGCCCCATGATATGATTATTTCAGAATAATCTGTTCAATTTGAAGGACTGATGGTGTGTTTTTTATTCCATTTCCCAACATTATACAATTCAGGTATATGTGTTTAAAACATTACCTTAAAACATATAATATTTCTAAAAGAGACTACATTTTTATCATTTGTAGAGTGTGGACACACCCCATGACACTTGGAAGAGTTCTAGACTTCCCCCCTTCTTGTCCTTTTGTCCAGTGCCTAGATTCCTGTGGTAAGAGCAGGTTAATATTTTGCTGTTACTGCAAATAGCACACAAAACTTATCCATTTTGCTTTGCACAAGTAGGTCATTCATCAGTCTTCCAAGGGATTTGGGGTGAGGGAGGATGATTGATAGTGGCAGGTAATTTTATTCATTTTTCTTCGTGAGGTTGAGTAATGGTAAAGCCTTTAGCATTAGTAAGTTTCTTGAACCCTAACATTTGGCTTGACTTAACCTCTATAAGGCTTGGTAGAAGTTGCTTATTTGGCTCTCCTGGAATCTTTGAACTTTGTTCTTTTTCCCTCTGATAACTTTATCCTTGCAGTTCTGTCTGGCCCAGTTTGGGATTTAAAAATGATAGGTTGGATTTACTTTAGAAAATTTATTCATGTGCATTTTCCAACTCCTCCACCCAATGATTACGGATCTAATCACAAAATAGATTTCTTAAAATAGCCAGTTACAGGATAAAGGAAAGATAAATCAGTAGAATTTGTGTCTCCCTGTCATGAAACTGAGCTTTGACCCAAGAGTTAAGAAACCTCACCACCACCTAGTACTGTATGCTTGATCTGTGATTCCTTGAGCTGGAGGCCAGCACGTCCAATTTTGTTCCACATCAGTGGCCAGCTTGATTTTGACCCAACAAGGTTGCCACAGTAACAGAGGGCTTCCAGGTATTGATGTGGGTGGTGTGAAGAATTGGACAAGATCCCAAATTCTGCTTAGTGTTCCATTACCACCCTAAGATGTGAGTCACTCAAGGCTGTAGTCTAGGTGAGGCTAAACCCAGAGAGTCAGAGGGTCCAGATGTGTGTATAGTATTCTTTGGTTTCTGAGTTGCCATTTTTGTTGCAAACTGTGGTTTTGTATTTTCAAGTGGGTATGATTTGGAACATGTTCTTACTTTGAATTCTAGGTGAAAATTTCACCTTTCTGATAGTACCAATATAACATTACTAAGAGGAGTAACAGGGTTTAGAATGCATTAGAAGTATATTTCATTCAGGTGTATTTCATACCCCTTTTTGTGGACTATAAGTCTGAAGTACATGGTGAGGGTAGGCCAGGGTAAGGTGAGAAAATAAAAGGTATTCTTTATTCTCTATTTCAGACAACTTCTTTATTCTAGGACCCTTCTGGGTTGTGGTTCCTTTTCCTAGATTCCACTAGTTGCAAGATTTTCAAAGTTCGGTCTGAGCATCTCCAGAGGGCCCTGAGACCTTTTTAAAGAGAGTCCTAGCCAAGCCCCTACAGCCATCCTGAAGGAAAGTAACACTTGTGGAGGAGACCACCATCGCTTACCACCACCAATACTAACTGCTAAGCAAAAGCCACCAACAGGCAAGTAAGCCCAAGAACTAAGGGAATGGCAAAGTAGACCTCAATCTTGATACCAGACTGGTCCTTGTGGCCATCAACAAGGAGAGGAACCCTTGTGGAGATGTGAGCAGTCTACTCAGGTGCTGAAACTTCTCATAAACCACAAGTATTGAGTTATCAGTATTAGATATGATATCATCAATAGAGGCATCATTAGAGAAGATGCATTACTATCTGCTTTGCTGCTGTACCCTAAGGACCATAGGACCTTTCCATCTGACTTGGAGCCACAACTTCCTATGTATTTTGCTTCTCCCAGTAGAATGTGAACTTCCTGAATCTCAACTACTTAGCAGAGTGCTTTGCAGAAAGCAAGACTTAATAAATGCTCTTTCATTCATTCATTCACTCATTCATTCATTCTTGAGGAAAGGTTATGAGAGCCTGAACTCAGAGTAGTTAGTTGTGAGCCTGAAGAGAAGGGAGTAGATGCTAGAGCTAATATTAAATATCAAGTGACCTGGGAAACCAAAGTGGTTAAAGAAAAAAAATATTTGGTAAATGTAAAAGTCAGATCTAAAGGGAATTGGATGGTCCTAAGAGATATTGCATCTAGGTTTGTTGGGGCCTGATGATTTTTTTTTCTTTCCACTCTAAAATATACATTTCTAGTGACAGGAAATTAGAGTAAGTCACTATCTTTTTTTACCTTGAATAGTCTTGGACAAACATGGTTATGTTCTCATTCTTAAACTCTTCTTTTTCTAGAATTAATTCTAAGCATCCCTTTTTATTTATATAACACTTTCTTCTTCAGGATTCCTGAAAGTAAAAGAGGACCAAAGGAGAAAACAAATAAGCTTAATATGCAAGTTTGTTGTGTATGTATGTACACACACATATATACATCCTTATAGGCATATGTACACAGTCTATGTACACACACATGTACATCGGCGCATACATGCACATGTAACACACATGTAATACACATATATGTATACATGCCAGCGTGAACCTATATAGATATACATGTGTGCGTTTATGTATATTTACATATATGCATATGTATATGTGTAAAACACACAACTAATTTGTATATTAAGCTTTTTTGCTTTCTCCTATGATCCTCTTTTTTCCCTAGGAATCCTGAAGAAGAGTGTTATGCGACTGGAAGGGGATATTTAGGAGTCCTAGAAAAAGAAGAGGTAAGATATGTGTATACATATATAACACACATACACATATGTGCATATGCATATGTATATGTATGTAGATAGGTAGGTAGGTAGATGGATGGATGAATGGATAGATAGATAGAAAGAAAATGGACCCATGATTTCATTGGTACATGGAATTCCTGAGCGGTGAAACTCCCTCTACCAATGCAGGTTAGTGCCTTCTTTTGCAACTTGTAGTCTTAAAGAGAGTTGCCTAGAGCTGGGCCCAAGGGAGAGGTTCCACCAATTGCTCCGAGCCACACATGAGCCAGGATTTGTCAGAAGTGGTACTTGAACCCAGATCTTCCTAGCTTTGACCGTGGCTGTCTCTATCTTACACCATGCTGTTTCTACATATATGTACAATGTAGTTAATTCTATAATGTAGTTATAAAACATGACAGAATCACAGAATCTGAGAGTTGGAAGGCACCTCAGCACCCATGAAGTCTAAACCACGTGTAGAAGGAATTCCTACTATAAAATAGCTAGCAAGTAGAGTAGTCATCTAGCCTCAGTTTGAAGACCTTAGCCATTTCTGTTATGTAAATAATTGTACATTTATTTGCCATTCTAAAACTGCAGGATCAAGTTTACATAGTTTTGCTGAATTTCCTTGTTTGCTCAGAAGCAGTTTACGGTATTAAAACCAACCGGTCAAGGAAGAGTTTCAGCAGAAAATTATGAGTAGGGGCAGGGCAGGGACAGGATTGGGGTGAAGGGAGAGAAGGAAAGAAAAAAAGGAAAGAAGAAAGAATGCTAACTAAGGTGAAATGTAGGGTGGTGGGGAATGGGCAGTCACAAATATTCAAAGAAAAAAGGTCAGTTAGTAAGATTTGCAAAAAGCCTACACACTTCAGTCAAGCACATCAGTAGAATGATTTGGGAACATAAAAATTATTTCAGCTACTTGTGATTTTCTCTAAATGAAAATGAATCTGCAGGCTAACAAGTTGATCCCAATCAACTAAGTTGGTTCATATGTACCCTGTTCAGATGAGGTGTCCAACTTCTAGTCCACACCATTTAAGGGCCATTATTTTCTGTGGAGTTTGAAACCATCTTTATCAGTGAGTTCCAAAAGGTGTCAGCAGCATGAAGACCATTAAATATGGGCCCTCCAGCACTGTCTGGGATAGGTGCTACTGGAGTGATCATTGCATTCCCATGGACAGAAAAGGCTCTACGCTCAACTTTAGGAAAGTCTATGTATCCTGCAGGACCATGTTGATGGAATGTACCAGAAGGAGTTACAACTCTTGTACTACCTCCCTCCATTGCTTGATGTTGTGAAAACACTTTTAGATCAGATATTGGTCTATGAATCATATGGTTTTCCCTACACTATAACACTAGTCTACTTTATCTTGATTGACATCTATCCCTTCAAAGGATTACATGCCACTATGGCCTGCTGGTGTGACCAAGTTACTCCCAATAATAGATGGAATGGAAGTTCCAGTTTGTCTAATATAGGCAGAGCAAAGGAACTCATATTCCAATGGATTTAGCTTGTAAAATCTTCTACAGCCAGGATCTAACCCACATTTCCATGCTTATATAACCCAGGGCTCAAGTCCATTTGCATAATTCTCTTCTCTTTATTGGAGAGCGATGATTCAATTTTCCCTTTGAGACCTTGGGAGAGGAGAACAACTAGGTAGGTCTTATGGATTCCAGCTTTGGGAGAGAGAGAGAGAGAGAGAGAGAGAGAGAGAGAGAGAAACTCACACAGTTCCAGGCCTCCAGGGAAAGGTCCCTGGAAGGAAAGACTCAAAAAAGAATTCAACATGTAGATTTTGCTCAACCGTAAGAGAGAGAAAGAGGTTTTAATTTTACCCAAAGGGAAATCCTCCAAAATCTCTAATTGTGGTAAACTGGGAACAGGGACATCATCAAGGCACTGGGACATGTTGGCTTCTTTCTAGAGTATTTTTCTTTCCAGGGGCTTCTCCCTAGAGAGATCCTGGAAATATTTGTGCCCATTCTTGAAGCAGAAAGCCAGAAGACCTATGATTCCTTCTCTCTCAAGCTCTCTAACTCTATCCCTCACACAGGAATGGAATATCAAATAACAAATCTTCTCCAATAAGAAGAATTTTATGTAACTAGTGTTACATTTATTTCACATTATTCCACTTCACATACCCTATGCTCTAGTCGAACTGGAACAGAGTTTCTTATAGCTAATATTCTATCTCCTTCTTCTACACAGTTTTTACAAGCTCTCCACCATGATTGAAGTCACTCCCTCCTCATCTTTACCTTTCAAAAATCCTTATCTTCTTTCAAGGTTCAGCTCAGGTGCAATCTCTTCCAGAAAGCCTTTCCTGATCCCTGCAATTATTAATGTTCTCTCTCTCTCTCTCTCTCTCTCTCTCTCTCTCTCTCTCTCTCTCTCTCTCTCTTTAAATTATGTTGTATTCATTTTCATCTTTTGAAACTCCAAAACTTAGCTTGGTACCTTGCTCATAATTGGGCTTAATTTTTTAAGTTTGTTGAACTAAATTACTGAATATTTGTAGGATCTACCTCATAGGGCTATTGGGAGAATCAAGTGAGGTAATGTATGCAAAGTTTTTTGTGAACCTTAAAGTGAGCCCCTAGGTGTAGAAAATAGGAAAATTACTGGGGTAAGGAGGAAACGTCAAATTGTCTAAGGAGCTACAGTTCATTTCTGCCTGCTGAAGTGTCTCCTTCCACGTTCTTTCCCCTCAAAATACATAAAACAGCAGTCACTAGAATGTTATTGCCACTCCCTTCATTAAGAAAGTTTATATACTTGCTACTTCTGGTGACAAAATATTGAGCCAGAGGAGAGAATGAAGTCATGGGAACAGGAAAAATAAAGTTAACTCTAGGAGGTCCTAAGGCCAAAACCCAAAGAATCTGAGTTGGGAAGAACCTCAGGGTGATCTCTTCTACAACATGCGTCACCTGTCATCATGATGCTCTTTGCTCAAAGATCTACGTAATGTGGAACTCATAACTTCTGCTCATTCCATTTCCAGGCATCTCTAACTGTTAAGAATGTTTTCTTATACTGAGCCAATATCTTCCCTTCTTCACCTTCCAATAATTGTTCCTAGTTCTGTACTCTAGGGCCAAGAAGAGCAAGTCTTCTCTCCTCTCCCCACCCCTCTTCCTCCATCCATGCCCCATTCTAAGCGCTTGAAGGCAGTTTCCCTGACTTGCTCCTTTTCCAGGCCAGATATCTTTGGTTCCTTCAATCCTCATATTTCACATTCATTTGTAGAAACTACTGGTGTCCTGTCCTCTGCTTTTTAGCTGGTTTTGGCTAAGGAATATAAAATAATTGCTGATTTAACTAATTTATGGTAAGCCTCAATAAAACATAATTAGGCCAACATGATTAGTTTTTCTGCTTCTAATCTCTCTCTTCTCAATTGGTTCTCTACATAGGTAATAAGATAATTATCCAAGAGTACAGATCTGATTGTGTCACTCCTCTGCTTAAAAATTGACTCCCATCATAAAAAAAGGGAAATGACCGACATGTACAAAAATATTTATAGCATCTCTTTTTGTGGTGGCAAAGAATTGGAAATTGAGGGGACTCCCAGGCTAAATAAGTTGTGGTATATGAATGTACTAGAATACTATTGAGCTATAAGAAATGATGAGCAAATGGATTTCAGAAAAACTTGGAAAATCTTACATGAACTGATTCTGAATGAAGTGAGCAGAACAAGGTGAACATTGTATATACAGTAACAGCAACATCGTGCAATGATGAACTATAATAGACTTAGCTCTTCTCAGCAATATAATGATCCAAGTCACTTCCAAAAGGCTCATGTTGGAAAATGCTATCCACATCCAGAGGGAAAAAACTATGGAATCTGAATGCAGATTGAAGCATACTGTTTTCATTTTTTTTTGTTTTTTCTTTCTTGTGGTTTTTCCCTTGTGTTCTGATTCTTCTTTCACAACATAATTAATGTAGAAATATGTTTAACATGATTGTACACTTATAACCTATATCAGATTGCTTGCTGTCTTGGGGAGGGGAGAGGAGGGAAGGAAGGAAGGAGGGAGAAAAATTTGGAACTCAAAATCTTACAAAAATTAATATTGAAAACTATCTTTACATGTAATTGGAAAAATACTATTAAGTAAAAAATTTTTAAAAATTGACTCCTACTTATCTTATCAGACTTATACAACACAACTCTCCATGATACTCTCTTCTCCCTAGGTTTTCAGGGCACAACTCTCTCCTGGTTTATCTCCTACCAACTGACCACTCCTTTTCAGTCTCCTTTGCTGGATCTTTATCTAGGTCATTGCCTCTTAACTGTAGGTGTCCCCAGGGGCTTTGTCTTGGATCCTTTTCTCCTTCCCCTCTATAATATTCCACTTGGTGATGTCATCAGCTCTCAGAAATTCAATTATCATCTCTATGTTGATGATTCTACTTATCTAGACCAAACATCTCTGCTGATGTCCAGTCTTGCATTTCCAATGGCCTATTAGATATCTTGTCCTAGATGACCTGTAGACCTCTTAAGCTCAACATGTTCAAAACTAAACTCATTATCTTTCTCCCCAAATCCACTCCCTTCCAAACTTCCCTAATACTTTCTAAGGCGCCACCATCCTTCTAGTCTCCCAGGATCTCAAACCAAGCATCACTTTGACTCCTCACTATCTCTACCTACTCATATCCAGTCTGTTGGCAAGGCCTGTTGATTTCACCCTTGTAACATCTTTCAAAAACACCACCTTCTCTCCTCTGACACTGCTACCACCCTGGTGCAGGCCCTTATCACCTCATGCGTAGACTATTTGCAAAGCCTGCTAGAGGGTCTGCCTGCCACAAATCTCTCCCCACTCCAGTCCATCTTTTACTCAGCTGCCAAATTAATTTTTCTAAGCATGAGTCTGACCATTCCACTCCTACAATCTTCTATTTGGTATTCAAACCCATTTATAACCTAGGTTTTCCCCTCTCCCTGCTACATTTCTAGTCTTTTTATACCTCATGTGCTTATTCAATGAAACTAGATTTTAAAATTTTATTTATTTTGATAAATTATATTTTATTTTTTCCAATTACATGTAAAGATAGTTTTCAACATTCATTTTTTATATGATTTTCAGTTTCAATTTTTTCCCCTCCTTCCCACCCCCTTGCCCAAGACAGCAAGCAATCTGATATAGCTTATACATGTATAAACATGTAAACATATTTCCACATTGAGACTGGATTTTTTGCTGTTCTTCACAAAAGACACTCTATCTCCCACCTCTGGCCATTTTCACTGGCTGTCCCTCACACCTGGAATGCTCTCCCTCCTCATGGCTGCCTTCTGGGCTTTCCTGGCTTTCTTCAAGAAAAGCAAAAGATAGTCCCTGTCCTTGAGGAGCTCATAATCTAATGAGGGAGATAACATGCAAAAAACTATGTACAAACAAGCTGTATACAGGATAAATGGGAAACAATCAACAGAGAGAGGGCACTAGAATTTATAGAGATTGGGAAAGTCTTTCCTGTAGAAAAAGGGATTTAAGTTTCTAAATGAGGCCATAAACTCGAGTCTGGCTTGGGACAGAGAGTTAGTAGGTAAAAAAATAGGGATTCTGTTTCTAAGAACTGCCTAATCCTGGGCATAGAAACACACTGAGTCAAAATTAAATTGACTTATTAGAGAATCTTTGAAGAATAATTATCTCCCTTTTTCTCAAGTTCTGTATACCTTCCAAGGAATGAATGATGATAGTTGGTTCCCCAGATAAAACTAGCCATGGAAGTGGAGTCTGTTGTTTTACCTTCTGATTCTAGAATCACTGGCAGCAGGGGTGGGCCAACTCTCTAAGTCCAAGCTAATTTCCAAAATCATGAATAGTTTTGAGTATGTAGAATTGTAGTTTGTAACAAAAATAAATTCATTTCTCAATGTAAGAAGCAATAACATTTCAGACCTGATTGAAAGGAGCCCATTCAGTACACTGGTATATCTCCACACTTGATTACTCATTGCACCATTCTCACATCAAATCTTTTAAAAATAACTTGGGCTCTAATTTTCTGGAGCTGCCAGTACAAACAGAAAAATCTCCATGTGAAATCTCACACAGCCTACATTCTGTGAAGTTATTCTAGAGTAGACCCTAACTAAAACAACTTCCAGAAACTTCTGGCTGAGGTTCAAGATACAGAAAGAAGAAAAATGTAATGTGGAAGCACCCCAGAAATGGGCCCAGAAATCAGGTGCTTTCTGTCTTTGATTGGAAGCAGATTGTTATAAAACAGCTCTGAGACTATGAATGGGCAAATTTACCTGGTGCAGTGATCTACTGCCATCTATAGTGGTCACTTTAATTCTGTTATTAATACTGGAAGGATTTTCAATTTCCTTGGAGTAGGAAACTCAGGGCCTGGGAATTCCCAGAACATACACAGATAAGATCCCAACGGTAAATGGTTTAATATATAAATCCTAGGGATTTTCCTGAGGCACATGATTTGTCCAGAGTAACATAGCTAGTGTTAGAGGCTACATTTGAACCCAGGTCTTCTTACTTTAGGGTCCAGATAGCATTCTGCCCACTATTACAACACAGTTGCCTCTACTAATTATCTTATACTACCTGGAAAGTTTTACAGTCCAAATAGTCACCTAGTCATCAGAATCGTCTGATCTTTGGATTGAAGAGTCAGTCACATTCATTATTACTTGCTAGAGAAATAACCTGTGAATCTTTGGGATTAGAACAGAGGTGAAACAATCTGTAGTATTTCAAAATTCATCTCATTATTGTTCACTAACTGGGTAAAGTGTGATTTTTAGATTTTAACAGTTGATTCTCCTGAAGAACTTTGGGTTTCTTTAGGTATTTGATTATCACTACATGAACAAGGGATTTAATTGAGAGTCTTACCTAATCTTACCTAGATTAGCTGAGCACAGGTTCTGGAGACAAATGTAAGAGGATTTTTTGATTTGTTTATCTTCCATCAGTCAATTGCCAATCATTTATTAACTTCTCACTGTGTGCCAGAGGATACAAAGAAAAGCCAAAACGGTCTCTGCCCTCAAGGAGCTTACATTAGAATTTCCATTCAGAAACATATATTTTAAATTAATCAGACTTTTATTCTCAAATATAATTGCAGGCTACTTAATAATAAGAGCTAACATTTGTATAGTACTTTGCAGTTTACATAGATATTTCCTCACCATACCCCTATAAAAAGGCCATAAAAGTATCATATATATGAATATATGTATGTGTATATATGTATATAGTGTGTATATATGCACATATATATGCATATATATATAATCAGTTTTATAGATGAGTGAGTGATACTCAGAAAGGTTCAGTGACTTGCTCAATACTGCACAAGTAGTAAATGACAGAAAGAGGACTGGAACCCAGGTCTTCTGACCCCAAGCCCAGCCCTTTCTATCGGAGAATACCATCTCTGAAACCTAGGAAGCAGTTTATCTTAGTGGATTTTTAAACTTTGACTGATGAGAATTGAGCCCAGCATATTCTTGGCAAAACAAGATTTTCTAGTTGAAAGGAAAAGGGCTTTAAAAGACTTAGGAAAAAAAAAAGTTCAAAAGGTTCCTTGGACTTCAAATAGCTCCTGGGGGTTAGTTTGATGAGTTAAATGAAACAGAGACATAGACAAATTTCCCTTAAAATAGTCATGGGTTCAACAGTCAAGAAAAAGGGGCATAAGATTTCATGGGCAGAATGGCAGATTTTCCATAATGTTTACCACTGAAACTCTCAGAAGATCTGCCAGTCTACATTTTTAAAGACTTTGAAATGCCATTCCATCCTTTCCTGCCTGCTTATATAGTCTCTGACACTTTCTTTGTTTTGGGATTTGTATGACATTAGCACATTAAACAAAGAAGACTTTGCATGATTTTTGAAAAATTGTGTCACTTGGTACACCCCACCATCACCACTTTTAAGGAATAAGGAAGGAAACTAGAATGTGGGTTATTCAGAATTCGACTAAACAAAACCTCATAGAAGGTTATTTTCTCAAATTGTTGTGAGCCAAGATCTCCAGTTGAACATCTGCTATGGATAAACCCTTTCAGGTAAAGCACTGTACTTAATAAGGACAGAGGGATGGGTTTGATCACCCTACCGCCATTTCTCCTTCGTCTCTCTTCCCTTCTCCCCTCCCCACCCTTAGTTAGCTGTTCAGTTTTATGTACACAGATCATATCTTTAAGGATCTTGCTTGACCATGAGGGGGTGGGAGAACAGCCAAGATTGTTTTGATGGATCAAATTCTTCTTAATTGCTGGGGAAACAAAACAAATGTATAGCAACATTTTTCTCCTTCCTCCTGGCACCCAATCATAGGTGAATTGAAAGTAATCATAGCTGGCCTGAGGCCAAAGTAATGGATTTTAGACAAAGTAACAAGGTTTTAGATATGCTAATTTTATGTTAATATTGGCATCTGAAAAGAAGGTGTTAGGAAATGAAAAGTCACAGAATCATAGAATTTCAAAATTGGAAGGGACCTTAAGAGGTCTTTTAGGCCAATGATAATAATAATGATAGCTAACATTTATATAGTATTTACCATGTGCCAGGCACTGTGCTAAGCTCTTTACAATTATTATCTCATTTGATCCTCACAACAACGTTGAGATGTAAGCAGTATTATTATCCTCCCTATTTTGCAGATGAAGAAACTAAGACAAGCAGAGGTTTAAGTCACTTGCCCAGGTTCACACAGCTAGTAAGTATCTGAGGCTGGATTTGACCTTAGGTCTTTCTGACCTACGAGTCCTTTCTTTGGAGTCAAGAAGACTTGAGTGCAAATGTGACCTCAGACGCTTACTAGCTATGTGACATTGGGCAAGTCACTTCACCTCTGCCTAGGATACAGCTAGGTGGTTCAGTGGATAGAGTGCTGGGCCTGGAGTCAGGAAGACCTGAGTTCAAATCGAACCTCAGATTAGCTCTGTGACCCTGGGCAAGTCATTTGTTCCTGTTTACCTTAGTTTCCAAATCTGTAAAATGAGCTGGAGAAGAAATGGCAAACCACTTTAGTACCTTTGCCAAGAAAACCCAAAATAAGATCATGAAGAGTCATTCACAACTGAAAAAAACAACAACTGAACCACTGAAGGGGTAAGAAAGAAGGCTAAATAAAGGTACTGGAAATTCTTCAGGGGTATAACCTACATCAAAAGTGAAAAGATAATTGAGAGGTTTTAAACTGGGCCAAGTTACAATTCACAATCCCTGTTTCTGTTGACCAGAAATGCTTGTTTCTGTGTGACAAGGGTACGACAAGGCTGTATATTGTCCCCTTACTTTTTAAACTTATGTGTAGAGTACATCATGTGAAATGCCAGGCTGGGTGAATCAAAAGTCAGAATTAAGGTTGCCAGGAGAAATATCAACAATTTCAGATAAACAGATGATACCACTTGTATAAAAGCTGGCTTGAAGCTTAACATAAAAAAGCTAAGATCTTGGCAACTTGTCCCATCACTTCCTGGCAAATAGAGGAGAAGAAATGAAAGCAGGTTTAGGTTCTTGGACTCAAAGATCACTGCAGATGGTGCTGCAGCTATGAAATTAAAAGACACTTGCTCCTTGAAAGGAAAGCTATGGCAAATCTGGACAACATACTAAAAAGCAGAGACATTACCTTGCTGACAAAGGTCTGTATAATCAAAGCTATGGTTTTTCTAGAAGCAGTGTATGGCTGTGGGAGTTGGATTGTAAGGAAAACTGAGTGCCACAGAATTTCAAATTGTGGTGGTGGAAAAGACTTTTGAGAGTCCCTTGGACAGCAGGAAGATCGAATCAGTCAATACATAAAGAAATTAATTCAGACCATTCGTTGGAAGGTCAGATACTGAATTTGCAGCTTAAATACTTTGGCCGCATAATGTGAAGACAAGACTCATTGGAAAAGACCCTGATACTGGGAAAGATTGAAAAGAAAAGAAAAATTAGATGGTAGAAGATGAGATGGATAGATAGTGTCATGGAAGCAATGAACATGAAGTTGGACAGACTTTGGGAGATATTAGGGGATAGAAGGGCTGGAGTGCTATAGTCCATGGGATCATGAAGAAGCAGAAAGGACTGAATGACTCAACAACAACAGCAACAACAACTCCTTCTATTCCATTTCTTTCTGTTTCTTCTTATTATCTCTCTTTTTACCCTGTCCTTCTTCAAAAGTTTGTTTTTCTTCTAACCACTGCCACCCTTAATCTGTCCTTCCTTTTATTATACCTCCATTCCTTTTCTCTTATTCTCTTCCTCTCCTATTTCCCTATTGGGTAAGTTACATTTCTATATACAACTGAGTTTATCTATGTGTATATACATATATATGTATATACACATACATACATACACACATACATACATTCATACATACAGTTTTCTCTTTTTGAACCAAATCTGATAAAAGTGAAGTTCAAGCATTGCCTGCCATACCCCCATTTTCCCTCTACTATAAAAGCTCTTCCATGTGCACCTCTTTTATGTGAGAAAAATTTCCCCATTCTACCTCTTCCTTCTCCCTTCTCCCAACACATTCCCCCTGCATTTTTTTGGGAGACTATTCCAACATAATCGACTCACATCCATGCCCTCTGTCTATGTAAACTCCTTTTAACTGTGCTAATAAGATAAAGTTCTTAGACGGTAACATGCATCATCTTCTCATATAGGAATGTAAACAATTTAACTTTACTGAGTCTTTTAATATTACTCTTTCATATTTACCTTTTTATGCTTCTCTTGAATCTTGTGTTTGAATGTCTAGTCCATTATTTCTATTTAGCTCCGGTCTTTTCATCAAAAATGCTTGAAAGTCCTCTATTTCATTAAATATTAAATTTTCCCTGGTCTTAACCCAAGAAGGTCCCCTGCAACCACACATACTCTTTGCCTTGGAACTGTGACCAGGGCCCCTGCTCCCTTGTGACCAATTTTGTGTGTACTTCTCTGTCCTGGAATTGTGACCCAAAATTGCATATGGGCAATAGAGTTGCCAATCAGTGCCAGTTTTACCCAGTGCCAGCATGGGGTTCTCTGCAATCTCTTTTTAACCAGTTGTCCCACCCCCTTACCATCTCTAGGCTGAGAGCTCCCAAAGCTTCTGCTGCTGCCTTTGTGTAAGGTCGGCTTTGGACAGGCTTCCACCCAGGTGTCCCACCCTGCCAACCTGCTAAGTTTTCTTAGGCTGGAAAAACTCTCACCTTGACCTTTTGTTGGCTCTGCTGCTCCAAAATTAGATTTGAGGCATTATTTTAAAAGATGTTTGGAAGAGAATGTTGAGAGAGTTCAGCTGGGTTGTCTCTAATCTGCCATCATCACCAGAACTTCTTGAGCAGGTGCTTCAGGAATATCAGTTTTACATGTGTTGAGAATGACTTGGTCAGAGGTGAGACTGGGCACAGAGACCATTCAGAAAGACATCCTAAGGGTCCAGGTGAGAGGTATTTAGGGCCTGACCTAGGGCAGTGGTTATATGAGTGGAAAGGAGACAAATGTGAAAGATATTGTGGAGATAAGATCGGTAAGATAGGGCTACTAATTGGGAGGTGAAGGGTGAGGGAGAGGAAACCATTTAGCATTATTCTGAAGCTGTGAATAAGAATGCCTGGGAGGATGGTGGTGCCCTTAATGAAAACTGGGAAATTAGAGAGAGGGGATAGTTTTAGGGATAAGACAATAAATTCTATTTTCAATGTGTTGAGTTTGTGATGCCTATGACATTCATTTGTATCTATTTAACAGGCAATTGGTGATGCTAGACCACAACTCAGGAAAGAATTCAAGGTCAGATTTATAGATCTATGATGTAGTTGAGGAAAGGGGAAGGGGAGAGAATATGCATTTATATAGTTCCTACCTTTTATTCCAGGGACTTAGACAAGTGCTTTTCACAAATATTACCTCATTTGACTCTCACAAGAACGCTTCAAGGTAGGTGCTTGCTGTTATCTTTATTTTATAGCTGAGGAATCCATCCATCTATCCATCCATCCACCCATCCATTCCTCTATCTGCAGAGGTCATAACTGAACTCATCACCAAGATACAGAATAGAGAGAGACAGAGAGAAAAAGAGAAGAGAAGAAGGCCCAAGGATAAATCCCTGGGTTATACTTCCACATAATGGGCAAGAAAAGGATAATGAAAAGGATAAAAGAGACTGAGAAGCTGCTAGATGGGAAAAGAACCAGAAGAAAGCATGTCATGGAAGTCCAGGGAGGAGAAGGTGTCTAGGAGGAAGGGGTGGTCAACAGAATCAATTGCCTCTGTACCAAATCATCTTGTATCTATTTTGTATATACATTGTCTGTCCATCCATCCATCTGTATGGCACAATCGTAGAGCACCACTACTGGAGTCAGGAAGACCTGAGTTCAAATCTGGCCTTAGACACTTACTAGCTGTGGTACCCTGGGGCAAATTACTTAACCAGCTTTACCTCAATTTTGTTGTTGTTGTTGAGTTATTTCAGTCATATCCAGCTCTTCATGATCCCATTTGGGGTTTTCTTGGCAAAAATACTGGAGTGTTTTGCCATTTCCTTCTCCAGCTCATTTTATGGATGAGGAAATTGAGACAAACAAGGTTGAATGACTTGCCCAGGGTCACACAACTAATAAGTGTCTGAGGTTGGATTTGAATTCAGGTCTTCCTCATTCCGGGACTGGCACTTTATCCACTGCAACCACCTTGCTGCCCCTTGCCTCAGTTTCTTCAGCTGCAAAATGATCTGGAGAAGGAAATGGCAAAACACTCCAGTATTTTCGCCAAGAAAATCCCAAACGGGGTCATGAAGAGTTGGATACAACTGAAACATAACAACAACATAGTTGTATCTCCTGAAAAAATGTATACTTCTTGAGGAATGTTTTGCTTTTGTCTTTATATTCTCAGTTCCTAGAATAACACCTGGGTTAAAGTAGGTGCTGAATAAAGGGTTATTGGTTGATTAGTTGGTAGAGAGGGCAAGGAAGCGGTACTAAGAAAAGGCCATCAGGTTTGGTAACTGGCTGATATCGAGTAATCCTCCTTATCACAGTGGGCACAGTCCAGACTTTTCCTCCTTCACATGGTGCTTCTGTCCCTTGCTGTCCTGGGCCTATATGCTAGATTCTTATTCCAGGAACACTCTTGAGACAGGGGAAAGTATATTAGATTTAGAGTCCGAGTCTGGGTTAAAATCTTTCCTCTTTTATTTAGTAGCTACGTGACCTTGGGCACTAGGGCAGTGACTCAGTGGATAGAGTGATGGGGTGGAATTCAGGAAGACTCATCTTCCTGAGTTCAAATCTGGTCTTAGATACTTATTATCTGTGTGACCCTGTGCAAGTCACTTAACCTCCTTTGTCTCAGTTTCCTCATGTATAAAATGAGCTGCAGAAGGAAACGTCAAACCACTCCAGTATCTTTGCCAAGAAAACTCCAAATAAGATCACAGAGAGTTGAATAGGACTGAAATGAATGACCAACAACAACAATGACCTTGGGTACTGACTTAACCACTTTTGGTCTTAGATTCCTCAACTATATAATGAGGGAGTTGGACTAGATCAGGGGTGGGGAACCTGCTTGAGGCCACATGTGGCCCTCTAGGTCCTCAAGTGTGGCCCTTTGACTGAATCCAAACTTCACAGAACAAAACCCCTTAATAAAAGAATTTGTTCTGTAAAACTTGGACTCAGTCAAAAGGCCATACCCAAGGACCTAGAAGGCCACGTGAAGCTCTGAGGCTGCAGGTTCCCCACCCCTGTACTAGGTGGTCCTTAGCATCCCTTCCATCCTTGAATCTATGATTCTAGATAGGTTTCCAGAACTCCTACCACTTGGCCATAGGGCTTCCGTCTGCATAGCTGTGATCTTGCAAGTTGAGAAGTTATGCTACTACCTAGACAGCTAAATGGTGTGATGGTTGGAGCATGGATTGTAATGAGGGTCAGATGAGATAATATGTGTAAAGAGCTTAGCAAAGTGCCTGGCATATATCAGGGGCTATAAAAATACTTATTACCTCTTTCCCCTACAACCTTTCTACAGCTGGGTCCAAGAACTGGGGGTGGGGTGGGGTCTAGGAACTTTTCCTTCTTTCTGTAAGTCTGGGTCAAGTGGCTCTATCCTCCCTTAAGGCCACTTGGTCAGTCAACAAGCATTTACTAAGCACCTACTAGGCACATAATTAAGAGGTCCCACCACTGCCACTTGTTGACAGCTCTCTGGGTGTGCAAGAGAGTAAGACATCTGTGATAAGCCTCTCCTTTAAGGCTACCATTAGTAGATGAGAAGGGGACCAAACCTGTCCTCTCACTCTTAAGCATGCTTACATAAAGGTAGCATGTGGGCAGGAAGAGAGGGGAGTGGAGAGACTTTGTGGATGCTACTTTGATCAATCTCTACACTAGCCAGCAGTTTTAAAAAATGTTAAGCAGGACATGGCAAAACACAGAACCTTAGGACACCCTGATAGAGAAAGTCTGTGTAGCCATTGAGTTTAATGACTCCTTTTTGGGTAGGGCCATTCAATCAGTTTGGAATCTACCACATCTCTCTGTCTTTTCCATAAGAATAGGATGAGATTTTGTAAAATTCTTTTCTACAATCTAGTACAATCTACAATTCTATTCATAGAATTCCCCTGATTTACCAGGCTAGGAACTCTGTCTAAATGAAATAAGGTTAGTCTAGCATGATCTATCTTGAATCCTCTTTGGGATCATTGCTTCCTTTCTAGATGTTCACTAACCATCTCTTTTAGAGTGTTGCCAGGAATGGAGTTCAAACTCACTACCTTTAGTTTGCAGACTCTCTCTTTCTTTCTTTGAAAGTTTGACTCATATGTCCAAAAATTTAACAGTTCTTTTTCTGGTGGCCAATAACTGGAAATTGAGGGGATGTCCATCAGTTGGAGAACGGCTGAACAAGTTGTGCTATATAAATGTAATGGAATACTATTGTGCTAAAAGAAATGATGAGCAGGCAGACTTCAAAAAAACCTGGACTTATATGAACTGATGATGGATGAAGTGAGCAGAACCAGAACGTTGCACACAGCAACAGCCACATTGTGCGATGACTAACTTTCATAGACTTGGCTCTTCTCAGCAATGCAAGGATCTAAGACAACTCCAAAAGACTCATGATGGAAAATGCTGTCCACATCCAGACAAAGAACTATGGATTTTGAATATAGACTGAAGCATACTATTTGTTCTTTTTTGTTGTTGTTGTTGTTTCTTCTTTCCTGTGGTTCCTCCCATTGGTTCTAACATGACTAATGTGAAAATATGTTTAGTATGAATGTATATGTAGAGCCTATATCAAATTGCACACCATCTTGTGGAGGGGGGAGAAAATTTAAAATTCAAAAGCTTATGGAAGTGAATGTTGAAAACTAGAAAGAAAGAAAGAGAAAGAAAGAAAGGAAGAAAGAAAGAAAGAAAGAAAGAAAGAAAGAAAGAAAGAAAGAAAGGGAAAAAAAGAAAGTTTGAAAGGATGCTTCCTGTGGCTTCTCAATCTCTCTCATTTTCCAAAGCTCTTTCAGAGATCACATCTGTCAGTTGTTTCAGGATCCAGGAAAGAGTTCATTTATGCTAAGCAACCTGAACTTATGAGGGAGTGTGTATGTATGCAAGAAAAGGGTGAGCCTAAATTCTTTCCTTATTTATCTTTATTATCAACTGCCTATTATCCATTTTTGTTCTGTCCCTTCCAGTCCCAAGATCATTCATTCTCTTCTTAAAAGTTTTATTGGTGTCTTTTGTTTTTATATCACATTGATTTCAAAATATATACCTCTCCAACCCAGAGAACCTTCCCTTGCAATGAAGATTAAAAGAAACAAACACACACACACACACACACACACATCTAAAATAATTTTCCTTGGCAGAGAAAATAGAAGCAAAAAGTGAGTCTAGTTGAGCGGGTGTCTTCTTTCTACTGTCAGTCATTCACAGTAGTCTGGTTCATTCTTTGATCCTCCTCTTTTCCCCAGTTACAGCTATTTAAAAACCCACCCTTTTCCTTCTACTTGAGCCTCACAATAGGGCAGAAGATGAATGTCTGAAGGGCAGTGACTCTGTGACTGGAGTATGAGGACCTGGGGTGAAGGTGGGGTGTGGAGGAAGGGAGTTGTGAAGAAACTAAAAATGACTATAATAGGATATAGGGCACTGCCACCAACATTACTTTCATGCTGTTCATTGTCAGTACTGATAGGAATATAAGATTTTGAAAAATTACACTGGATTTCTTGAAGTCCTTTCTCTTGAAGAGCCACGCTAGAAAATCAATGTCATTACCGCATAGTGTTTGAGATTTTGACTGTTTTCAAATATAAAATCTATCTCCAAAGGATGAATATTTGTGGATATTTAATGAAAGTGCTCCAGGCTCTGAAGACCATTACCAATCTTGCTCTTGGTCTATCCTCCTTATCCCTCCTTTTCATAAGAACCAGAACTCTACCATTGGAATCCAACCACTGCTGGTTGGTGAATTTTTACTTTATCTTGGATATCTTCAAGAATCTTAGTTGCTTTGAGAGAACCTTATGAAATGTGATTTTTAAAAACATCAGGCTTTCACTGCTGGGCCATTTTCAAACTATACCTAGGTCACGGAAGTGTTTGAACCCCTCAGTTTCCTTTTATGCACTTTCTTCTCCTACTAGAGTGTAAGATCCTAGAGGGCAGATGGTCTTTCTAGCATTTCTGTTCTTTAGTGCTTAGCATTGTGTGGTACCTAGTAAGTGTTTAATGAATGCCTTTTCATTCATTCATTCAAGAAGGGAGTTGTAAAATGTCTTGAGCAATGACAGGCAGGTTGGAATAAATGTGTGGAAGAACATTCACTGAATGTGCTTTATAAAAAGACATTCCCATCACCTTAGAGTCATATCTCAGAAGTTAACTATTGGAAAATTCTTCACTTCTCTTATGTGGTAGCTTACATACAATGTATGCTGTTAGTTGTTGATCTTGTGGTCTAAGATGCCCCAAGTATTTTCATTAATAACTGAAGATTCTCACAGTTATTAAAGAACCATATTTGTTTGATGGTGTCCTGCTTGCTTTGGTTCAACCCTTAAACTTGCTAAATGATTGCCAAGTGATTTAAGTGACAATTCAACCCCACCAGAGCCATGCTTCCAGAATGAAATTGCTAGCTATGTAAGTACTCTGTCCAACCCTGCAGTTTTTTTTTTCAGTTATTTCGTATTCTTCATAACCCCATTTTGGGTTTTCTTGGCAGAGATACTGGAGTAGTTTACCATTTCCTTCTCCAGCTCATTTTACAGATAAGGACACTGACGCAAAAAGGGTTAAGTGACTTGCCCATGGTCATACAGCTACTGAGGCCAAATTTTAATTCAAGAAAATGAGTCTCCTTGACTCCAGGTCTGGCACTCTATCCACTGAGTCAACCAGCTGCCCATTAAGCAAGCATGCTTAGGGCTTTGTTCACTATAGAGCCCAAGGAGGTGGAGCTTCTGAATAGGGGTATTAATTATTCTAAGGCCTGAAGCTTGTAGCCTAGAGAAGAGTCTCCTTTCATATTTAATTTAATTCAATGGGGCTAACCTTTGTTGGGCACTGAGATTGATGGGCAGAAAACCAAACAAGTAGATAACTTGATTCTACCCTTTGGGACCTCACAACTGTTTTTAGAGAATATTATTGAATATTAGGTTTTTTTAAAATCAAAATTAATGTTTTATTATTATTATTATTATCACTGTTTTATACTTTAGTAGCTGAGGGGGCAGCTCAGTAGAGTGGGAAAGGGACTGGATGTGGAGTCGGAATTCAGAGTTCAATCCAAGCTCTGCTTGTATGAGTCACCTCAGCTTAGTGGGCTTCATTTTTCTGATTTGTAAAATGAGGGTCCTTGGTCAAATGAGGTTTTAGCTTCCTTCCAGCTCTAAGCCTTAGGCATCTGTTGTCTTATATTCACCAGGAAGTTTCAGCAGCATTATTTCTTTGGCCCACCAAGGAAATCATGTCCCTAACCAGTAGAAGTAGGAATTCCATTAAAACAGTGAAAATTATTATGCTTTTCCCCATAATTAAGCAATCAGTCCATAAGAATTCATTAAGTCCCTACTGCATTCTAGGCTTTGTGTTGAGGAGGGGTGGGAAGATAAAAAAAAAAACCCAAATGAAACCATTTTTGTCCTCAAGGAGTTTATATAGGGAGAAGCAAAAAGTACATATATGAATATTATATACAAAATAAATGCAAATTAATTTTTGTGGGGAGTGGAGGGGAACTGAGAAGCCGAGGCAGCTTGATGTCACCGTGGAGAGAGCTCCAGGCCCATAATTAGGAAGACCCGAGTTCAAATCCAGCCTCAGACACTTATTAGTTGTGTGACCATGAGCAAGGCACTTAACTTCTGTCTACCTCAATTTCCTCAATTGTAAAATGGGGATAATAATTACCTCCCCCCTTCCTAGGGTTGTCATGAAGATCAAATGAGATATTCGTAGAGTGTTTATCATAGTGCCTGGCACAGAAGAGGTGCTACATAAATGATAGCTATTACTATTATTACAAGCAGCTGGGATCAAGAAAATAGGAGATGGTACTAGAACTTGGCTTTAAAGGAAGCTAGGGAGTCTGAGAGTTTTAGGTTAGGAGAGAGTGCATTCCAGTCTTAGGGGACGGTCATACCTCCCCTTGAGGGTCTGGAAATGGGAACCAAGATTGGGGAATTGCTCCAGTCAGCCGTGGAAAGGTGAGTGTGTATGTGTGTGTGTGTGTGTGTGTGTGTGTGTGTGTGTGTGTGTGTGTGTGGACGTTATGGGGGAGGGGAGGCTGTAGGGTCCACTATCAGGCCTCCACAAGTGTTGTTATTTTTCCTGTCATGTTTGTTGGGGTCCAGCTCAAGTTTGTTTTTCTTACAGAAAGGCAGGAAGGCAAATTTGGAAAACATACAGCTCACATGTCATCAATGATGACTTGGCCCTAGTGCTTGGCACTGGCTCGCTGATGGTTTAAAGGCAGAGGGTGGGTGAGACCATGTTGCAGCCAATACTAAGGAACAAGGAACCAGAGAGAGCAGGAGCTGGAGATCATTATCTGCCCAGGACCTCACCAGCCCTCCTCCTCCATTCTTTTCCCCCTGCTCACCCCTCCCCTCCAGGGAGGGAGCGCCAGTGGCTGCAGCCTCATACAATTGGCCTTCTCCATCCTAGAAAGAAAGGACTCTCCTTTTCAGGGGCCTCCCCGGCATTCTCTTCACCTCTTCCTGAATGTGTAAGGAAGCATCCCACCCTAAGGAGGGGAGCAGTCTCCTTGGGCAGGGACTGGCAGCATTGCATTGTGGGAAGGGGAGGAAGGAAGAGTGAGGAAAAGATCATTTTCAAATCTGGGTGTAGGACAATCATTTGGTCCTTGTTGTAAAGGCTTTGTGGTGAAATGTCTTGTGTTTTTCCATCCAGTAGTCTGAGGAGTAACAACATAAACATTGTCCTAGGCTCCTAACTAGATAATATTTTTTAAAAAATCATTATTTATTTTTAATATTCTTTTTTTAAAATTTGAGTTCCAAATTTTCTCCCTCTCAGTCCGTCCCCACCCACTGAGAAGGTAGGCAATATGATATAAATTTTACATGTGAAATCATGCAAAACATATTTCCATATTAGCCATGTTGCAAAAAAAAGCCAGAATGCTAAAGTTAAAAAAAAAAATCATGCTTCAATATGCAGTCAGAGTTCATCAGTTCTATCTCTTATTAGTGGATGGTATTTTTCAACTAGATAATATTTTTTAAAAATTACATGCTATCGGAGGCATCCTGTAGATACTCAATGAATACTAACAAATATAGTAAATGTTGAGGTATTTTGAGAAAACAGTCATGATTTTAAATATAAGAGCTCAAATTTATATAGTGCCTATTATGTGCCAGATATCGTGCTAAATACTTTACAAATATTTCATTTGATCCTCACAACAACTCTGGGAGGTAGGTGCTAATATTATCTCCATTTTACAGTTAAGGAAACCAATGCAAACAGAAGTTAATTGATTTGACAAGGTTGAATAGTTAGGGAGGATTTGAGGCTGCTTTTGAACTCAGGTCTTCTTGATTCCAGGCCCAACACTCCATCCACTGGACCACCTAGATACCTTAAATATAGTCAAATCTCACCTTGAGATACCATTATTTCCTCATTGTGGGCACGAAGAAAATTATGAGACCTTTATGTGTTAGTGGAAGGTTTTGTGAGTTTCAATGGGAAAAAAAATTACGACCTAGTTGTTAACCAGCCCTCTGGTAATGTACTTTTTTGGGCTTAGCTGAGTTGCTCATCTGATATTAGATGTGCCACCCATCAATGCCTGTCCAGCTTGTGAGGACCTCTCACAACTTGCACTTCTCTGGAATGGCCTTTGAGAACCCAGTTGAGTTATAAGACCTTGGTTTTCACTCATTTAGGCGAATCTTAATTTGAGAAAGACCTGACTCAGGAACATAGAGACTGTTTTAAAACATAGTTTTATTACTTTCCAAAGACAGTGTGAAAATAGTGAGAAGAGAATTGGATTTAGAGTCAGATGACATGAATTTGAATCCTGGCTTCTGTGAACTTCAGTTCCCCTATCTATAACGTGATCGGCCTAGAAGATCGCCTTTAGCACTCAAGCTATGACTCAATGATAGTGTGTGTTGTTGTTGTTGAGTCATGTCCTACTCTTCATGACCCTGTGGACCATAGCATGCCAATACTGGCCATGGCATTTTCTTGGCAAAGATGGTAGAGTGGTTTGCCATTTCCTTCTCCAGCTCATTTTACAGATGGGGAAACTGAGGCAAATGGAGGTTAAGTGACTTGCCCAGGATCACACAATTATTAAGTATCTGAGACTGAATTTCAATTCAAGTCTTCTTGACTTGACTTGAGTTCATTGACTCAGGCCCAGTGTTTTATCCACTGAACCACTTAGCTTCTTCCATGACAGTGTATACAATAACTCAAATGGATTCTGTAAGTCAGTAAGTCAGTCAGAAGATTTTGTGTCAGTCAACTGACAGTGAGTCAGTTGACAAGCATTTATGAATTGTTTACTCTGTGCTAAGTGCTCTGGGCCAACTACTGAGGATACAAAGAAAGGCTAAAACATAGTCCTGGTCCTCAAGAAGTGACCTATTAGCCAGTATTTTTCTTTTTGGAGTGCTTATTATAATTGTCCCATCCCTAGGGTTTACCTGCTATAACTTTTACATTGGAGCAAAGGAAGAGAAAGCCCATTACTTGTGGGCCAAGTGGTGAAACACCAAATTGTAGAGATCCAGGGCCTAGATGAATAGCTAGCAGCAAAATCTGCAGCTGGAATCCTGCATAATATCAGCCCTTATCATGAAACTGAGTAATACTTCCAGAAAAGACTTACACGAACTGATGCAAAGTGATGTGAGCAGAACCAGGAGGTCATTGTACCCAAAACAGCAATATTGTTCTATGATCAGCTGTGAATGACTTACTACTCTCATCAACACAATGATCAAAGACAATTCTGAAGGACTTATGATGAAAAATGCTATTCACCTCCAGAGAAAGAACTGATAGAGTCTGAATGCAGATCAAAGCATACTTTTTTACTTTCTTTCCTTTTTTTTGTCTGTGTTTTCTTTCACAACATGACTAATATGGAAATATGTTTTGCATGACTGGACATGTATAAGCTATATCAAATTGCTTGCCATCTCAGAGAGGGGAGAGGGGAGAGGGGAGGGAGAGAATTTGGAACTCATTATTTAAAAAATGAATCTTTTTTTTTAAATGAATCTTAAAAATTGTTTTTACATGCAATTGGAAAAAAATAACATATATAAAAAAGAAATGTTTCCATAAGTAAATGACGGATAGAAAACAACCTCTCACATGGAAGCAGCCCCAAAGCAACCCCCCAAATTAGAAATTTCCTGGATATTCCTCACAATGGCCAGCTTTATGGTGCTCCTTTTAATGCTGAGATGTTTACATGATCTCAGGGCTACTTCCATTCCTACAGATTACTACATATCCAAATTTTATCTTAGACTCTTCTTGTCCATGTCCTTCCACAGATTTTCCATAGAGGACTGAATCAATCAATATGCTGAAGGCCTTCCTCTAGTTATTTTAATATTTTTTTTGGTGAATTAGTAACCTAGCCCATATTGGGCAGAAATTGTAGTTTTTTCCCCTCTCTATCCCCAGCACTTAGAACAGTAACTAGCACATAGTAGGTGTTTAATAAATACTTGCTGAATTGAAAAGAATAGACTAGGAGTATGGAGTGATAATGAATATAAAGTTATAACTTTCTTAGATGTTTTGTGACTCTTAGAAACTTTTTTTGTTTTGAGATTGAGAACTAAAGTTGGAATCTGGGATCTTAGGTGGAAAACCTGGTTCTGCTACTTATTTACCTTACTTTGGCCAAGTCCTTTTACCTCTCAGGCACGCATTTACTCATTTGCAAAATATAGGAGCTGGCTACCTCCAGAAGTTATCAGTTTCTCTTTTGGACAGTTGATTGTTTTTTCCCTCATATTGAGCTGAAATCTGTCTCTCTGCAGCTCCCTCTCAGTGCTACTAGTTTTTCTCAAACCTCAATTTACTTCTCCTTCTTCTAATTCTACCCTCTGGGACCAACAGAACAGATCTAATCATTCTTTCCTTTGATAGCCCATCAAATACTTGAAGACATTGATTTTGTGTCCCCTGTCTTTCATCTTCCGGTTAACCATACCTAGTGCCTTCGGCTGGTCCACATATGACCTTTTACTCTCTTCCTGCAGTTGGGCAATGTTCTTAAGATGTGGTTCCAGGAACTGAACATAATATTTCAGTTGTGGAGCACAGAGGCAGAGAACAAACTATAAAACCTTCCTTATTCAGGATGTTATGCTTCTAGCATTCGAACAAAACATTGTGGGGTGGTGATGTGGAATAATAATCTGAACATTAAAACACTTCATGTTCTTTGCACATAGAAGCATAGATTCAAAAGAAGGGACCGTAAAGGTTAAGTCCACACAAACTATGGTACAGCTACATAATAATAATAATGACAACTCACATTTATATATTCCTTTAAGGCTTGCAAGGGGCCTTCTCTACAGCAATCTAGTGAGTTAGGTATTACAAGTATTATTATCCCCATTTTACAAATAAGGAAACTGAGGCTTAGAGAGGTTAAGTGATTTGCCCCAGGCCAAACAATTAATAAATGTGAGAGATGAGATTTGAATACAGGGTCTTCTTTTTTTTTAAACAATGTATTATCTGTTTGTTTGTTTTTTTTCTTTTTGGTGAGGCAATGGGGTTAAGTGACTTGCCCAGGGTCATGCAACTAGTTAAGTGTCAGATGTCTGAGGCCAGATTTGAACCAGTTCCCCCTGACTCCAAGGCCAGAGCTATATCTATTGCACCACCTAGCTGCCCCTTAACCATTCTTAATCTCAGTTTCCTCATCTGTAAAATGGGGATATTAATAGTACCTATCTCACAGGGTTGTTGTGAGGATCAGATGGTGCTGCAGATAGAGCATTGGAAGATAGCTTTCTAGAGCCAAGAAGACCTCAGCTGAAATCTGGCCTCAGATACTTACTAGCTGTGTGACCCTGGGCAAGTCATTTCACCTCTGCGTCAGTGTCTTCAATGTAAAATGGAGATGATAATAGCACCTACCTCCCAGGGTTGTTGTAAGGATCAAATGAGATAATGTTTGTGGTTAACACAGTGCCCGGCACATAACAGGTTCTATATAAATGTTAGCTATTATTATTTATTATTAATATTAATGAAGCACTTTGTAAACTTTAAAGCACTATATAGATACTAGGTACTTTTTAATCCAATATTTTGATAAAAATGTTGACCCAAGAAGAAGACAGATTTTAGGGGGCTTCATTGGAAGCATCTTCCAGGTTGACATTTATTCATTAATTATTAATATTTGAATCTAATTTTGATACCATATCTGAATTCATCCAGTCATCTTATCATCTAGTACCCAACTTTATCCGCTAGGATACCTTTGCTGAAGTCCAGGGATACCCTATTATTTTTCTCATTTGCTATTCTAGTGACACTGTCAAGAAAGGATAACTGTTTACTCATACCTGAAAATCCAAGTTGTTCTAGATTCTTCGAGTAGCATCTCTCTCCTGTTCTCCCTGCCTTCCCATTCAGATGCTGCTCTTATCATCTATGCTAGCCCAGAAAAGAGGCTGGGGGAGGGAGAAAGCAAATTGTAAAGCATCAAGACACCTGAAACCTTGGGGCTATGCTATTCAACAAATTCTTCCAATATGATTACTTGTCTGCTCGGTAACTTTTCCCCTTACTTCTACCATTCCATTAGCTAGAAGAGAAATGAAAGTTAGCTGGCCTGGGCCCCTCCCCAAAATGGAGACCCTGGAGGGAACTCACCAATGGGAGAAGGGGGCTGGCATGGCTAAGGGATTTTCCCTGGTACAGAGGTTGATGGATGTTCCAGAGTAAGGAGATCCCAAGCACTGAAGGAAGTTCCAGGATGAGACTTGAGCTGAGGCATGATGCCACCTTTGAGAAAGACAAAAGCAAGAGCCAGGAGGGGAATGAAGGTTGGCCAGCCTGGGCACTCTCCAAAATGGATAAATCACTTAATCCGTTTCCTCATCTGCAAGATGAGAGAGTTGAACTTAATGGTTACTAAGGTCCTTTCTAATATTAAACCTGATCCAATAATCTCAGTCAACTTGGTCCTTTCCTTTCCACAGCTCTTTTACTCTTTTTTTTTTTTTGAGGCAATTGGGGTTAAGTGGCTTATCCAGGGTCATACAGATAGTAAGTGTCTGAGGTCTGACATGAACTCAGGTCCTTCTGACTCCAGGGTGGGTGCTCTATCCACTGGCTAGCTGCCCCAGTTCATTCACTATTAAGCTCTTTCCTAATCCCCTTCCCACCTCCCCACCTGTACTTTTTGATGGATCAGCTCTACTGTGAATAAAGTTCCTTTGCAATCCCATTTTCTGAAAGCTGTTCCTTTGACCTCCTCATCTTTAATTTCTCCCCCTCCTCATCTGTAATTGAAATTTAGTTCTCAAAACTCTCAGCAATGAACACTGCTTCTATTGTCCCAACTCAACGAATGAGCTGTAAGGGTCAACATGCTTTTAGTCACCCACTGATGCCTCCGGGCTATTATTATTATTTTTTAAATGATCCCTCCTCTTCTGAAATTCTTGTCATTCACTTATACCATTCACTTCTTATCCTTTTCCTTAGTGACCTCTTAGAATTCCTTCCATCATTCTCTAAACTGCTTTATAGTCCTCCTCTGACATCTCTCTCCCAGGATTGTTGGAAGGATCAAATGAGTCAAAATTTGTAAAGCACTTAGCACAGTGCCTGGCACACATAGTAGTTGCTATATAGAGTCTATTATTATTATTACTGCCCTATTATTATCTTAACAATGGCATCTATACTGTTAAATTTCCCAAAACTATGGCTTCACAGTTCCTCTACTTATTCAACAACAATGATTTTCATCTCCATTCTACTTCTGCTACTCACAAGCACAACCACATGGTGAACTAGCCACTTCTTATCTCTTCTCTCCTTCCCTTTATGGCCAGACTTTTAATTTACCTTCATTTCTTTCTTTCTTTCTTTCTTTCTTCCTTTCTTTCTTTCTTTCTTTCTTTCTTTCTTTCTTTCTTCCTTCCTTTCTTTCTTTCTTTCTTTCTTTCTTTCTTTCTTTCTTTCTTTCTTTCTTTCTTTCTTTCTTTCTTTCTTTCTTTCTTTCTTTCTTTCTTTCTTTCTTTCTTTCTTTCTTTCTTCCTTCCTTTCTTTCTTTCTTTCTTTCTTTCTTTCTTTCTTTTTTAACACATATAGGACAGCCTTTATTTTTACCTGGTGAAAAATGCAAAGTACAAAGGAGTCATACTTGATCACAGTGCCTGTGCTTGTTTGATTGTCTGAGCGCATAAAAGTAAAGATAACTCTTCTTGCCTCTCCAATGTCTACCTTCATTTTTTACCCATCTACTCACTCTCACAACTTTTTAACTTTACTGTTTTTCATATTAGCAAGCATTTATTTTCCCCCCCTCCCACCTATTCCCTTATTGGAAAAGAAAAAGAAAAACAAAATGCTTGTAACAAATAGTCAGGCAAAACAAATTCCCATGTTGGCCATGTCCAAAAATGTGTGTTTCATTCTGCATATTTAGTCCATTACCTCTCTGTCAAGAGGTGGTTTGTATTTTTCATCGTTGGTCTTCTTGACTCATAGTTGATCATTATGTTGATCAGAATTCTTAAGCCTTTCAAAATTGTTCATTTTTACAGTGTTGTTATAGTAGAAATTTTTTTACTGGTTCTGTTCATGCTGTATCAGTTTATACAAATCTTCTTAGGTTTCTCTAAAACCACTGCTTTCTTTAGTTTCTTAGAACACAATAGCATTCCATTACATCCATATACCATAATTTGTTCAGCCATTCCCTATTTAATGGGTCCTCCCTTAGTTTCTAGTTCTTTGCTACCACAAAAAAATGCTCTAAATAATTTTGTATAGATAGCACCTTTTCCTCTCTCTTTCTTTGGGCTATAGTGCTATTGCAGAGTAAAAAGGTATGAACACTTTAGTAACTTTTTGGGCATAATTGCAAATTCCTTTCTAGAGCAGCTTCACAAACAGTATTTCAGTGTGGCCATTTCTCCAACATTCCTCTGATTTGCCACTTTCCTTTTTTTGGTCAGCCTGGCCATTCTGATTCATCACTATTATTTTTATTAAAATTGTTATCTTCAAAGATCATCAATGATATTGACAACTGTAATGGGTCTTTTCCAAGGCTTTGTCATACTTGACAAGAGAACTTGACTATTTGGATACTTGGTCCATTCCCACCTTCTTAAAATTCTTTCTTTTCTTAGCTTCTGTGGCAGAGTGCTTGCTTATCACAGGATCATAGAGTTAGAACTGAAAGGGACCTTAGAGATCTTTGAGTATAGCCTCCTTTTTCACAGATGAGGAAACTAAGACCCTGTGGGATTAAATGACTTGCCCTGGGTCACACAGTCAATATCTGACTAAAGTTCAATTTGAACCCAACTCTCCTGACCTTGTGAAATATGTAAGATTGTATAAGTATTTTTATCCACATTTTTCAGATGAGAAAACTAAAACTGAGAAGTTAAATGCTTTACTCAGGGTTACATGTTTTGTAAGTGAAGGAACCAAGACTTGATCCAGGTCTTCTGATTATAAGTGCAATGTCTTTCCTGTGTGGCCCAAACCCATATAGTCTGGCACAAAGGGGCAGCTCACCCTTAACTCAACCTTTCACCCAAAATGAAGCCAACTTGTATGCGCATACACATATGTGTATATATTTATGTATAGGGGATTACAACTGGGGTATGTCTAATCAGGAAGTATTGATCTCAAGAAAGCCCAAGGAAACTCAAGGAAACATATAACTATTATTCCCATGTGAAATGGTTTTCATATAGAACTCTAGCAAGGAAGCTGCTCATAAAAGTGTTAACATCTTCACTGTCTTTAAGCATACATCAGACCAAAGCAATGATTACCTTATTCTGCAGTGAAACCTAATGGACTGGGCAGCAGAACTAGAATCATAGGTCATAAAACTGGAAGGGACCTTAGAGATAATTTAATCTCAGTCTGTCATTTGACAGAAGAGAAAATTGAGCTATGGCAAGAACTTTAATTATGTTTCTAGGTCTGTTCTTGACTTGACATATAAAGTTAGTTAAGACAGATTTAACTTCTGAGTATACTACTTCTCCCCAGAATAAGAGACATAATCACACTTTGCTACAGCCAGGGACATTGTGAGAGGCTGCCAGTTAGTGTGGGGAAACACTTTGAAGGCAAAGGGCTTTTGATAAAACTTAAAATATTCTTCCAAAATACACAGATTTAATGAAAATAGAAAAAAACCAACTGGAGATAACATCATCATTTAAAAAACAAAGCCCGTTTCTAGGGAAGTTGGAATATTTTTCTCCGTAATAGAAGAGGAATGTCACAGTGGCCCATGAGAACTGTAGCCCTTGAACTCAGTCTAGAGCCTTAAAGAATGTCATGCTATTCTTGTAGGTCAAATGAGTTAACACACAGAGGTACATTCATGATATAGCTTACATATTCTGATAATGGAGTTTAACTGCTTCAAATTTGTAATATTCTATGCTTTTTAAGGATGAAGGCCCAATATTAATTTTTGAGAAACCCTTGTATAAAGTTTTACATTTTTTCTTTAACATTAAAAGAACTGGAACATCATTTAGTCAACAAATGTCTATTAAGTACCTACTATGTGCAAGACACCACATTAAACTCTGACAACCTAGAGAATCTGTGAATCAATTCTTGACACAGGTCAGTTGGAGTAAACACACATCATTGGGGTATGAAATTAGAAGCAACCTTAGAGACCATCTAATCTAATACACCAATTTTATTTATTTGTTTGTTTATTTGTTTGGTGAGGCAATTGGGGTTAAGTGACTTGCCCAGGGTAACACAGCTAGTAAGTGTTATGTGTCTGAGGTCATATTTGAACTCAGGTCTTCCTGACTCCAGGGCCGGTGCTCTATCCACTGCATCACCTAGCTGCCCCAATACAGCCTCAATACACTCATTTTATTGATGAAGAACCTGAGATCCAGAAATGTTAAGTTTCTTGTCCAATGATACATGAGTAGGACTTCTGACTCAGGATCTAGTATCCTTTCCCCTGTAGCATACTAATTTTGATACTAAATAAGAACCTTTATTAGTTTAATTTTACAGTCCAAGAAAATGATTCCGTGAAATCGATCAAATGTTTCCAAAGCAATCAAAAAGATTTTTCCTTTTACCTTTTTAAAGGAACAAAACCCTAATTATTTATGAAGATATTCTATACTAGAAATAAATCTGTTGAGTTCTTTTTGTATTTGAAGGAAAAACCATAGAAACCAGAAGACAAAGGTTCAATTTAATTAACTGTTTACTAAACATTTAATTTGGGCAGCTAGGTGGTACAGTGAATAGAGTGCTGGGCCTAGAGTCAGGAAGACTTATCTTCCTGAGTTCAAATCTACCTGGGCAAGTCCTTAGTTTTGCCTCAGTTTTTTCATCTGCAAAATGAGCTGGAGAAGGAAATAGCAAACCATTCCAGTATCTCTGCCAAGAGAACCCCAAATGGAGTCATGAAGAGTCAGACAAGACTGAACAACAAAACATTTAATAGTATTGAATTGAGGTGACTCAGCATCAAGTCAAGCTTCTTAGTCTACTTTTTTACAGGAAAAAAAAATCATTATTTCTCTTGAGATTCTTGACCGTTGGTTCCTTCAGATGATTTTTGCTACTATTTTCTCTTGTCTTTTAAAGTATTTCTTTGGTAATTTGGTATGGAACTGAACAAGTAAATTAATTTAGGTAATATTGTCATTTTTCTTATATTGGCTCAGTCTATCTATGAACAATTAATATTTCTCCACTTATTTAGGCCTATATTTTCTAAAGAGTGTTTTGTAGCTGAATTCATAAAGTTCTTTTTTTGTAACCTGGTAGGACTCCCAAATGTTACATATATTCTGTAGTTATTTTGAGTAGAACTTCTCTTTCTATGTCTTCCTTATAGGTTTTGTTGATATTCATAACTTTTCTAAAACTGTTTTCATTCATAATAATTAAAGAACCAAAAATTCCACCCTCCAAATGTGATCTTCCTAACATCTTTTAATTCTGGTATCACCATTACAATTTGTTTAATAATAGTTGACAGTGGTGCTTTGTAAAACATTTCATTCATTCATCCAACTAGCATTTATGTCTGACACCTTATGTCTATTGCCTCATTTGATCCTTAGGGCAACAGCTCTCTGAGATGAAGGTATTATAGCTATTATCTTCTCTGAGATGAGAAAACTGAGGCTCAGAGAGGTCAAATGACTTGTTTGTGGTCACATATATCATAGTGTCAGATGTAGACTTAAACCTATGTTTTTTCTGATGCCAAAGTACACCTTTCACTAGATCATATCGCATTTATGTTCAAATTTTTAAAGTGAGAAAACAAATGTTAAGTGGTTCCTTTGAATTCTTTTTTTCCCTTTCTTTCTTTCTTTTTAATGTTGCATTAATTTTAGCTCTTTTTTTTCCCAAAATAAAAATCTACTCTGGTAATAATATGAAATGAATAATAATGAGTTTTAATGCTCATATGTCTATTTCTCTTCCTTAACTATAATCATTAAAGACAGAGTTGTAGAAAATACATGACCCTAAGATTATTTTTTCTCTCACTAGAACCTCACAACTCCTAGAATCTTTTCTTCCCTTCCAAGGCCTTTCTCTTCTTCTATATCTGCTTTGCTAATTCTTAACCATGAGTAAATACAACTATCCCCTCCCCCAATCTTTTTTTTTTTCCCATCCCAAACCTGAGCTGTCTGGAATTGCTGGGGAAAGTAGTATAACCCTAACTGTTTGCTTTACTACAACTTTATGCTATCTAAACTTTGCCTAGGCTTTGTTGTTGCTGGCAATTCTCTTACTAATTTATGGTTGACTCCAATTCCTGGCAGGCACTGTTTCAGACCTTTCCTATGTTTCTCAAGTCCTTACTTTTTTCAGGTCTCACCCCTATGCTACTCCTATGCTAACTTCATCTATTCATTCTTAATGGATAATCCAATAAGGTCCTGTTTGCTAAGACTAAACTCATATAAACCGAAGTGTCTCCATTTCTCCACTTTAAAATTTCATCTCTCTCTCTCTCTCTCTCTCTCTCTCTCTAACACACACACACACACACACACATACACACATACACAGTTTCTCTGATTAAAAAAAAGTTTTATTCAAGTCCTTTGGTTTCATATCATAGTCATTTCAACTCCCACTGCAGAGTGAACACTCTTGCGATAAATAGTAATAATGGTAATAGCAATCATTCATATTACACTTTATTTATAAATATTATCTCATTTTATTTTCACAAAAATCTTTACCCTGGGAGGTAGGTGCCATTATTATCCATATTTTCCAGATAAGGAAACCAAGGCAGGCAAAGATTAAGTGAATTGCTCATGATCATTCCACTAGTAAATGTCTGAAGCTGGGTTTGAACTCAAGTTTTCCTGACTCCAGGTCCAAACAAAAACAAAAACATCTGATATAAGGACCCCATATGATAGTATGTGTAATATTCTGTTCTAGTAGTCCCTTACCTCTCTTCTGTGAAAGGTAAGGTAAATTACAATATACTCAGTTTTTCTGAGCAAGTTGTTCTTGGTTGTAAATCTCTATCCTATGCCTTCTGGAATATCATATTCTGAGCTCTCCTTTCTTTTATAGAGGTACCTGCTCAATCATATGTGATCTTGACTATGGCTCCTCAGTACCTAAATTCTTTCTTTTTGGTTACTTGTAGTGCTTTTTCTTCTACCTAGAAGCTCTGAGTTTTGGCTATTATGTTTCTGGGAATTTTCATTTGGGTATTTCTTTCAGAAGGTGATTGGATTCATTCTATTTCCATTTAGGAAAAATCTTTTGACTTAGTTTTAATATTTCTTGCTGCTTCATAGAGTCATTGGCTTCTATTCAACACATTCTCATTTTGGGGGAGTTATTTTCTTGGGCAAAGTTTTGCATCTCTTATGCCAAGATGTTAATTCCCTTTCCAATTCTTTCTTCCATAGCTCTCATTTATTTCCCCATTTTTTCTCCTCCAATGTTCTCATTTATTTATTAAAAACTCTTAATTCTTTTAAATTCTTGTTCATTTTTTTCTGGAATTTTAATTGCATTTGTGCTCAAGCTGTTTTTGTCTTTGAACCGATGTTTTAGGGTCATTCTCTTCTTCTCAGTTTGCATCTTTAGTGTTCTTATCATCTAATAGCTTTTTGTTGTTGGATTTTTTTTTACTCGTTCTTCCAGCCTGTTTCCTGTCTCCAAGATTTATATTAGGGTCAGACTGCAAATTTCAGGAGGAAATATCTAGGCTGGTTTTCTTTGCTGCTTTCTTGGAAGAGAATGAGTGTTGTGTTACTCCAGGATTTCTGGGACAGCTCAGGCTGGGGACCTGCAAGCTTTTAGTCCTTTCAAAGTGGTCTAATTTAGTGCAAAGTTCTGCTTCCCTTATTTGAACTCTACAAATCTCTGACTTGGTTTTGGGCCTACAGTATTGCTGGACTCAAACCTTATTAGCTGGTTAGAAAGCTGTGTTGGGTTCAGAGTGATAGAATTTTAGGCTCCCCTTTTGTTGGGAATTGTGTCTTGGTTATTCCAATGAAGACTGGGCTAAATTCTGGAATGGACACCCTAATCTCTTTTAGGGTCTGAGCCACATCATTACTACTGCTTACTTCTGAGCTTGATCCTCTCTAGGTACACTCCCCTAGGTCTACCTGCCCAAGAATGCCACCCTTCCCATAACTCAGAACTGGGTAGTAAATGACAAAGCTGCCCATTTGTACCTGTGGGAACTCAGTTTCGGTCTGAATGTTCCTCCTGGATCCCATCCACAGTGTCCACAAACCTCTATCTCAGTAGGCCAACCTGGGCTGAACAAAAGAACTATTCTTTTTCTTGATTTCCCTATTAGAATTTAGTCTGGTGAACTTTCTAGATCTATTTGGAGGAGATTTCTTTTTTGGTGGGGAGGATGCTTATTGTATTGTTTCTTACAATTCAACCTCTTGGCTCTAACTGCCCTATTCTGATTTTCCATCGAAATTGTAAGGTCTTTGAAGACAAGGGCAATATTGGGTCACAGTTTTTTCATCTGTAAAGTGAACAGATTAAATGTTCCCTAAGGTCCCTACCACCTCTTGATCCTATGTCCTGTACAGTCTATCTCTGCATCCTTCATAGGCCCTACCAAAACACTACTCTATGAGATCTGTACTCAGTTACTACTTTGTATTGATTTATTGACCCCATTAATCAAATAGAATTTGTCAATTGAACAGGTTTTTTTTTTCCCAATTTAGAATGGTAGACAGAATAGTTTTGGGAGATTCCAACTGCAAGAGGAATTGGGAAGATCAAGAAAAGGATCACATCTATGCCCCATTCCCCTCATCCCTACCCCAATCACCCATAACACTACCTTTGAAAGTTAAGGTAAATGTCAGGTCAGTGTCAGGCCTTAGAACCTAATGCAGAATTCAATTTGTTATTGAGTTCTGAATGTCTCAAAAAAAGAAAAAAAATGAGGGCCCAGAATAGAGAAAAGAGAACAAAGGAGAATCTACCCCGGCATACAACAAAATATTCATAGTAGCCCTTTCTGGTAAAGAAGAATTGTAGACAAAGTAGATATGCATAAAGTTAGGGAAGGCTGAAGAAATGGTGTACGTGCCTGTAATGAAACGTTGCTGAAGCATAAAAAGTGATGAATATGAAGAATTCAGAAATACACAGGAAGACTTAGATGAACTGATGCAGAGTCAAATAAGCAGAACTAGGAAAATAATATAGACAATACAATAATGAAAATAGAAAATAGCAGCAATAACAAAAATTGTGCAAGATTCTGTAATTTAATGACCAAGCTCGGTCTCATATAAGAGTTGAGAAAATGCACCACTCTCCTCACTTTGCAAATGTGGACTATTGCATATATTATCAGACTCAGGTGGTATGTTGGTTAGTTTTTCTTTCCCTCTTTTTTTTTTTTGTTTGTTAAAAGGGATGGCTTTCAACATAGAGGAAGAGAAAGTAGTATATTCAAAACGAAGATGATATAAAAACAAAAAAAATCAATGTTTTAAAAGTTAAGGGAACCCAAAATATCCTTTGATAAGAAGTTCTACTTTCTACAGTGTGGTTAAGCTTTACAAAATACTTTCTCCAGAGGATCACTTTGAGTGGATTACACAAATATTACATCAATTTTTCAGATGAAACTGAAGCTCAGACAGTTTAAGCATACTGCTATAATTTCTAAAGTACTTTCATGTATCTGACACTTTGCTGTGTGATAAAAACAAGTCCAAAAGAGAGGCCCAAGTTCTTTCCTCCTAAAGCTTTTCTTCTCGAGTTAACTTTTTCACTTAGGAGCGGTATTTGTTATCTGTTGTAACCCTCACTGTCTCCTTTTGGACTACCATTAACAGCAAAAGCAGTGGTTGACATCTGGCAAAAATATAGATAAAGACCAAGATTATCAACAAAATGATCTATCACCCACAACAAACATATGCCAGAACAAAAGATGTAAAACTAGCAATTTTAATTACACCCAAGATGGCAGGAAGAGATCAAAGAAACCCATGCTTTGCTACGTGAGGAAAATTGCTTAGGTTACTATACAAGGAAGAGTCTTATATAAAATTAGCATGGATATGTTTATCCTTATTTTGAATACAGCTTTGTTTGGATGGAGAAACGGGCAGAAAGCAGCCAAGCAATGGGTGTCACTTATTGCTGTATTATGTTGTCAGGAAAAAAGCTTTACTTAAATATCAAGAATTATTTTAACAGCTTAACTCCTTCCCAGTTCAGCCCTATGATTTTAGTTTGTCTCCTATAACTCTTTGTAGCTTCCTAATGGTATTTTTTAAAATGCTAATTTATATCGTAGTTACATATATATAATCAATCACTAGATCAATAAGTATTTATTAAGGACTTACTAACTACTACTTACTAACTAAACACTGCACATGTTTCTGAGTCTCAGTTTCCTCATTTGTAAAATGAGACCCTTCTCATGAGGGTATCACATGAGCTGATCTAAATTAGTTAGATCTTTTCAGATCTAACATTACTTAAGTTCTCTGGGTATCAGCTTTCTCATTCAAATAAACTGTGAAGGACCTTTCAGTAAGATGCCCTACACATAATGGGTATTTAATAAATATCTGTTCAACAGTTACATATAACAAGTTACATATTACATATAAAAATAAAGAATTTTCATTTTTTAAAAAAATGCTAAGATAGTGATACGTATTTGTTCATGTTATCAAAGACGAAGTACTTTGTGTGTACATGTTAACATTTATTTTATTTGTCCCCAAGATTTTTTAAAATCTTCAGCAGAAAAAAATAAATTTCATAAATAGCTAATGATAAAAACTATCATAAAGCACCTAAGTTTTAAGGTTGAAGTCTAAATGTTAAGGATGAAATAATACTTTTCATAGGTTAATGTGGTTTCTGAGAAACTTATATCAGGTCAAACTATCAGAGAATCACAGAATCTTAAGAGCAGAAGGGGCAACAAAGACTGCCTTATCCAATCCATGCCTGCTACACAAGAAAGAGTCAGAGATCAGCCGAGAAATCCCGGGGGAATCTCCTACTCTTCTGATTTTAGTGGAAATTAATTGTATCACTTTTAAATAAAATTTTATTTTTTCTAATTACATATAAAAACAATTTTTAACATTTGTTTTGAAAAATTTTGAGTTCTAAATTCTCTCCCTCCCTTCTCTCCCCGCCTCCCTGAGATGGCAAGCAATTTTATATAGATTATAAATATATAGTAATGCAAAGCATATTTCCATATTAGTCATGTTGTGAAAGAAAACAGAACAAAAAACTTCCAAGAAAAATAAAGTTAAAAAAAGTTTATTTCAAACTGCATTCAGACTCTCTCAGTTCTTTCTCTGGAGGTGGATAGCATTTTTCATTGTAAGTCCTTTGGAATTGTCTTGGATCATTGTATTGATGAGAATAGCTGTCATTCACAGGTGAACATTGTATAATATTGCTGTTACTATATAATGTTTTCCTGGTGCTGTTCACTTCATTTTGCATCAGTTCACATAAGCCTTTCCAGGTTTTTCTGAAACCAGCTTGCTCATCATTTCATTTCTTTAAAATAACATTTATTTATTTAATTTTTTTAAATTTTTGACATTCACTTTTATAAGATTTCGTGTTCCAATTTTTTTGTCCCTTTCTTTCCTTCCCCCTCCCTAAGACAGCAAGCAATCTGATATACGTTATACATGTACAATCATATTAAACATATTTCCACATTAGTCACGTTGTGAAAGAATCAGAACAAAAGGCAAAAACCACAAGAAACAAAGAAAAAGTGAAAATAGTATTCATTGATCTGCATTCAGACTCCATAGTTCTTTCTCTGAATGTGGATAGCATTTTTCATTATGTGTCTTTTGGAATTGTCTAAGATCATTGTATTGTTGCAAAGAGCTGAGTTGATCATCATACAATGTTGCTATTACTGCGTACAATGTTCTCCTGGTTCTGCTTACTTCACTTAGCATCAGTTCATATAAGTCTTTCCAGGTTTTTCTGAAATCCTCCTGCTCATAATTTCTTATTTGCTTATCATTTCTTATAGCATAATAGTTATTTTATCACAATCATATACCACAACTTGTTTAGACACCCCCTCAATTTCCAATTCTTTGCCACCACAAAAAGAGCTGCTATAAATATGTTTGCACATATAGATTATCTTCCTTTTCCTTTTTCCCCCCTTTGTTCTCTTTAGAATACAGACCTAGTAATAGTATTCCTGGGTTAACGGGTATGCATGGTTTTATGGCCCTTTGGGCATAATTTCAAATTCCTCTGCAGAATGGTTGGGTCAGTTCACAAATCCACCAACAGTGCATTAATGTCCCAATTTTCCCACATCCCTTCCAACATTGATCATTTTCCTTTTCTGTCATATTAACCAACTTGATAGGTGTGAGGTGGTGCCTCAGAGTTGTTTTAATTTGCATTTCTCTAATCAATAGTGATTTAGTGCATTTTTATATGACTATAGATATTTTTGTTTTCTTCATCCGAAAACTGCCTATTTGTACCATTTGCTCATTTATCAATTGGGGAATAACTCAGATTCTTACAAATTTGACTTAGTTCCCTATATAGTTAAGAAATGAGGCCTCTATCAGAGAAACTTGCTGTATAATTTGCCCCTCCCCCGTTTCTGCTTTCCTTCTAATATTGGCTGCATTGGTTTTGTTTGTGTAATTTTTAATTACACAATTTTCACAATGTGTAATTAATCTAATGTAATTAAAATTATCCATTCTATATCCTATAATGCTTGCTCTCTTGTTTGGTCATAAATTTTTCACTTATCCATAGATACGACAGATAAACTATTCCATGCTCCCTTAATTGGCTTATGGTATCCCTTTTTAATATCTAAATCATGTACCCATTTTGACCTTTTCTTGGTATATGATGCAAGATGTTCGTTTATACTTAGTTTCTGCCAAGCTGCTTTCCAGTTTTCCCAGCAATTTTTGTCAAATAGTGAGTTCCCCAAAATACAATCCCTTGTCCATATTTGAGTCTTCTTATAATGAGAATCATTGTTTATTAAATGTAATTACCTCCCCACCTTTGAATTACATCTGAAGATAATTACCGTGCTTTGGAAGTATATATGGAAATTGTTTAAGTGTGTTATTTAATTGACCTCCATCCCAAATGTATTTTAAATCATTTAATCACTCCTCTTAGTTTGATGCCTTCAGAATGAAGAAATTAAAATATGGACTAACAGATAAGTACTTTGAGATTCACAATTGAAAAACATTTCAATTAAAGTTACTGGGCAGGTTAATTCTCTTTGTTTTGGTGAAAGGCCATGGTCTAGGGGAAAGAGCATGAGATTTGGAGTCATAGGAGATAGCAATATAGAGGGAACAACAATTCATAGAAGACTTAGAAAGAATGAGGAAGTCTGATTAGCATAATGATCAGCTACAATTCCAAAAGACTAATAATGAAACATGCTGCCTACTTCCTTATAATAATAATAATATCTAACATTTATATAGCTATATGTAACATTTATTTATAAATATGAATGTTCACAAAGAGTTGGATACGATTGAATTTCAGAGGCCATGTCATCCAACCTGAACAAGAATCCCTTGTACCTGAGATCCAATCAATCCTGGGATAGGTCCTGGGGTCTACAAGATATCCAACAAGACATCTTTGGCCTTTGCTTAAAAATCTTTATTGAGGAATAACCCACTAGTCAATTTAAATCATCAACAAGAATTAAATAAACCCTGCTATTTACCTTTATCCTTTGCCCTTAGCCCTATTGTGCTAAGCACTTAGGATATAAAGAAAGAGCTCCTTGCTTTCAAGGAGCTTATAGTCTAATGACAGAAACAACATGCAAACAACTATGTACAAACAAAATTTTCAGTCGTGTCCAACTCTTTGTGACCTCATTTGGGGTTTTCTCGGCAGAGATACTTGAAAAGTTTGCCATTTTCTTCTCTAGCTCATTTTATAGATGAGAAAATTAAGGCAAACAGGAATAAGTGACTTGCCCAGGGTTACATAGCTAGCAAGGGTCTGAGACCAGATTTGAATTCAGTTAGATGAGTCTTCCTGACTCCAGGCTCAGCATTCTATCCACCATGCCACTTAATTGCACCGACAAACAAAATAGAAATGGGATAAATTGGAGATAATCTTGGAGGGAATGTACCACTCACCACATCCAGAGACAGTTCATTTCACTTTAGAATGACTCCAAGCATATACAAAAATATTTATGGGAGCTCTTTCTGAGGTAGTAAAGAACTGTAATCTTAAGGGGTACCTACCAGTTGGGGAAGGGTTGAATAAGTTGTTACACATATATATATGTACAAAAATATGGATATGTGTGTATATATATATATATGTATATGTGTGTATATATATGTATATATGTATATGTGTATATATATATATATGTAGCTAGGTGGTGCAGTGCACTAGGCCTACTATCAGAAAGACCTAAGTTCAAATCTGACCTTGGACACTTACAAGCTGTATGATCTTAAGCAAGTCATTTAACAAATGGCTGCCTCAGTTTCTCCATCTGTAAAATGAGGATAACAATAGCACCTACCTCTCTGAGTTGTTACAAAGATCAAATGAAATAATAAATATAATACACCTAGCATGGTGCCTGGCACATAGTAAGTGCTATATAAATGTTAGCTAGCTGTTATATATGATGTAATACAATTGTGCTATAAAAAATGAAGGAGATGGTTTCAGAGAAACCTGGGAATACTTGTATGAGCTGATGCAGATTGGAGTGAATACAATCAGGAGAATAATTTGTACAATGAAAATGATATGGTAAAGACAAACAACTTGGAAAGAATGAGGGAATCTGATTAGTATAATGACCAACTATATTTCCAAAGGACTAATAATGAAACATGCTACCTACTTCCTCATAATAATAATGATAGTATCTAACACTTATATATAGCTATATATAACATTTATATGATAGAGAGGTGAAAGGCTCATGGCAGAATGAGACAAATATTTTTTGGACATGTCCAGCATGGAATTGTCATGTAGGTATTATTATTAGACCTATTTTACAGGTGAGGAAACTGAGACAGACAAAGGTTAAATGACTTGCCCAAGGTGATATGGTAAATATCTGAGACCATATTTAAATTTGTCTTCCTGATTTCAGGCTCTGCACTCTATACTCTGCCATCTAGCTACCTGTTATAGTACCTAAGTGATCTTCATGGCCTTTAGGTGTTGGGACCTGTAGAAACAGATAGGGCTAATTGAAAGTAGAAACAGGAACAGAGTCTTATTTCATTTATGGTTGTATGTTCATTTGGGCACTTTAGAAGAGCGATGGCAGGATTGTATATTTAAGATGGAGAACTATTTAGTGGAGACTAACAGGCTTAGCAATTATCATTCGTCATCTTGAAACCTAGTATCATCCTAGGATTCAGATTTCAGCTCAAACATTGTCAGTTAACAGGCCTTTCTAGTGCTTTGTTCTTATGTTTGTGCAACTGGAATTTGCATTATTTTGAGAATTATAGCATTTTTATAGTGCCCTGAACCTTCAGAAGAGTTCTACCTAAGTGCTATACAGATTCCCATAGAGACAAGGACGAGACCTATGATTTTAATAGTATAAGCAATTCCCAGATAAGGAAATTCCTTTTACCAAAATTACCTTTTACCAAAGGCTGGTACCTTTGCTACATTTTATAGCCTCAGAGAGTTACCTAGAGTGCCTGGAAGTTGAATGTTGTGCTCAGGATCACACTCAGTCAGTATGTGTCAGAAGCAGTACTTAAACCCAAGTCTCCCTGGTTTTGAGTTTGGTCTTCTAGTTATTACACCATGTTGCTTCTCAGTTGGTGTGGAAAATAAAATAGAATGTTGATTGCATACATTTCATTACTTTAAGTATATATACATATATATATATACATACACACATACATATACACACATACACACACACACCCACACACCCACCCACACACCCACACACACACACACACACACACACACACATATATATATATATATATATATTTTTTTTTTTTATTGTGCTGGTGGACTGTGATTCAGGGTCCTGTGGTCTCATGTTGGAATGGAGACAGGCTGAAGAAAGTAACACCAAAAAAATATGTGCTTTACTTACTAAGGAATGTTGACTTCAAAGACTAATTTTGACCACTTAAATGCCATGGTCAGCCATTAAATACTGTTGTATTTAGTGCTGACATTTTTTTCCTTGGGTCATTGAGGCTTGAGACCCAGCTCATTCTTCTAGACCAAGATTTCTGTGAGTAGAAAAATGACCAGAATTAATACAAAGCTATAGGCAACAAGATTTAAACAGGATTTGGTTGATATGGAGAGACACAATTGAAGAAGTGTTGGACAAATTATTTTCCCTAAAATCTTTTGCTTTCTTTCATGTATAATGTCTGGGGACCTCATATCCCATCAGCCCCCTGAATAGACTCATACACTCTCTTATTTGAGATATGAAAGCCTATACCTGAGTTCTAGATTGAGTCACCTCTACTTTTTGCTAGTTTTCTTTCTTTGGTGCTTCATTCCTTCTTGGGCCTCCTACTCTTCTCTCCACTGTCTGCTTTTGATCTTTCTTTTCCCAGTCTGAGTAGGTATATACACTTTTGTTGTTCAGTCATTTTTTTCAGTTCTGTCCAACTCTTTGCAGCTAACATTTCAATAGTACCAGGCACTGTGCTCAGCACTTCATGATGATTATTTCCTTTGATCCTCACAGCAAACCTGGGTTATAGGTTGTTATTATCCTCATTTCATAGATAAGCGTCTGAGGTCAAATTTGAGCTCAGGTCTTCCTGACTAGGTCTAGTTCTCTATCCATTGTGCCACCTAGCTGTCCCATGTATTTTGAAACATATTACAGAAACTTTCCCAAGGCTCAGAAGTTTGTTCATTTGGATATTCATAACATATTTATAGAACCACTTATGAAAATAGTTCTAAGTATAATGGACCCTCACTTGCTATCATTTAGTGTCTATTGATTATGGAGGAAAAAGGACCACTGTTGATTCAGGAGATCTATTTCAATTGGGATCCCCATTAGGTTATTACTAAACTCTTTGAAAGGGGGTGGAATATTAAGTGCATTTTACATAGTACATAGTATCATAGCACAGACATTGGAGGAGAGCAAAATTCTAGAGAGATGATTGAAAAGAAGATAAAAAAGGTACAGCAATATTAATCATGAAAACGCTGGAGTTATTCAGTGTAGATTTCCAGAAATTGATTTTCTCCTAGTATCTAGAACTGGAACCAACCTTAGATATCATCTTATCCAGCTCCCTTATTGTACAAATAAGAAAACTAAGTATCAGGGAGGGTAGGTGACTTGCCCATGATCTCACAAATAGTAAGTAACAGAATAAGAACTGAAATCTATATTCTCTAGTTCCAAGTCCAATATACTTTCTACTACTCCCTGTTGCCTATCTTTCATGAAGTATTAGTATCTTGATCTGGAATCCACTGACCCAAATCATCTTCCCAAAATATCTTGATTAGTTCTGGAGCATATGAAAAGGGAGCCCTACCCATGAGCAATTTAAAATTTCCATTACTTTCCAATATTTACTTGGTATGGAATTCAGCCAAAACATTGTAATTTTCTGCTTTCCTCCCCTAACGTACTACTGTTTGATGGATGAAAATGTTTGGCCACCCCAACTTATTCTAAGGGACTTCCTTCCCAGTCTCTCTCCACATTACTTTTCTGCAAATCTGAAATAAAAGCACGTTTGGCAGATTTTTATTTTTCCTATGGCAAGTTTTTGTGTCTGCTTTCAACAGGCCATCAGAATAATTCAGGGTTTTAAGAGGGTTTAAAAGTCTATCCCTTAAAAGTAAAACCCACCAAAAGAAAGAGAATTGAAACAAACAAACAAACAAAAAAAAAACAAAAGAAAGAGAATTGGCATGAGTTTGTATATCTTATTCAGACATCCCAACTCTGATTGGTTTGTTAGCTAAAAAATGTCATTAGAAACCATGTGACACATCTGCAGTCCTTTCTTTACTTCTTTTGACTTTGGGTAATTCATTTTAGTTTGTTTTGCAGAACATAATAAGAGTCACAAAGCAGTCCACAAGACTAATAATGGATGGACCACTGGGTTACAAAGAAAGATAGGATAGGATACCAGGAAGAGAGTTCTGGATTAGTAGTGCAGGGATTTGCCTTCAGATTCTTGATTTATTATGTATTACTTGTGTAACTTTGAGAAATTAAACTCTCTGAGTGTTAGTTTTCTCCTTGTAAAATAGGGGTGCTGGCTATCATTAATGTTCCTTCTAGTTCTAAATCTTATCATCATAGGATTTAGCTACTCTTAAGACACATAAGAACTTTCTCTGTTGTCAACTCAATGGTAACTTTCCCACCAGGCTGTGCATGGTGATGGCAGTGGGGGTATAAGAAGAAGCTGAAAAAGGGAAACAGGTGATAGTTGGAAATCTTCCAGTATAAACGAAACCCGTTAGCTTCAGCTGGTGGCATGATGCATCCAACTTAGTATTAAAATCATTTCCTTTCAAAAAGTGGTACAAATGAATTGTGATAAACAATTTCTGTCCCATATCTTAGAGTGTGTATTTAGAAGAAATTAGAATTTCTTGTGCTTAATAGCCTGCCAAAGTCTGCTAAAGGTTATTCTGACCTTCCAGTGTTGTTTGAGCACATTGGAAAGTACAGACGTGGAGATGTGGGGGCCCATAAGTCTGTTTATCTCCGAGAAATGAGGCAGTTGTTGCCCAGCTGAATAAAGGAGACTGCACAACTCCTGTTACTACTCTGTCCCTGCTCCCAAGCTTGATAGTACTTCCTTCCTGACCTCTCATGACTTCCTGCTCTGGCCTTATCGGGGCAAAAAACTTGACACTGTACTGGATGTGCCACATGGAACACACTTAAATTCCTTAAATGGAAATCTCTTGCCTTTACATTTACAAACAACTGTCACCCACCAAAAAATGTTCTCTACATTTTCATATTGATGTTCTCATTTCCCTGGGAAGGTAGGGTTGATGAAATGCGGGGGAAAAAAGAAAGGAAAATGAGCATTCTCCTATCACCATCCCTCTTCTTTCTTTTACTTCCCCTCCCCCAACCTGTATGTTCAATTGACAAGTTTTACCCACTAGTCTAATGTATACCTACTGTGAAAAGTAAGGGACTGGGGGGAGAGGAAGATCTGGGAAGCACTATAGACCAACTGGAATAGTGAAGTGAGGAAAACCAATGTTCACAGAAGCTTTGGAAACAGTGCTGTGCTTGCAGGGAGTTCTAATTTCTGTGGAGCAAGTAGAACCAAAGATAGTCTTCCTTCATTTTGTCACCCATGTCCTGGGGTTGTACTGTTCTTGAGTCTGCTTCTGACTCTGAGTGAGAGGGTGGCTGGGTATATTAGGCATGGCTGTGTAGCTTACCAACATGGCCCTTATAAGACAGACTGGAAGACCAAATTTCACTTTGGTTTTTGGTTGGTTGATATGTGCTGCTGTACTTCCTCCCAACTCCTACCCCCTTTTCAGTTATATTCCCCAAGCTTTTATTAAGCACCTACCATTGGAAAAATGCTACACTCTTTTTTTTTTTTAATTCCATAAAGTTGCAAAATTAGAGATATAGATAAACTTTATTTTAAAACTGAGTATGCAAATGCCAAATCCACAAAAAATCAAGTGAGACTCAGTGAATCCTCATAGCTCAGCAGTTTAATCAGAGAGAGAAAGAAATAGCCTGAGCTGCTTTCTGCTGTATTTGTTATAATTTAAGAGAGATGGTATGATGTAGTGGGTAGAAAGCTGACCTTAAATCAGAGAGAGCTGGGTTTAAGTCTCTTCTTTCACATATATTAACCATTTCTCTGGCCTACGCAATTTTCAAAGACTACAAAATGAAGACCTGCATTTCTGGCCAGTTTCCTCGCCCAGGAGTTCCCTGTACTACTGGAATCACAGATCTACTCCCTGTTTTCATTGTACTCAATCATTACATTGGGACCTCTGTACAGAGCTCATCAAGGAAACCCAAGGTGCCACATGAAAGAGGGAAGGAACTTTGAGTTTTCTCTGAATGTTGTTTAATGCCCACATTAGTAGTGAATCCATGAGAGTTTCTAGAGCAACACAGTTTTCATGAGCTCATAAAGTCTCTTGAAATGTGACCATCTTTTACCCAGGTTAGAAGCATTTCCTTAGATATGATTCAGGGTAGGCGGGCCTAACTCTTCAGATGTCAGAAGTTTTCATATTAGAGGCATGTACAGTCCTGGAGTGGATCCCATTTTTTATTTCAAAGGAATTCCCCTTTTGAAAACTTCTACTGTATAAGGCAGAATATTGAACTTTTTTTTTTTAGGAGAAGAAGAATTAGAGAGAAAATGCCTCCTTTCTCTTTTCTGTTGAGTGAGCAAATTCATGTATGTATATCAAGTTAACAAGCATTAAGTAAGTGTTTACTATGTGCCATGTACTGTGCTAACCACTGGGAATACAAAGATTAGCAGAGAGTATAAAATCTTTTTGAGTTTGTCATTTCAGGACAGCAGCAGTCCTAGAAAGAAATGTCATCTCATCACTCCAGTCATCTTCATATACTGATGAACAACTTAAGTTGGAAGTCATTTGTGGATTGACTCTAAAAATCATCATTTGTTCACAAAAAAGTATGTAATTGGCGATTAGCTAGGTGAAATGCATGGCAATGAGTACATTCTCTTCTTGCTTTTGAAAAATGGATATTTTGATTGGCTAAACTTTAGACTAAAGATACATGCTAAATTGCCTGACATTCTTTGTTCAAAAACTTTATCTTTTTTTCTTTGTGTTAAATACGATGATTTTTGATCATGAGGAGACACAGAAAATAGCAACAGCCCAAAAGATCCTGTCATATCTTTGTAAACTCAGGGATGTTCATTCCAGTGTCTTGACCACTTTCTAAAACAACCTTTTGACCATCTATAACCTTTCCTGATAGAAGTTACAGATGGAAAAGACTGATGAGATCATCTTGTTTATTACCGGTTCATGTAGAATGGCTCTCTCTGGCTTTCTGGAGATCTTGGACCAGTCTACTTTTAAATGACTCAAACAACAATAAGGTTTCCAGTATTCCCCTAAGGGAGATTACTCTACAGCCTAATGAGACTTTTCCTGCTACACAGTCTGATGATTCCTTTGCTACATTTCTGCTCATGACTCTGTTTTAGGCCTCCTCAGAGAATGGAAGACTTCTGAAAAAAAATCATAGACTTCAAATTTAGCTTTCTCATCAAGAGGTGATATTAAAAATTAGAAATACTTCTTCTGAGTGCCCATAGACCCTACATTATGACTGTGGTACTGTGGGCCCTCTATCAAAATAAAGCTAAAACAAGACCTAGTCTTTCCGTATAAGAATTTACCATCTAAAATACATGAGACAAATTTAAGGTTTGAGAAAGGAGGTGGAGATCGTGAATCCTTTGGAATCGTGGTTCATCATTGTACTGATGAGATTTCCCAAGACTTTCAGAGCTGATTGTCTTTACCATATTGTTGTTAGTGTATAAATAGGTTTATGGGTTCTGTTCACTTTGCTGAAGTCTTTCCATGTTTCTCTGAAACCATTCCTTCATTATTTCTTAGAGCACGATGGTATTCCATCACATTCATATGCTGTAACATTCAGCAGTTCCCCAGTTGATGGGCACCTCCTCAGTTTCTAATTTTTCACCATTGTAAACAGAGCTGCTATAAATTTTTTTTTTTTGGTATTTGAATCCTTTTCTTCTTTCTTTGATTTGATAAATATATATTGCATTGAATAAGGTTGAATGTCTCTGGTAGAAGTGGTTGGAAAGGGAAATAAGAAGAAAATATGGGCTAGCTTCTTCTATTCATGAAATCCAAGGAAAGTCTTCCATTTGTTTAGGTTCAACTTATATAGTCCCACCATATAATTAGAAAAAGTTTTGGGAGTCTGGATATATAAACCAGATGGTTCTGAAGCCCAAGAGTGTCCTCAGCTAAATTGCATTACAAGGAATGGTAAAGAATATCCACTTTCTTTTGTTGGACTTCAGTTTGACTCTGAAAAGATAATATAAAATGGTATAACTTCTAGAAAAAGGAAAGTGTTCATCCCTGTTCACTATGTGTTGGCTTAACTACATCTAGGGGATTATGTTTATAGCTCTGAGCACTTCAGTTTCTTAGAAACTGAGAAATATATTGATAAACTGGAGAGTATCCAAAGGAGCGCAATCAGGAGGGGGAAGGGTCTTGAGTCTATGTAATTAATATGAGGATCAATTGAAGGTGTATATAGATAATAGAAGGTGTATATAGATAATAGAAGGTGTATATTGATAATAGAAAAGTCAGATGTGTTATAATAGTTCTCTTCAAGGAATTGGAAGACAACATGTCATGTGGAAGAGGGGTTAGACATGTTCTCTTTGGTCCCATGCGGAGCACCAAGAGCAACACCAGGATGTTGCAAAAAGACAAACTTAGGCTTGATGTCAGGAAAAACTTCCTAAGTTAAAAAATACAGTGTGTTGTCTTGGGAGGGAGAGGTACCCACTTTTTGGACTTGGGTTGTACCAGATGGCCACTAACGTGTCTTCCAATTTTAAAATTCTATGATTCTGAAAATTTTATTACATCCCCAAATTTTCTTATTATTGGATCAACAGTTAAAACACAAAACTCTTTTTGTTGTGATGGTATTTGTTAAAGCTGCATTTCATTTTTGTTGCTTAGAAATATTTTATCATTAGAGTATTAAATTTTTTTTCAGAACAAGTACAACTTACGTAAATTATACATGACCAGCTTTTATGAAATATCAACTTTCACTAATTTTGTTTAGCTGAAAAATCATTTCAGTTTTGTAACACTCTCCTGTGACAAAAGAATGATCCCAAACTTCAAAGAATTTGAATTACTTTTTAATTTTTTAAATAATATTTTATTTTTCCCAATTAAATGCAAAGACAATTTTTAATTTTCATCTAAAATTTTTTGAGTTCCAAATTTTCTCCCTATTTCCCTCATCTCACCCCCTGAGATGGTAAGCAATTTGGCAATTTGATATAGGTTATACATGTGCAATCATGTAAAACATATTTCCATATTGGTCATATTGTGAAAGAAGACACAGATCAAAAACAAAACAAACAAACCCAACCCACAAAAAATAAAGAAAATGAAAAATAATATGCTTCAGTCTATATTCAGATTCTATCAGTTCTTCCTCTGGAGGTGGATAGCATTTTTCCTCATGAGTCCTTTGGAATTGTCTTAGACCACTGTATTGCTGAGAATAATGAAGTCATTCATAGTTGATCATCATACAATATTGCTGTTACCCTGCACAATAGTCTCTTGGTTCTGCTCACTTTACTTTGTATCAGTTTATGTAAGTCTGGGCTTTCCCGAAAGCATCCTGCTCATAATTTCTTATAGCATAATAATATTCCATCACAGTCATGTACCTTGTTCATACACTTGTTCAGTCATTCCTCAATTGATGGGCATCCCCTCAACTTCCAATTCTTAGCCACCACAAAAGGAGCTGCTATAAATATTTTTGTACAAATAGGTTATTTTCCCTTTTTTTCTTTATCGATTTGAGTTACTTTTACAAATGTACTACCAAAGTCTCAAACTAAATATTTTAAATAGAAAAAATTACTCCTTTTAAAATAGCTTGGTAAACATATTTCTGTGGTTTGTGTACATACATACTTTTTTTTTTTTAAATAGGAAACCTTGGTAGAAGTACTTGTCTTTATTAAATAAAACATAACATTTTCTGGGATAGTTTTTCAATATTCTAGTTGGTCTTTTGATACCAGAAGTAAACTTTCCCCAAAATGAAAAGTTTGAATGTGATTTTCTTTAGTGGTTAGTTGTGGTTAAGTTCCCTCCTCCACCCCCCTCCTTTGGTAATAGCATCAGAGGATTATAAAGACAGTTAAGTACTTAGGGTGTATATTTCAAATCAGACTGGAAATTGAATCAAATGATTTACAGATTTTCATGTCACATTTGTTCATGGCCAATTACTACAATAAAAAGATGCAATTAATAATTTTACAATTAAATAATTTAATGTATCATGCTATAACAACTATCGAAACATGATTTAGTCATGACAATTTTTGTATAAGTGAATTAACCATGATGTGAAATGCTTAAAAGATGCAAACTGTTGCTTGTTATTTTAAATTTCATGATGCTCTTAAATTCAGGTAATAATTTTATTTTTTCCTGATACCTTTTCAAATTTCAAAATGAGTATAATAAAACCACAATTCAGCATTCTAAATCTTATACATCTTTGCAAGTGCAAAGTCAAGATAGATAATGTATTAATGTATTAAATTACAAAATTTTGGTAAATCAACATGCAGTGCTCTGTAATATAATGCAATCACATTTACATCAGGAGTCCTATCACTTTAATGATAATGTTTCATTACAAAAATTTCATTTAAGTACCATTTCAGCATGTCCTAGTTACTTTTGTACAAATAAAAGGCTTAGATTTCAAGTAAGACACGTTCCTTCTTTGCAAAGAAAGTTATTAGGACACGAACTACTCAAAACAAATGTAACAAGGTAATCTCGTTATAAAAGGTAGCTTGGCTCCATTTTGGAATTGGTCCCAAACCAGGTAGAGTTTCATGAATCAAATGCTATTATAATTCTACCTTATGGAGATTTAACATGACCATTTTTGATCAAGATATTTGTTTGAAATATCCTTAAATCTTCAAATATTGGAAACTTGATATTGGATAGCATTTTTAGGTAACATTAACTACAGTTGACTTGAAGTGGAAATTCTTCACCTTCCTCTTTTTCTTCAATTAAAATGATAACTTTTCTCCAAGTTAATTTAATACTTACTTGGTATACAAAAATGCCTTTTAAATAACAAATATAGATAAATATAACACCAGCATTATGGATCTATTATTGTTTCGTATAAATAACCCTCATTTCTCTACAAATGCTGCTATGGTATAGGGACCTTCATGTTTCCTCTTGCTGAAGCTTCAGTCTTTGTATTTAATTTGCTAATTATCTATTCCATTGCTTCATAGATTTTATTAGTATTAGACCATATTGTATTTCCTTCTAGGAAGTTGCTAAGGCTCACTTCTTTCACAGTGATTATGGCTTTATGAGTCAAAATGATCTTTTTTGGTTCTTGAGGATGTGGTTTGTATGCATACATGTGTGTATATATATATATATATATATACACACACACACACACACATACATATATACCTTTCATCTACTGAAAGCATATTTACAAATGAAATATTTGTAGATGTAAACTCCATTGCTTTATCTATGAGATAGACTAGGAATGTTCCTCCATATCTGTTTAGTTCTTGCTGAACCCACAAGTGATTTTAAGATGGAAGACATTCCCCACTCTGTGCTGAGAATTTTTTTTGTTGTTATTCAGTTGTGTTTGACTCTTCATGACCCCATTTGGTTTTTTTGGGGCAAAGATACTGGAGTGCTTTGCCATTTGCTTCTCCAGTTCACTTTACAGATGAGGAACTGAGGCAGAGTTTAGTGCCTTGCTCAGGGTCACACACCTAGTAAGTGTCTGAGGCCAGATTTGAACTCAGGAAGATGAGTCTTCCTGACTCCAGATTGGATACTCTATCCACTTTGCCATCTAGTTGCCCATTGAGAATTTTAAAACTATGCATTTTCCAGTGAGATCCAGTGGAGTGTCAATCAACACATAAATTGCAACCACATATGTTGCATTCATAGGATTTGAATATTTGCACAGCAGTTAATGTGACTGTTTTCCATGGTTGGTCAAAAATATGCTCTGACATCCATATCTTCATGATTTAATTGCTAGAGGAAAAAGATGACATCACCCTTCTTCTATTGTTACTGCATTTCACAGAATCAGAATTTCAAGGAATGATAAGGATCTGTGTACTATGTAACCCACTCTTTTACAACCATGGAAACTGAGGCCTAGAGATGACCACAATCTGCCTAAAGTCAACTAGTTAATGATTATTACTAGGTCCTCTGATTTTTGATCCAGTGCTCTTCTCACTATATCATATTATGCTGTGATGTTTCTATGGAAACCTTCTCATGAGTCCTCAGCCTCCTTCCTTATTCCTAGGAATTTTGAAACTCCCTGGTGAATTGTCATAATATTCAGCAATGAAAATAATGCTTAACTGGAGACATATTTACACCTTAATGATCAATTGTAACTTTTTGTTTTGTTTTGTACTAAACTCTTCCTGCTTCATTAAAATACAAATGCCTTCTGAGTAAATATTTGAGTTTGTAAGTGAATATTCAAAAGTATGTTTGAATTTCAAATGTTTTGTATTTTGGAGCAAGCATTTAGACATATTTTTACACAGTGACCTTTTAAATCAAGTTATAGTTTAATAAATGATTCTCCATGGTAATAGACTTAGAAGTAAAATGTTGATGAACTTGTTAACTCTTTTTCCTTACTTGTGTTATTGTTCCCTTTATCTTCAGTCATTACATGCCATACCATTTAAACATATGCCAGAAGCTGAGCTGACTTCCCAGTAACAAGGAATATCTGCTTAGACCCATAAGGCCTTAGAACGGAAAGGTGCTTGGGCAGCTGAACTTCCTCATACGGGTTGTCTCTATTAGTTGGAATGTGAATGCTGTGTGATTAGGGACTGTCTAACTTTCCTGTCTATATCCCCGGCACTTTGCAGAGTGCTCAGCACATGGTAATAAGTCTTAATAAATGCATTTTCATTTATTCATTCAAGAAATCACAGGATCACAGAGCTTCAGGTTGGAAGGAGCATCAGTTGTCATCTAATCCAACACATATTCACAAAAGTACTACTTCTTTCTGCAATGCATCAGCTTATGATTGTTGCAAAGGATGAAAGCGTACTGAAATTCTAAGAAGAACTTAATAAAATTCTCCAGATCAAGTTAATAAGTTAATCCTTTAATAAAGGATTTAAGCCTGAACCATTTGCATTGGAAGCTCTTCATTGGCACAAAGGATGCTGACAGCACTGCTTGACTGTGTGAGGGGAGGAGTTGGTGTGAGGGCTTGGGAGAAAAACAACCTTTTTCTTCCTTTCTCCTTTGAGGACATATATGGTTCCAGACACTTTTTGGGAAGAAATCTGGAAAGAAGATGAAAAAAATTTAGAAGGCAGACACATAGGGGAAAGTTGTCTCCTCAACATTTTAATGATTTCCACCTTGCTTCCCTAGAGACTTTGGGGATTTTCTCCCTGGATTCTTTGTGGAGGATCTAGGAAGAACATGGACAAGAATCGCAAAAGATGAAAATGTACAGATTGCGGTTTGTACTCATGGAGAAAAAACCCACATTGAAAAGGTCAAAGGTCCAATGAAATATAAATGTTAAAAATGAATCACATTGATATAATGCTTTAAATTTTATCAAACACTTTTCTGATTATAACTCTATGACATGGCTGTCAAAAAATTTTTTTTTGTTCTGATCTGAAATACCAACTATCACAGGAGAAAGTTCAAAAATAAAAACTTCTTCTACCAGTATAGATCAGCCACTTATTTATGAGTTATAGACTTAGAGAATTGCTTGAGAGATTAAATGACCTGCCTGTGGTCTCACAATTCATATGTGTCAAAGTTAGGACCTGAACCTAGGTCTTCCTGATTCCAAGGCTGACCCACCCACATCGCCCTCCGTGAAGTATTATTATCCACCCCCCCCTTTTTTTATAGGTGAAGAAACAGAGGTTTTTTGTAATTTTGGAAAAGATTTGTATTTTACGGGGGGGGGGGGGCAATTGAGATAAGTGATTTGCCCAGGATCACACAGCTAGCACATGTCTGAGTTCAGATTTGAACTCAGGTCCTCCTGACTCCAGGATCTATGCTCTATCCACTTTGTCACTTAGCTGTTCCTTGTTTTCATCTTTCTACAGTTGATAACTCTTTCCAATTTGACTTTATCTGAAGTTGGCTGCCAGGTGGTATACAGCGCTTGGTAGTGCAGTGGATAATGTTCTTGATCTGCCATCAAGAAGACCAAAGTTAAAATCTACCCCCAGATACTTAATTATCTGCTTCAGTTTCATTAGCTGTAAAATTGTAATTGTAAAATAATAATAGCACCTACCTCCCAAGGTTGTCATAAGGATCAAATGGGATATCTGTAGTGAGCTTGGTATAGTGCCTAGTACATAGTAAATGCTTAATAAAGGCTTGTTTCTTTCCTTCAGCTGACAAAACCCTTAGTTTCCTTGAATAATGATCTTTGAATTCTTAAATGTTTTTCCATAGCTTCTCAGTAAGTGCTGAATTCAGTTGCCATTTCCCCTAACTCATCATACCATCAAATTCTTTTTTTTTTTCCTAGACAAGTTTTTATTGAAAAGAATTTTCTAAAACGGAAACAATGTGAGCTCTGGTTCTCACACGAAAAGAGTAACTAGAATTTTCTCATAAAATTGATCCTTTTAAAGTCAAGAATGCCCAGAAATGTTCAGTTCTTAAAAGCAGGTTCTGCATGGACCCCAAAGCTAAATCTGAAGTAGGTGATACAAAAGGAATTAGGCTTTATAGGAGACTCTCCAGTGGTGCCGCTCCTTCTGGAGCACACAGTGTCCTAAAAGCAGCTGCAATATTCCGAGCTTCGAGTGCAGAACAGCAAGAGGAAAAGAATGGCAAGAAAAAGCAAGCAAGCCAGCCGCCCTCTCTAATCGGCATTCTGTGCCCTCCACCACTGTTCGTCTGAAGACCTGAAACATACATGGAGATTCTCAAGCCCTCATCCATGGCAGCCCAGGTTTGAGTCCTCACTCCAGTGAGCTCCTCGCTTCTTGGCAACAAGTCTGATGAACTGGGAATGACTGGCATACAGCTTGAGCTTGTCAGTGATGTCCACCGATTCACTTTCCCAGCATCATCTCCTGCTTCCAGAGCCAGATTATCCATCGTCTCACCTGTTTCATCACATATACCATCAAATTCTAATTACGTCAGATTTTACTGTCAGACAATGAGGTACTTTGGGTACGTGCCTTAACTATTTCATGTCACTAGAATAACCTAAAATGAACCCATCATACCGTTAACTTTGCTTGTTTTGTCCTCTTAACTTGCATGTTCAATGTTTTATAAGCAAAGTTCCACAATCTTTTAAGCCTAATGCCACTCTCTAACTCCATTAAGATATATAAATAGACCCAGGGCAGAATGAATATTTGCCAGTGCATCAGTAACCCCTGACCCCACCCCATGACACACTATATAAACTGCTGTTTCTTAAGGAGGGGACTCCTTTATTTCCTAAAAGAGTTTGCAGTTTAAAACTTTACTCTTTTCCCTTTCATTCTGTCAATATTTGTATAAATAATGACATTCATACACAGAAAATCCTTAGAGTACTTTCTTTTTGAGAGTGCTTGTAATCTTATTGTATGCCAGAATTCCTTGAGTTTATTAATATGCACTACACATTGTGTTTATTTCTGCTATAAAAAGTTATTGCCAGATTATGGCCTGTCTGTTCCTGATAGTGGTTGTGTTTGTCTATGAGCACAGGGTCATCTGATAACAACTTGTAGCATCATGTGACTAAATGATGTTTAAAATGGGTACAAGCCAGACTCATAGGACTCCCCAGTACACTTTTAGAAGGTCCTATCAACAAAAGAAAGTTCAAGGTATTTTGGAAGAGGTCAGTGACTTCAAGCAACTTCATAACCATTCTGGATGTGTTCCTTCCTGCAGAGATGCAATTACAATAAATGCTGTACAGTAGGAACTGTTTTCACTTTTGGAGCAAGGACAGATTTGGGTAGGGAAATTAACTTAAAACTTATCTTCTTTTCAGAAAGGAATAATCGACTATTTTTAAAATTTCAATCGGTTACTTGCTAAAAATGGGTCTGTACATAATTTTGCTATAAGTTCTAATTATTGAAGAAGCTGCATGGTATAGTAGAATGCTAGAATAGGATTCAGGAGGACCTGGGTTCAAATCCCACCTCTTACACTTAGCTGTGTAAGCATGGACAAATCATCTACATCCTTTGAGCCTCAGGCAACTCTCTAAGGCTACTTACAGCCTGTTGGGTGAGGGAGTTTCCACATCGAGGTGACTGTAGGTCATTGACATACTAAATAATTATTTATCAAAATTATTAAGTCATATTTCCCATAGTTGTTTCAAAATATATACATTGCTAGGAAGTAACTGCTTAGAAAAATAAAAGACTCATCACCATCCAAATCTGTAGAAACTGGCATCTTCCAGATAATCAGACATGAGTGTACTTTTTGTATTATAAACTTAATAGAGTGCTGGCCCTGCAGTCAGGAAGACCTGAATTCAAACCTGAACTTCAAATTGGACACCAGCTGTATGATCCTGGGCAAGTCACTTAACCTCTGTTTGCCTCAGTTTCCTCGGCTGTAAAATAGTGATCATAATAATAGCACCTACCTCACAGGGTTGTTGTGAGGATGAAATGAGATAATAATTATCAAGTAGTTAACACAGGTGCTTGCAAACGCACTATATAAATGTTCCTTCCTTAAAACATGTCTTTCCTAGAATACTGGTTAGACCTGCAAGAAAGGATAGTATAAGATGTTTATGGCCAGAACTGGTTGTCCAGTGTGGTTAGGCTTATTACTGTAGCTTTGCATTTAGTTTTAGACAATAGAAGGTCACTTGAATGTTTTCTTGTTCAAATTTGACTTGATATATGAAAAAAATCTTATCCTTGTTACTATTGATAATAGCTCACATTTGTATTTGAGCCTTGCTAAAAACAAACTCCAAGTTTTGTTTTATTTCTTGTGAAAAATCTTGAAGGATTTTGAACTAATTTTAAGATATGAATGAAGTGAGGGTAATGGGTGGTGTGTGTGTGTGTGTGTGTGTGTGTGTGTGTGTGTGTGTGTATAAAACTGACATTTGAGAATTTAGACAAATCACTTGATCATACAGAGCTCAATTTTCTCTATTAAAAATGGGGATAAGTGTACAGAATATCATACAAATGCCAGTTACTTTTTATTGTTGTAAGAGATTTGCTTTATAAATGAAGAAACATTATATAAATGAGATCTTTTCTTATTGTTGAGGTGTTAGGAGGTGAGAAAATAGAAGGTATAACCCAAATTCTTTATATGATGTCTGTAACACAGTGCTATAATAGATTACAAAAAAATGATCTCCAAGACTAGATGATTTAGGAAGAGGCTATTGTCTAGCAACTATATTCAATTTTCAACTAGCTCTTTATTAAGCCACGGATCTTGGGAAAATTCCTTAACTCTTTATTTATTTGTTATTTTTGCCTGGGATTTCTCCTCAGTAACACTGACTTTGTTCTTTCAAGCCTCAGAGAAAAGGTGCAGCATAAGTGAACTTTACTATTATTATTCCTGAGGGTTGACTATTCTAGGAGTACATTGGCCTATACAAGTGACAAGTCAACTCCGCTTCCTCTGCTGTCTGCTTTTTCTTCCTTTCTTTCAAAATAACATGCTAACCTTCCAAAATAAACATGAAAAGGGAAATAGATGAGTGAGTACGTAATCACACAGATATCTGAAGCAGCAGGCTGTAAAAAATGGGTGAAAATAAAACACTCATCAGAAATTTCATTTTGCTTCTGCCAGGGACTGATTAGAATCCTCATCTTGTCCTTATGAAATTTTTAGAGACTTTTATATTTTTCTGACAAACTATTTGCAAAAATTGTGACCAGCTTAAAAAACATATCGATAAGACCAACTCTTTGCCTCAGAAGGGAGATTCTCCTATGAATATCTTAGACTGCTGGTAAAACATAGCTTCCTTCTTTAAAAAAAAAAATCTTTAAAAAAGTAATCCTGAACTTAACAAACATCGAATTAAATGGGTATGTCCACATAAAACAGCAAAAGAGGATTGGATGTAAAACTGTAGATCTCTATTATGAACAACTTACTTTTCTTTTAAAATATACAATTAATTAAACATGTAACTTTCAAGACTATCTTGCTTGTCTGTAATGCTTTCTGATCTTATATCCATCTCTTCTGTTAAAAAATGCTTTAATTTGTTTCTTTCCTTCCTTCTTTCTTTATCTTTTCTCTTTCTTTTTCTTTCTTTCCTTCCTTTTTTCCTTCCTTTTATTTCTTTCTTTCTTTCTTCTACCCTATCCCTAACTTTCCTCTCCTTCCTAACTCCACCCTCAGATTAAAAAAAAGAAAAAGAAAAACTTTGTAACACATATGTGTGTTTATATGTATATGTATACATATACATATATATGTTACAAAGGTCAAATATATTTTGTTTGACTATATATGTGTATGGATGTGTATGTGTGTGTGTATATGTTTATAGTCAAGCAAAAAAAAATTCCCATGTTGGCCATGGCTAAAAGTTTATGTCTTATTCTTCTCTTGAGTCCATCATCTTTTGTCAGGAGGTAGAGAATATGCTTCACTTAATACTTTGGAGTCATGGTTGGTCATTTTAATTGATTACAGTTCTTAAGTTTTTCAAAGTTGTTTGTCTTTACAATATTGTTATCATTGCATAAATTGTTCTGGTTCTGCTCACTTCACCCAACATCAGTTCATGCAAATCTTTACAGGTTTTTCTTAAATCATCCCTTTCTTTACTTCTAATGGTAAAATAATATTCCATTATGTTCATATTCCATAATTTGTTCCACATTCCCTAACTGATGGGTATCAACTTAGTTTCCAATCCCTTGCTATATCAAAAAGAGCTGCTAATATTTTTGTGCAAATGGGTACTTTTCCTTTTATCTTTTTTTGGGACATAGGCATAGTAGTGGTATCACTGGGTCAAAAGGTATTTACAGTTTAGTGATTTTTGGGGAATAGTTCCACATTACTTTCCAGTATGGCTAAACTAATTCATAGCTCTACTAATAGTGCATTAATATACTTATTTTCTCACAACCCCTCCAACATTTATCATTTACTAATTTTTGCTAATCTATTTGGTATGAGGTGGAACTTCAGGGTTGCTTTAATTTATATTTTTCTAATTATTAGTGATAGGGAGAATTTTTAAAAACATAGTTTTTGATGGCCTAGATGGCTTCTTTTTAAATCTATCTTTTATATTTTTTGACCACTTATCATTTGGGGAATGGCTTTTGGAATGAATTCTTAATCTATCTCAGATTTGTGACCTTTATCAAAGAAACTTGCTGCAAGGATTTTCCCCACTTAATTGTTTTCCATATAATTTTAACTGCATTGGTAGAGCTTATTTCTTGGTCTGACAGAAAGAAATGCAATTTTGAACTTAGCAAAACTATATTTATTTTGAAAAAAAAATTTTTTAGCATTCAAACACCACAATGTCACATTCATTCAGCATTTGTGTAATATTGTTCCAAATTCAAAGTATCTTGAATCTACCATAGTATATGTATTTTACATTTACATGGCATCTTTTCATCTCTATATTGTCTTCTAGGTTAATAAACATTTTTAAAACATTTATTATGTGCCAGATGATGTACTAAGTGCTGGGAGGCAAACACAAGCAAAAGAGACAATCCTTGCCATAAGGAGTTTCTATTCTGAAGGGGGAAGACAATACAAAAATAGGAGGTGAAAGGGATAAGTATGGTGGGGAAAGGCATAAAGGCACAGTGGCTTAGTTGTGAAGTCCAGAGAATGCAGGCTGGCTTCTCTGGACCCTTCCCCACAATGGAGGATCTGGAAAGGACTTACCAATGGGAGAAGGGAGCTAAGGGAACAGAAGTCAGTGGAGGTATGTTGCAATTCAAAATTAATCACTATTTTATATTATGGTTAGAGAAAACATCATCATCAACATCATGTTTATTATATATAGGGGATAAAAGAGGTATGAGACTTAGTCTCCATCATGGCCCCATGATACCTCATCATTTGGAAACCTATCTTCCTTCAAGACTGCATCAGTACCCTTAGCATCACCTCTCTGACTGGGAGGACTAGAGCAAAGAACTCTTCCAAAAGCCTCAACTTAAAGAAAGGTCTCAAGCAAGTTATCTCTCCCTTTCCCACTAGCTGTTCTCCTTTGAAGTGGATCCCGAATGTTTTCTCCTCCAACCCTTTTCCAGTTTCCTTTGTGTGTTATCTTTCCCCTTTTGGTTGGAAGCTCCTTGAGGGCAGAGACTATCTTTTTTTTATTTGTATTCCTAGCACTTAGCAAGATGCCTGGCACATAGTATGTGCTTAATAAATGTATATTGACCAAATGACTCTATATGGCTTTGATGGGCTTGTTGGGGAGATAAATACGTAAAAAAAGGTTTATTATTTTTAAAAATATGGTAGGAAGAGGTTTAATACCTGCCAAGGTGGCACCAAAGTTGTCAGAGTGGTAGAATTGAAAATTAAATTCTACTCTAGCCATCTTTTTTCTAGTACTAGATCCGTAAGATCATACTTTTATCCCAAATTTTAGGAAGATATCTAAACTATATTCATTCAGATACTGCTCATTTGTGATCTGTGATACTTCAGAGTTCAGTGTGCTGACATATTTTTATTATTTATAAAGAAAAAGTTTATAATGATAAAACTGTCTTTTTTTTATCTGCTTGAGAGTAAACATTTTTGAGCATTTAAAAAATATACTCAACCATTTAAAGGCCCTAATTACGCAAATTACAAATTCTCCTAATATTTTTCTTAAAGGCTCCCCAAAGAGCTCTTCTTATAACACTTTAGTTATTCTACACCTCCCCAATGTCAGAAAAAAACTTTGCTTTTAAAATATTTTATGATTGAGAATATATTAAATCCCAATCATTTCAAATTTCTTTGTAGAGCATTTGTGTATGTTTTTTCTTCTTCTGGGAGTAGAGTCCATATTCCCTCAAAAATCCCATGTACTAAAAAGAAGCTAAAAAATATTATCTTTTTTTTTATTACAATATTTACTCATAGGGTGATGAAAAGAGATTGGCTTAGTAAAACCTACTGGCTTAGTATGAGACTGGGGCATAGGCTAATTAGAACCCTAAATGAAGAGTTTTAAAATCTGAGCAGATGGTTGACTGCTTGAGTTTGGGAATTCTGGGCTGCAGTAGGGCTACCTGGTATCCACACAAAGTCTGGCACCAACAGGTGAACCCCCAAGGAAGGGGACAACTAGGCTTTCTAAGAAGGAGCACGTGAACTGGTCCAGGTTAGAGCAAGTCAAAATTCCCATGAGATCAGCAGTGGGATTGGCAGATAAGTTGTCACTGCACTTCCAACCTGGTAAAGAAGCAGTTTCCAATCTTAAAAAAAAAAAAGTAAACATATATTTATTCTTAGTCTTTAGCTCTTCAAGTGAAAGTAATTTAAAAATTATTACCCTTCCAATTGTGAGGAAAGGGAAACCAGCAGCTTGGCAACTACCTTTTAGAGAGGGAATGGGGAATTACAATTATCTTCATGCCATAGGCCCTGGAATGCCTAGTCATGATCCTTTGGGCATGTTTCAATTGCTATAGCCCAACTCAATGGAGGGAACAAGAATGAAAGGACATATAGTAACCTGGGGTTGTCATTCTCATCAAATAGGGACAGAAAGCAACCCCACCCTGTACCATCATGTGTATTCTAATTATACTGAGATCTTGAGCTAAATCTGCAATGTTTCTGAGTGATAAAAGTTTCCATGTTTCTAGGGTTCTAAGGCTGTTTCTTGGACCATTATCTTTAATCCCCAGGAAATGTCATCTCTAGCTCAATTGTTATGACTTTGAACATTACAGCTAAGATGGTCAACTTATCCTCATTTTGTACTCCTTTTCTTCCATGCCTTCACAAATGGACTAACTTCCTACTTAGTCAAGTTTACCTGCTGAAATTCTAATTCCTTTCCTTTTCTTTTTAGCCATAACATAGATGCCTCTGCCTCTAATTCAATGATACTAGAAATGTTTATTAAATACCTACTATGTGCTAGACACTGGAAATATGGAAAACAATGTAGTCCCTGTTCTGAAAGGATCTAATAGGGAAAATATGGCATGTGCACAGATAAATGACATAAAATGTGATAAGTATGAAGGAGAGATGCAATTAAAATGATATGGACATTTGAGAAGGATCAGATCACTTTTAAGTAGTATGGGTGGGTGGATCAGGGAAAACATGGAAAAAGTGAGGGGGCAGCTAGGTGATGCAGTGGATAGAGCACTGGCCCTGAATTCAGGAGGACCTGAGTTCAAATCTGACCTCAGACACATAAGTCTTACTAGCTGTGTGACCCTGGGCAAATCACTTAACCCCATTGCCTAACCAAAAACAAACAAACAAACAAACAAAAAAAAAAAAACGGGAAAAGTGGCTTTTAAAATGGGCCTTGGGTGAAAAGGAAGATTTCCAGAGATGTGAAGCAAGTGCATTCCAGGCACATGGTAAAGATAGCCTTTATGAATGCATGGAAGAGGGAGAGAGCAGGACAGAATCAGAGGCAGCTTTGAATGGTGGGAAGTAGTATGAAATGGGTTTGGAAAGGAAGGATAGAGTCAAAATGTGGAGGTCTGGGTGCTAAGCTAAATAATTTGTATTTTTAATAGACAATAAAGAACCACAGATTTTTTTTTTGTTAGTTTTTTTTTGTTTGTTTGTTTTTTGGCTAGGCAATGGGGTTAAGTGACCTGCCCAGGGTCACACAGCTAGTAAGTCTTATATGTCTGAGGCCGAATTTGAACTCAGGTCCTCCTGAATCTAGGGCCAGTGCTCTATCCACTGTGTCACCAAGCTGCCCTGCCCCCTTTTTTTCTAAGGCAACAGAATGATGAACTTTAGGAAGAATTTTTTTCTTTTTGGTCAGCTGTATGGACAGTCAACTGGAGAGGAGAAATTGGAGAGGAAGGACAACCAAGTAGGAAGCTAATAGTCTTAGCAAGAAGAGATAAGGGCATAAACTTGGGCTGTTATTAGGTCAAAGGGAGAGGAAAGATGTAAGAGATATTATGAAGGAACAATCAGAAGGATTCAGCAATAGGATTCATCAAATATACATTTGATATGTATAATAATTGGGGGTGAGGGGAAGTAATGAAGCCTTCCCTATGGAGTCATAAATAAAGTGAGCAGAGTCAGGAGATCAATTTCTATATTAGTAACAACATTGTTAAGATAAATAACTTCGAAAAACTTAACAACTCTGGTCAATGGTGTGACCAACAATTCCAGAGGACTAATGCTATGCACTGACAAAGATGTGATACACTCAAGCCGCAGAAAGATGTATTTTAGACATGGTCACTGCAAATTTGTTTGCTTTGCTATGCATATTTGTTTCAATTTATTTTTGTCTTTCTCTTTTTCCAATGAGGAGGGGAGATGGGAAGAAGAGAAGACAAATGCTTGTTAATTTTTAAAAAAAGAAGAAATACCCACATTGAGAAAAGAAAATGTTTTTGCCCAAAATGGAACCAATCCTTAACTTCATCTTAGAATCTAGGAGATAGAACCTCTAAACATTATCAAAGACCAAAAGTAAAGTATGACTGGATAGAAAGTTCAAACACACTTCAAACAATATATGTTTTATAGTTGCTCTATTTAAAAAAATATAGTGGATTCTGAGTTCCCAATAGCTTTTAGTAAAGTAAATGCCATTAATTTGGGAAATACTTATTGTAGCCAGGTACAACTTTCCTAAGGAAATAAAAGTTTTTCTTTTAAAGAGATAAAACTTGTAATTTGAGGGTAAAGGAGAGTAAGCAAATGTTTAATACCTAATTCACTCACCGTGTGTGTGTGTGTTTGTGTGTGCAGAAATACTTTAATTTGCTCTTAAATTTCATCTATGTGTCTTGGTTTACTGCTTTTAAAATGAAGAGTTTGAATTTCAAACATTCCTAACGTCATTCCTTCAGCCAACAAATATTTATTAAGTGTTTAGTATATGCAAGGCACATGTCTTTAAGGAGGGGGGGTGGGCAGGTACAGAGAGAACACTTGCAGTTCAATGCTGTCTGACTTTTCATGACCTCATGGATTACGGCACTACAGGGCCTGCTTTATCCACTATCTCTCAAAGTCTATCCAAGTTCATGTTCATTGTTTTCATGACACTACCTAGCCACTTCAACCTCTGCCATCCCTTTTTCTTTTGCCTTCAATCTTTCCCAACATTAGGGTCTCTTCCAATGAGTCCTGTCTTCTCATTACGTGGCCAAAGTATTTTAAGCTTTAGCTTTAGTATTTGTCCTTCCAGTGTATAGCTTGAATTAATTTCTTTTAAGTATTGACTGATTTGATCTCCTTGCCGTCCAAGGGACTCTCAAAAGTCTTCTTTAGCACCCAATTTGAAAGTGTTAATAATGTGGCACTCAGTTTTCCTTATAGTCCAACTCTCACTGCCATTCATTACTTCTGGAAAAGACAAAGCTTTGACTAAAGGGACCTTTGTCAGCAAGGTGATGTCTCTGTTTTTTAGTATGTTATCCAGATTTGTCATAGCTTTCCTTCCAAAGAGGAAGCATCTCTCAATTTCATGGCTACAGTTGCCATCTGCAGTAATCTTTGAGCCCAAGAATATAAAATCTGACACTGCTTCGATTTCTTCTCCCTCTATTTGCCAGGAAGTGATGGGACCAGTGGCCAAGATCTCAATTTTTTTTTAATGTTAAACTTCAAGACAGCTTTTACATTCTCCCCTTATCAAGAGGCTTCTTAATTCCTTTTCATTTCTGCTGCCTGAGTTTGTTCATATCTCCACACCTTGTCCTGCTGGCTCCCCCACCCCCACCCCAATCCATTGCCCCACCTAGTTGCCCTGGAGGGAACACAAAGAAATGCAAAAACAGAGTTCCTGCCCTCAAGGAGCTCACAATCTAAATATGCAAACAACTGCTAATTTACAAGGATATATCATTTAAATTGAAGGCAATCTCTGAGGGAGGGCACTAGCACTAACACTAGGGGGTGGGATGAAGGGGGGGGAAAGGCCTCCAGCTGAAGGTGGATTGAAAAGTTTGGTGGTTAAAACTAGGGAATGCTTTGACATTCTAGGATTCAGCTGTACTTTTCATTCTCTGGAAACTAGCAATTTCAAAATTTCTGGCTTCATTAATTCAACATTCAGCAAATATTTAAATGCCTTCTGTTTGTGGAAAACAATGCTGAGCCTATGGGAGATTGTTCAGTTGTTTTTCAGTCTTATCCTACTCTTCGTGACCTCATTTGGGGTTTTCTTGGCAAAGATGCTGGAGTGGTTTGCCATTTCCTTCTCCAACTCATTTTACAGATGAGGAAACTGAGGCAAACAGGATTGAGTGACTCACCCAGGGTCACACAGCTGTGTCTGGGGTTGGATATGAACTCAGGTCTTCTCCAGGCCCAGTGCTCTATCCACTGTGCCACCTAGCTGCCCTAACACAAGGTAGCTGACCTCATCAAGTTGACAATCCAAAGGAATATACAATATAAAATAAGAGAGGTGGAAGCAAAGTGCTAAGTGAAAAAAAAAAAAGGAAGTTCCTTATTGACTAGGGAGGTCAGCAAAGGCTTCAAGGAAGAGGTGGAATTATAGGATTAAAGATTTAGGTCTAGAAAGAATCCTGAAGATAATTTAATTAGATCTCCTTATTTATGAGGAAACTATGGACCAATGGTTAAGTGTCTTGCCCAAGTAACTCCCAATAGCAAGTGACCAATCTGGAATTGGAACAGAAGACCTTTCTGAATTAGTTCTCAAAGGATCTATTAGAATCCAAAGAGGAAGCTTTTGTAAAGGGGGATTGAATTCCAAGCATAAGGAAAAGTATGACAAAAAATTGGAGGAGAGAAAGTACTAGCCATGGTTCAGTTTGGCACAAAGTGAATGTAAATAGCAATTGTTTCTGTTTTGACCAGAAAACCTGAGGGTCTCCCCTTCCCAGATCAATTTGTTTTTTTGAAAAAATTATTTTTTAATTTTTGACTGGGTAAAAGGTCATTCTCTGTCTCAATTCTTATTAAGTCTTTCACTGAATGGGCATTGTCTCAGTCAAGCTGAGACCTGAGACCTGGCTTGAAAAGGCCAAGGTCCCCCACTGCATCCTGGGCCATCTCCCATTGTCCTGATCTATATCTGGCCGCTGGACCCAGATGGCTCTGGTGGAAGAAGTAAGTAAGGCTGGTGACTTTGCATAGTCCCCCCTCACTTAAGTCCAATTCACTTGCATGTCATGGCATCACCTCCCTGATGTCATGGTCGTCTTCAAGAATGAAGGACAAAATATGGTATGTGGAGAAAAGCAATTTGACACAAGGCTAGAAATACAATATACAATATAGTGTGGTATTGGGGAATTGGGGAATTTCTCAGCCCAGGTTCCTGGAGAACGCTGTTAGCCCACTAGCAGGATGGCCTGAAGACTGGAGGTAAAAAAAAAAAAAAAAGAGAGAGTAGCCAAACTAAAAGGAAAAGAAATTTATTAGCATTCTAAGGAATACTGCTCTTTGGTAGCAGCTTCAGCATCCACGGCACCAGCCTTGGCTTATACAGTTTTTCAAGCTCCTTTAGAGTACACAACCAATCAGCAGTATTCTTCAGCTTTTAACTGGACCAGTGGGGTTTTCTGACATACAAGGTAAATGATACTCATATTTAGGTCTTTCCACAAGGCTACCCTCAACAATTTGTGGCTGTCATGTATTTGCTCGACCAAACTTAAGAGTTCACTGGTAGTGGTTCTTGCACATCGTGGATGGAAAGCCCCTCCCAGAGGAAAGAACAAAGTTACCAAATATATAGTTGCACAATGTATTTCTAGAATAACATATCTTTAATACCTCTGCAGTGGTGACAGATTGTGAGGACAGAGGGAACTATTTTAGGGGTTTTGAGCAGCTGGCTGATATTACCATTTGTATGTATGAGAATGATTTGTCTGAAAAGCATGCGGTTGTAAGAAGAGTTGTTGGGAGTTATCAAATAGTCCAAAGGGCTGGCAGGGAGCATGTGTACTAGAGTGCTAGCAGCGGTATTGGAGGGAAGGGGATAGATACAATAGATATGGAAAAGGTAAAATTGATCAGAAATAACATAGGGAAGTTAGTATCGAAGAGGTGATGCTTCTGACAGAATCACAGAAGGAAGAACAGGTTTTAGGGTAAAGATAATAAACTTAGTTTGGGACCTATTTAATTTGAAGGGAATGTGTGTGTGTGTGTGTGTGTGTGTGTGTGTGTGTGTGTGTGTGTGT
>NW_020955033.1:796307-858383 GCF_900497805.2 Vombatus ursinus | reverse complement strand
TGTGTGTGTGTGTGTGTGTGTGTGTGTGTGTGTGTGTGTGTGTGTGTATCCCCTTGTGCACGTGATCAGACATGGTTGCAAGTGAACTTGCATTTAATTTGTGGGTGACTGAACTCATATCCTACATGAATAAGAAACAAGTTTTTTCCAACTTAGCCTTTTTACATGCCATATCTTCACTTCTACATTTTTTAAGTCAGAAAAAGTAAACTGGAATCCTTTTGCATCTCTATACCTGCCTACATAGAGTTTGGAATCCATGGGGCTGGGGGTTCTTGTCACACTGGGGACTGTAGGGCAGCTAACTCACCTCCCGGAGTTTCTTTGTCCTTTTTTTACATTAATAACTCGACTCTAACCCCCCCCCCCCACCTCCCCAGCCTTCCCAGCCTTCATTTTCTCTTTCTATTTCTCTTCTCCTATCCCTCAGATCTTTTAGTCCCAATTATGGTGTAAAGTGTTAACTCATTGGTATTTTAAGTAAACAGAGCCTTAGAATACCAGGATAAGGGTGGGGATTTTTTTTTGGAGGGGGGGTCTTGCAGCTTTCCCTTAAAATAACCCCACATTTCCTGCTCCAGACAAACCCAAAGACCTTACAGTTAACCCTGTTTACCACTGACTCCTCTTCACTAGGCTCATTGCACTTGAGAGGCAGAGAAGAAGGGTACATCACCTACTCTTACTATGGTATAAACTCCTCCTGGGAACAGCCTTTATCTCTGTCATTTCTAGCACGTAGGCTTTGTAAATAAACTAGAGTCTTCACTTCCCTGCTTTGTTACTGTGCCCTATCGTCAGGCGCAGGAGCCACTCTGCCTTTCTGTCAAAGACACTTGTTTATGTGTCGTCTAGAAAGCTGAAGGGGGGACCTGCCGGGGGGCTATGTAGCTAGCTGTTAACAATAATGTGTCTTGTCTCTCTTTCTGATTTTTTTTAACCCTGATGAGAACTCTGTTACATAACAAAGTATAACTATTTTAAGTCAAATTCTCATCAGCAAAAAAATACTAAATTAGAATGACCTTGGACCAAGTAACAACCTTATGAGCTTCAATTTCCTCATCATAAAAATGAGGGAGGTTGTACGTGATGATCTCAAAATCCATTCAGACTCTGAGTCCAACTTTCTAAGGGTGCTGATAGCTCATATTTGTGTAACATTTTATGATTTATAATTTTAAACCACCCTGTGAAGTAAGCAGTAAAAGATCAAAAGTAAATTAATAAGTTTATTAATTCCCTTCTGTGTCACACATGGTTTCCTAAATAGTATCTTTGTACCTAGTCCCAAATTATGTTTCACAGAACGTTAGGTTAAATATATTTTCAGATACTTTGGTTCCTAACAAGCAGAATGAGAGAGGAGACAAAATATCCTCTCTTCTCTTTTAAAAAATAAAGCAAATATTTAAACTCTACCTAAAGATGACCTCAAATCAAAGAGTGAGTGTAACAAACAGAGCATGTCAGGTTGAAAATGTTATAGTGTTATATATTGATAACTGAAGGGAAAGATCCATAGTGTAACTATATTCTGTCTATGTAGATATATACATTGAACTATTGACATGGGTCATGGATACAAAGAACATGTACCCGTGTATGATTTTTAGAGAAATGAGGATGGGGATGAAATATTTCAAATATTTATATGTTAGTAGAGTTTGATGATTTTATTTTTGGAATGGATATGTGATTTCATTGGTATAGAGAATTCAAAGTGAATGAACTTATTCTACCAAAGGTAACGGACATTGGCAGTTTTAGAGTTGCATGGTGCATTGAGATGTGAAATGATTGACCCAGATTCACATAGTAGGTGACAGAGGTGCACTTGAACTTGGAGATCTTCTTAACTTCAAGGGTAACTATCTATTCTATATGCTATGTTACTTTTCTTAATGAATATAATTTACTTAGATTTGGGCACAATATTTCATGGTTAAGAGATGTGTAAGGATAAGGCCAAATATCTGCCCTGGATTTTTCCTGCTATCATCCTCCTTTGATCTTATTCATGAGTGGCTGAACAAAGTTTAAGGAAATCTCATACTTGTGCTGAGTGCAAACAAATTACAAAATCATGTTATCCAACCTCAAGTGGGCCCTCCCAGCAGGGCTGTCAGTTTATTTCTCCCTAATTGATTGCTTATCTTACTCTTCACAGAGCTATTCCAAACTTACTCTTCCCTCCTCAACCTCCCTGTCTCTACTCACTCACAGCTGAGAACCTTGCATTTTGCTCTGCCAAAAAATTTGAGGCCATTTGAAATGAGCATCCTCTTGTCCCTTTCTCTTGATTGAAAGACTCCTTGATATCATCTTTCACTCTTTCCTCCTTTCCACCAGCTTCTGACAAAAGAGGTGACCTTTCTTCCTTGTCAAGACCAATTCCTATACATTTGCACTGGATCCCCTCTCATCTTCTCCATAACATTTCATCCTCAATGTTTCAACCTTTCCTACATCTTTGACCTCTTCCTGTCAGCTAGTTTCTTCCCTTCTGCCTTCAAACATGCTCTAGTTTATCCCATTCCTAAAATACCTTTACTATACCCCTCAGATTATTGTCCTTTATCTTCTCTTCCCTTTTTAGCTAAACTCCTTGAAAAAACTGTCTACACTCACTTTCTTCATATAATCTCTCACTCTCTTCTCTACATTAAAATCTGACCTTTAGAGCTCAACCCTCAACTTAAGCTGCTCTGTCCAAAGTTACCAATGGTGTCTTAATTGCTGAATTTGATGGTCTTTCTCAGTCCTTATGGTCCTCAGTTGCTCTGTTGCTTTTGAGGCTGGTGACCACTTTCTTCTATTGTATACTCTTTCCTCTCTGGTTTTTCATGACTCTCCTTTCTCCTGGTTAGTCTCCTACCTATCTGACCACTCTCTCCTCAATTCTCTTTGCTGGTTCATCATCCATATCACTCTTCCTAACTGTGGGTGTAACTTCAAAGTTCTGTCCTAGGTCCTCTTCTCTTCTCCCTCCATACCCTCTTTCTTGGTAATTTAATCTGTTCCCATGGATTTAACTACCACCTCTACACAGATGACTTCCAGAGCTACATAGACAGCTCCACTTTCTACCCTGAGTTTTAGTCTTTTTTTTTTTTTAGTTTTAGTCTTGAATCATAAACTATTAGACATATCTCACTGTATTTCTGTATCTTAAATACATGTTTAAAATAGAATTCATTATCTTTCCTCCAAACATTCCCCACTACCAAAGTTTACTATTTTTGTCAGACACCACCATCCTTTCAATCTCACATTCATAATCTCAGCATTATCTATGATGCCTCATTTTCCCTTTTGTGTTCAATCAGTTGCCAAATCTTGCCATTTCTACTTTTGCAATATCTCTCAGATCTGACCTTTTCTACACTCACACAGTTACCACCCTAGTATAGGCCTTCGTCACCTCTCCCCTAGATGATTAAAGTGGCCTCCTATTTGGTCTTCCTGGCTCAAGTCTCTTCCCTATCTCTTCCTTCTCCCATTTAGCTGCCAAAGTGACTTTCTTGAAATACACCAGAGGAGTCCCCTACTCAGACAACTGCAACTTATTGTTTCTAGGATAAAATAAATACTCCTTTGTTTAGCTTTTAAATCCCTAGAGAATATGGTTCCACCTTCATTTTCAACTATCAGTGGACATTACTTCTCCAGCTCCCTATGCTCTAGCCAAACTGGCCTTCTCTCTGTTGCTCACTCATTTCACTCCATCTTCTGTCCCTGTGCCTTTACATTGGCTGACTCCATGTCTGGAAAGTTCTTCTTACCACTGTCTCATAGAGATACAAATCAGGCACCATCTGCTTTAAGCATTTCTTGATCCTCCCAACTACCAGTACCCTCCCTCCCAAACTTGTATTTAAATGCTTACATATATACTTTATATATATTTTTATATCTACTTGTTGCTATATTATATATGTATGCATATGCATATATATTTATGTACTTGTGTCTCCTATTAGTAATAGTCAGTAAACATTTATTAAGTACCTACTATGTGCCAGATACTGTGCAAAGCCCTGGAGATACAAAAAGAGGCAAAAGACAGTCCCTGCCTTCAAGGATCTCACATTCTAATGGAGGAGGCAACAAGCACACATATATGTAAAAATAAGTTATATACAGGATGAACAGAAAATAGTTAAGAGAGGAAAAGTCACAAGAATTAAGAGTGGTTGCAAAAATCCTCCTGTAGAAGATGCAATTTTGGTTAGGACTTATAGGAGACCAGTAGGAGGAGATGAGGAGGTAGATTGTTCCAGGCATGGAGGACAGCAGAATAAATTCCTGGAGCTGAGACATTGAGTGTCTTGTTCTGGAATAGAAAAGTGTTTAGTGTCACTGGATTAAAATGTATGTGGCAGGGAGTAAGGTGTAAGAAGACTGGAAAGGTAATGGGGGGGGGGTTTGGTTATAAAGGACTTTGAACACAGAGCAAAGGATTTTGCATTTGATCCTGAAGGCATTAGGAGGCCACTGGAGTTTATTGAGTAGGAGGATGACATGGTCAACCTGAGCTTTAGGAAAATAACTTAGTGGCTGAATGGAAGATGGATTATAGTGTGGAAAGATTTGAGGCAGGCAGACCCACCAGGAAGTTATTTCAATAATCCAGGAGTGAGGTGCTGAGATCCTATACCAGAGTGATGGTGGTGTCAGAGGACAGAAGAAGGGTATATTGGAGAGATGTTGCAAATATAAGATCAATAGGCCTTGGCAACAGATTGGATATGAAGGTAGTAAGAGATAGTGAGGAGTATTAGATTGTGTTAAATTGTGTAAGCTCATTGTCCTGTGTGATGGTACATGTTTGAGCTATCATGCTCTATCCTGCTATCAGGAAGGCTGAGGCTAGTAGATATCTTGGGCTCAGGAATTCTAAATTTGGCACACATATGTTGAGACCTCCTGAGCAGGGGGTCACCAGGCTATCTAAGAAAGTGTGAAATGATCCAGGTTAGAAATAAAGCCAATCAAATCTTATGTGTTAATCAGTAGTGGGTTTGGATGGCATTGGGTCACAGTGAGTGGTTATTATCCTTCCAGTTCTAGGCAAAATACAGAGATCCAGGCAGAAAGGAAAAAAAGAAAGAAAGAAATGTAAACTTTCCTAGTAGGATTGGTTTCACTCTTTGTACTTGTATCCCCAATGCCTAGCATATGATGTGGCACATAGTAGGTACTTGATCAATACTTGTTGATTGATTGACTTGTTCAATCCTACCCCAATTGAGTAAGTAATAAGGTACCAAATTAATTAGTCTTATAGACCTAAGATTTAATGTGGAAAGGTCATTATTGTAGTGATGTTGCTCAAGAATCTGGTCAGAATAATTCAATGTATTTGGCTAGGCTCCCATGATTGCCTATAAATCATCAAACTGGTTAGAACTGTATTCATTCAAGAGGTTGAAGCAAGCTTGGTTCTCTACCTCTCCCTTAAAAAGGAGCTGGTGGGTGGGAGTAGGTAGGAAGGAGAGGTTTCTTTTCAGATTTGGTCAGTTCTCTTCCCCTGCTCTTTCCATTTGGCAAGATGAGGACTGTACAAACTCAGAAGGGTCTGGAGGATTTGGGACTTTCCTTCTTTAGGTCAAGTGTTCTAACAGCATCCTTATATCAGCTGATGGCAGTGTCTATATTGGGAGCCAAGGGCAGACTGGGAATAGATTCACTTCTCTACAAGGAGTCCTGCAAAGAAACAATACCATATCTGAAAGAAACTTTTTAAGTGTCCCAAGAATAGGAGAAAAGAACTTTTGAGAACCTGGAGCTACTGAGTTCTTTGCCACAAATGATCGTAGGCTTAAGCCTATTTTCTTCTGGACTCTGTATGTATAGCTAGGAGAATGTGCTATAGACTTTTGTGGGGATGTTTTATACTAACTATTCTTCTAGTACCACATTATAAATACTCCATTTTAAAAGCTACTTAAGGATGGTTGACTAGATTGATTCTCAGCTGATGATCTCATGGAGAAAGCACAGTGATGGGAGCCAAACCAACAGCATTAAAAAATTGTCCACAACTACTCTGTATATATCTAGAACCCTGAGAGGGTAATATAGTCAAACTTTAAGGACATGGCTTATCAGTGGGAGTGGGAATTGGGAGAAGTATCCTCAAAGCTTATGTGGGTTATAATAGTATAGTTAGGTGGAGTCAGAACTGGCTGAATGGTCAGTCCCAAAGAGTTATCATTTGTGGATATAGGCAGCTAGATGATACAGTGGTTGGATCACTGGGCCTGAGTCAGGAAGATGTGAATTAAAATCTGGCCTCAGATACATAGCTGTGTGATCTTGGGCAAGTCACTTAATCTCTGTCTGCCTCAGTTCCCTCAACTGTAACATAAGGATAATAGTAGTATCTCCCTCCAGGGTTATTAGGATCAAATGAGATACTTTTAAAATGCTTTTATCTTATATAGAGTAGGTGCTATTCATTTATTCCTCCTTTTTAATTATAAAATTATTTATAAAATATAAAACATAATTATTTATTTTTAATATTATTTTCTTTTAAAATTTTGAGTTCCAGATTCTCTCCCTCCCTCCCACCCTCCCCCACCCATTATATAGGCAAACAATATGAAATCAGTTATAGACGTCAAATCATCTGCAAAACATTTCCTTTGTAGCCATATTTTTTAAAAGGCAAAAAAAAAATAAAGGAAGTGAGAAAACTGTACTTCAATTAGCATTCAGAGTTCATCAGTTTTCTCTCTGAAGGTGGATAGCATTTTTTCATCATGAGTCTTCTAGAATTATCTTAGATCACTGTGTTGATCAGAGTAGCCACATCTTTCACAGTTGATCATCATTACAACATTGCTGTTACTGTGTACAATGATCTCCTGGCTCTTCTCACTTCCCTTTGCATCAGTCTTGCCATGCTTTTTCTGAAACCTTGTCATTTCCCACAGCACAATTTTACTCCATCACAATCACATTCCACAACTTGTTCCGCTATTCCCCAATCGATGAGCATCCCCTCAGTTCCCAATTCTTTGCCAACACAAAAGAGCTGCTATAAATATTTTTGTACATATAGGTCCTTTTCCTTTTTATTTGATCTCTTTGGGGTACAGACAGACCTAGTAATAGTATTGCTAGATCAAAGGGTATGCACAGTTTTATAACCCTTAGGACATAGTTCCAGATTGTTTTCTAGAAAGATTGGACCAGTTCACTACTCCACCAGCAATCCATTAATATACCTATTTTCCCTCATCCCCTCTAGCAGTTGTCATTTCTGATTGGTGTGAGGTGGTACCTCCAAGTTATTTTAATTTGCTTTTTTCTAATCAATAGTTATTTTGAGCATTTCTTTTTCACATGACCATGGATAGCCTTGATTTTTTTCTTCAGAAAACTGCCTGTTCATATTTTTTGACTACTTATCAATTGGGGAATGGCTCTTATTTTTATAAATTTGATACAATTCATTATATAATTGAGAAATGAGACCTTTATCAGAGAAACTTGCTGCAAATTTTTTGTATGTTACTTCATTGTCTGTGGTACCTTTTAGCAAAATGTAGTTTCCCAGTTATCTCTTTCAATGAGGTCTAACTTTGCTTTTGCTTTGTCTGATATCATGATTGCTACCCTTGCCCTCTTCACTTCAGCTGAAGCACAATAGATCTGCTCCAGCCCTTCATTTCAACTCTGTGTGTGTGTCTTTTTGTCCCAAGTATGTCTCTTGTACACAAGATGTTGTTCGATTCTGGTTTCCATTACTTCTTCTATCTGCTTTCATTCTATGGGTTAGCTCAAAGGTGGGGAACCTGTGGCCTTGAGGCCACATATGGCCTTCCAGGTCCTTGAGTACAACCTTTTGAATGAGTGCAAGTTTTACAGAAGAAATGCTTTTATTAAGGGGATTTGTTCTGTGAAGTTCTGTGAAGCTAACCTCATTCACATTCACAGTTATGATCACTAACTGTACATTCCCCTCCATCCCATTTTCCTCCATTTATCCTTCTGTTTCTTTTGATCCCGTACCTCCTCAAAAGTCTGTCTTTCTTCTGACCACTGACACCCCAACCTATCCTCCCCCTTGTCACTCCCCCCAATATCTCTTACCTCTTTCTCCTCCTATCTTCTATATTGGGAAGAAAGATTTCTATACCCAACTGAATGTGTATCTATATTCTTCCCTCTTTGAACCAATTCTGATGACAGTGAAGTTCAAACATTGTCTTCCTCCATTTTCCCCTCTACTATAAAAGCTCATCCTGTATATTCCTGGGAGTTTTTATTTTGTTATCTCTGTCAGGAAATTATGAGCAGATTCTTTCAATTTTTATTTTACCTTCTGAATCTAAGATATCGGGGCAGTTTTCCTTAAAAATTTCTTGAAATATGACATATGGACTCTTTTTATCATAGCTTTCAGATAGTACAATAATTCTTCTCTCCTCAAACTATTTTTAGGTCAGTTGTTTTTACAATAAAATATTTAACATTTTCTTCTATTTTTTCATTCTTTTGACATTTAATTGTTTTTTTGATATTTCATGGAGTCATTAGTTTTCATTGGCCCAATTCTAATAGATCTTGTACATTTTTTTCCTTTGGCCTGCTTTTAAGAGAGTTCTTTTCTTTAGTGAATGTTTGTACCCTTTTTACCTTTGGGCCAATTCTGTTTTTCAGGGTTGTATTTTCTTCAATTTTTTTTTGTGCTTCTTTTACCAAGCTGTTAATTCTCTTTTCATAATTTTTTTTTTTTTGCATCACTCTCATTTCTTTTCCAATTTTTTCCTTTACCACTCTTATCTCTTTCTCTAACTCTTCCAGGAATTCTTGCTGGCCTTGGGTCCAATGAACATTTTTCTTTGGGGTTCTGCTTGTAGCTAGTTTCATAGTGTTGTTTTCTTTTAAATTTATGCCTTGGTCTTCCCTCACACTATAATATCTTTTTTATGGTCATGTTCTTTTTTTAAATTGTTTGCTCACTTTCACAGCCCATTTTTTTCACTTTGACTTTAAGTTAAAGTTGGGCTATGTTCATCTGGGGGTGGGGAGGCACTATGCCAAGCTTCGAGCTTTTTGTATTGTTGTTTTCAGAGCTAGTTCTGGGGTTCTGTAAGTTTAGTGCTTTCAAGGTAATATTTTCCTGAGGGGTGTGTTTACTGCTCTCTTGGCCTATGCTCTGGTCTTTACCTAGGAGGCCCTTGCTCTCCTGCAGTTGCAAATGCTAGTGCTCTTCTTGGATCTGAAACTATGACCAGCTCCCCTGCTCTCTTTTGACTGATCACAAATGCTCCTCTCTATCCTGGAATTGTGATCTAGAATTGCTTATGGGTGATAGAGTTGCCAATCAGTACCAGCTGCACACAGTGCTGGCAAAGGGTTCCCTGTAATCTCTTTCTGATCATTATGCCCCTCCTTACCCTCTCTGGGCTGAGAGCTTCCAAAGTTGCTGTTGCTGTGCTGATTGCTGGTGCTCCTGCTTTGCTCAGCAACTTGTGCCCACTCCAGTGTTACAGATCTCTCCTTTGGACCTTCCAAGTTGTCTTTGGCTGTGAAAATGTCTCCTGGCTTTTTGTTAGCTCTGATGCCCCAAAATTTGGTTTGAAGCATTATTTTAAAGTTGTTTAATGTGTAATGTTGGGAGAGTTCATCTGGGTCCCAAGCTGTACTCTGCCATCTAGTAGGTGCTGTTTAAATGTTGTTGTTGTTATTAATGTCAATGAAGGGAGGTCTCTAGTAGAGTACCCTAGGGATCTCTGCTTAGCCCTGTGCTATTTTACAGTTTTAAAAGTTACTTGAAAAAGGCATGGATAGTATTTGTTGATAACACAAAGTTGAGAGTTGTGACCCCCAAATTCCAATCCAATGTGCAATAAAAAGACTCTGAAGCACTCTGAGCACTTTCAGTTTATTGGGGAAACCAATGGTCCCTGAGAAACCAGGTCTAAGACCTGCTTCTATAGTTATGGATCCCTCTACCTCCAGTCTGGGTTTTTTAATAATTGAGGGGGTACCATAAAATATGTTGAGGTGGTATTCTTTGATTGGTCAGTTCTAGAAGGGGGAAATCCACATGATTGGTCAAGGGGAGGAAATGGAACTCTATGTTTGTCTAAAGGAAGGAACTTCCATTTAGTCAAGGGACACATTCCTTAATCACCAAAGTTTAGTCATCAAGCTTTCTACATGTCATCAGTCATGAGTGTTTAGTCAGTGACTAGGCAACAGGATTCTGGGGCTTTCCATTTGTTTGTTATGACCATCGGGGCAAAAGGATGGGGAAGCTATGGTTTTCTGGAACACAGAAGCTTCCAGGGTACAAAAGAGTGTGTGTGTGTGTGTGTGTGTGTGTGTGTGTGTGTGTGTTTGTGTGTGTGTATATGGTGGTGGTGGTGGTGGGGAGTACTCAAGCAATTCTCTAACTCTGGGCCTAAATAACAAACTATAGTATAAACCTCTCTCACAAATCATTTAAAAAGCAATATTATCATCAATACATAATAGGTTAATTAATTCCAACCTCCATAATTCTTATTCTACCTATTCAATTGAATTCTATTCTATTTATTTTACTTATGGGCAATTGCTGATACCCATAAATCACAATGGACTGAGTAACTACTGATCAAATTGAGTAGGGATATTAAAATTATCCTTTTTAAAATTTTTTTTTAATTTTTAGGCAATTGGGGTTAAGTGACTTGCCCAGGGTCACACAGCTAGTAAGTGTCAAGTGTTTGGTCTGAGGCTGGATTTGAACTCAGGTCCTCCTGACTTCAGGGTTGGTGTTCTATCTACTCTACCACCTAACTGCCCCATTATTAAAATTATTCTAACAGAGTGACAGGTAATATATTTAATGATAATCAGGATATACAATCATCTTGACAGGTTAGAACACTGAACTGAGTCTAATAAGACAAAATTTAATAGGCATAAATGTAAAGTCATTCCTGGGTTAAAACAACTTTTCAAAAATAATATATGAGAAGAGATGGCTTGACGTTAGTTTTTCTTAGATACGGGCATTTACTGGACTAGACTGAAAGTTCACTCTGAGTGAATAGTGATAGGCATGTTAAAAAAAAGCTAGTGATATCTTTGGCTCTATTAAGAAAGTATATAAGACCAGGGATGTGATCATTTTGTTGTATTCTGCCTTGGTCAGACCATATTTGGAATCTTGTGTTCCGCTCTGAGCTCCACATTTAGCAAGTGTGCTGATAAGCTGAATAGTTTCCAGAGGAAAGCAACTAGTATGTTGAAAAATCTCAAGACTAAACTATATGAACTACTGTTGAAGGAACTTGGGAATGTTTATAACCTAGAGAAGAGAAAACTTGAGTAGGAGATGATCAGCCATTTTCAAAGGGCTCAAGAACTCTCTACTCTCTCAGTTGTGAGACTTGCCTCATATTCCAACAACAACAAACAACAACAACAACCACCACAAAATGAGGCTATCTGCTGAGAGCTCCCTTTTCTCTCTTCCTCCTCTTGCATCAATCAGACATCTTCCCCCACTCTCTGCTCTTTCATTCCTGTCTTGCATGAAGAAGTGGACCTTCTCCTAGCCAAAACCAACTCTTCTACTCAAATCTTACTTCAGTCCCATCGTTCTTCTCTAATGGATTGCCCCTATTGTCATCTTCATTCGCTAACCTTCAGTTTCTCCCTACCTACTAGCTCCTTCCCTATTGCCTACAGATATTCCCTTAAAAACCTTCACACAAAAGTGAGCAGAACCAGGGAAACACTGTACACAGTAACAGCAACATTGTGTGATGACCAGCTTTGATAGATTTAGTTCTTCTCAGTAATGCAATGATCTAAGACAATCCCAAAAGATTTATGATGGAAAATGTTATCCACATCCAGAAAAAGAACTATGGAGTCTAAATGTAGATCTAAGTACACTATTTTCTCTCTCTCTTTTTTTCTTTCTAGTGGGTTTCCCCTTTTATTCTGATTCTTTTTTGATAACATGACTAATGTGGAAATATGTTTAGTATGATTGTACATGTATAGCTTATATCTTGGGGAGGGGGGAGGGAAGGGAGAGGGAAAATTTAGAACTCAAAATCTTATGAAGGTGAATGTTGAAAACTAAAACTAACTGTATATAATAAATAATATAAAATAAATAAATAAATGAACAAAATAAATAAATGAATAGACAAATAAATAATAACATAATATTAATAATATTAATAAATAAACAAACATAAAATAAATAATAATTAATAAATAAATAAGCAAAAGAAACAAACAAAAAAAACCTAGGGAAAAAACCCCTTCACACAGTACAACTATTCCCATTAGCTATTGTCCTAACCCTCCTTTTCATGGCTAAACTCCTGGTATCCTTGGAGGATACCTTCTATACTCAGTCTCTTATCTTCTGATTTGCTTCTAAATCTCTAGCTAGCTCCCAATGTCATTATTCAACTGAAATGGAGTTCTCCAAGGTTGCTGTTCAAGTTGTTTCAGTTGTGTCTAAGTCTTGATGACCCCATTTGGAGTTTTCTTGGCAAAGATAATGGAGTTGTTTGCCATTTCCTTCTCCAGCTCATTTTACAAATGAGGAACTGAGGTAAAAAGGCTTAAGTGACTTACCCAGGGTCACATATCTGGCAAGTGTCTGAGGTTGGATTTGAACTCAGGTCTCCCTTACTCCAGGCTTTGAACTCTATCCACTGTACCTATTAGCTGCTCTCTCCAAGGTTACCAATTTCTTCATCACTTAATTGATACATCTAATGGTCTTTTTTTTCAGTCCTCATTCATCTGGACCTTTCTGCAACATCTGATACTATTGATAGCCTTCCTAGATACTCTCTCCTCTCTTAATTTAATTTTTTTCAGTAACAAAACTAGTTTTTTAAAAAAAACAAAAATATAAATATAAATAAAAATATATGTGTGTGTATATAGAATTGAAGCTAAATCTTGAAGGAAGGCAGGAAACTAAGAGGAAGGAATACCTTCCAGGAATGGGGGAGAGCTCATTCAAAGGTACAGAGATGGGAGATAGAGTATCTTGAGGAAGGAAAATTGAGGAGAACAGTAGTATCAAATAAGATGAAACTTAATAGGCATCACTATAAAGCTTTATACTTAGGTTTTAACAATAACAACGATCATATCTAATATTTATATACTACATGGTTTGAAAGTGCTTTATAAAAATCTCATTAAATCCTCACAACAACCCTGGAGGTGGGTGCTACTACTACCTCCATTTTACAGATAAAGAGACTGAGACAGAGGGAGGAGAAGTGATTTGCCCAAGGTCATGCAGCTAGTAAGTGTCTGACATCATATTTGAATTCAAGTCTTCCTGACTTGGGACCCAGCAATCTGTCCAACTTTACTGTACAAGATGGGGAAGAGATGGTTAAATAATAGTTTGAAAATTATCTCAGGACTTTAGAGTACTGCAAGTTCAATAGCAATTAATAGCGTGATATAGAAGATAAAAAAAAGCAATGTGATATTTAAAAACCATTTTGAGAAACTTCTACATAACTTCCTGGGCTGAGGTGACTGCCCTGCTGTCTAGTCTCTCCAAACCCTATTTGGAGTAATGTGTTTAGTTCTGATTGCCACAGTCTAAGAAAGACATCAATAAGCTAGGGAGTAGCTAGAGGAGAAGAAGGCTGCTGAAAAGCCTCTTGAGTACCTGCAACATGAGGTGGCTAAAGGAAGTGGGGATATTTAACCTTGATCAGAGAAGACTAATTATTAGTAGTCTTCAAGTATCCAGCACTTAGCACAGTGCCTGGCACATGTTGTTGTTCAGTCGTTTCAGTCACATTTGACTCTCCAAGACCCTATTTGGGGTTTCTTGACAAACAAACTGGAGTATGCCAAAACTGCCATTGTTTTTCCTCCAGCTCATTTTACAGATGAGGAAACTGAGGCAAACTGGGTTTAGGTGACTTGTCCAGGGTCACACAGATAGTATGTGTCTAAGACCGAAATTCAACTCAGGAAGATGAGTCTTCCTAACTCCAGGCCCAACACTCTATTCATTGTGCCACCAAGATGCCTGGTACCTGGCACATAGTAGGGGCTTACTAAATACTAGTTGATGGATTGATTGATTTTCATGTGGAAGAGGTATTAGACTTCTTCTATTTGGCCCCAAAGGACATGACAAATAGCAGTGAATGGAATTTGCCAAGAAATAAACAAACTTAAGTTTGATGTCAGGAAAACTTCTGCATATCAGAAGCTGTCCCTAGGAGAAATTAGCTGCCTCTGAAGATAGTGGGTTCCATCTCCTTGTTGTGGTGGTGGATCTTTTAAACAGAAGCTAAATGAACATTTTATGGGCATGTTGTATGGGGTTTCTTTTTTGAGAGTGAACTGGACTAGACAGTTACTGAGGTTTCTTCCAGCTCTGGAATTGATTCTAACTAAATAATTTCTAGTCAATGCTGTTTAATACACAACCATTTTAATAGTTCAAAAATTCCTTAGTTTGAGGGTTATGAATTTATTTTTTTAAAAAAAAGTATGTGTGTGTGTGTGTGTGTGTGTGTGTGTAATCTTGCTTGTAATTTCTCTACATTGGAACTCTGTTAATTTAAAATGAGGGATTTCGATACTGCTTGGGTGAAGGAGAGTGGACCAAAGTGTCTGTGAAGTTCCTTTCATCCATAACATTCTAGAAGCTTATATGCATAAATTCACAATCTAACACGAAGGTGATGAAATGCAGAACATGCTAAAAAAAGAAAAGTAATGTAGACTAGAAAAAAGAATATGAACTGAAACATCAGCCCACCCAAGTCCTAAGACTTGGAAATGTCTAATAAAGGCAGTGTGGTAACTCATTAAAAAGTGACTAATTGGTCTATACTAACTCACTGTGACCTTGAACAAGTCACTTGACCTCTATTTCCATGTTCTGCTATGTTTTTCTTTTCTCTTATTTTCATTTTCTTTTTTTTTAAATGATAGGGAACATGAGTAATGACTGATGATTATAAAACATTGTAGTTCTATAGTATGCTGAGTTTTGAGATATGACTAATGATGAGTCTTAGTCTGACAAGGTAATAAAAACTATTCTGGAGTTACAATTCTCAAAGGCTTGTTGTCCTTTAAAAACAAAAAAACCCCAATAACCCATAGGTTAGACTATATAAACAAGTCTCTCTGAATGAAGTTAAGTCTTTTATCCCTTGGATCAGAACCAAAGCTCTGGAGTTATGCAAACCAGGTTCAACATTGAGACTCTCTGGCTCACTCATCCAGGGTTGCCCCTGAGAACATCGGAATTGGCTCCAGACAAAAGGAAAAAGGGTAACAAAACTGGGGAATATAGCACATGCTTTATTTAAACTGACAAAAATGTGAAAGACTTAAACCCAAGCCTTATAAAAAAATTAATTACCATCTAGTAAACTCCATCTCTTCTAGCAACCTATACAGTTTTCCAGAAATATAATATTACCTTGGGGTTAAGGTCTTTTCCAGCCCTTTCTTCAAAGTGGATGGGAAAGAAACAAGCATTTTTAAAGTACCTACTATGTGTTAGGTACTGTGATAAGTGCTTAACAAACATCTCATTTGATCTTCACCATGGCTGTGTAAGGTAGGTACTACTATTATTCCCATTTTATAGATGAGGAATCTGAAAAGTTAAATGACTTACCCAAAGTCACATAGCTAGTAAGTCTCTAAATCTGGATTTGAACTCAGGTCTTCCTGACTCAAACCTCGGTACTCTATCCACTGTCACCTAGCTGCTTCAAAAGGAGGAAAAGAACTCAGGTTGCTAGAGTCAAATGCCCACAACTTCTATGAACCTTACTTCCCAGAGGCCTATATAGTCTTCTAGATTTAAAACATGACCCTGGGAGGGGTCCTTCCACAAGGACATTGTCTTGCGCTAGCATTTAGAGTGGTTACAGAGTCTATTCCCTGTTCTGGACCTATATGTTACATGTAAGTCATAGTACCAATGAAGACCTGACTTGGCACCTCTATATCCAGGTTGTAGTCCTTGTTATTCTCAGCTCTGGTGCTCTGCTTGGTTTAGGTATTTTTCTGAGTGGTCTAGGAATTCTGCCACTGTTTTGATAATGCTGCCTCTTTGCTGATGGCTTATGTTCCTAAAATTCCCTTCTTGGCCCATTTTCTCCCCTCTATTTCACAGCTGTTTCCATCCTCTGTCATTTTGGATTCTCTAGAAGGGCTACATGGTGACATGAGCTTCTCTCAGGAAACTGAACTTTGTGTATGTCTGACTGACTTCCCTCTGCCTGATGATCAACCCACCAGACATCTTGGATTTGGTAGCAAGGAGTTATTGGAGGCCAGCTCCACCCCAACCCTGGTAGGTGGTCATCTAGCTTCTGCTCGAACACTGTTAAGACCGTAGACATTCAGAGAAGGGAGAGATCACTGTGGACTAGAGGAGTAATGGAACTTTATGGAACAGGATGTGGAATTGTCTGCAAAGTAGAGCAAATATTTCAACAAAGTTCTTGATTATAGAGCAAATTTCTATGTATCAGTCAATCAACGAAGATTTATAAAGCAATCACTATACGCCAGATACTGTGCTGAACTCTAGGAATACAAAAAAGGCAAAAAACAAGTTCTGTCCCCATAAATAGCTCACATTCTAATGGGGGAGACAACATACAAAAAACTACATAATACACACATATGTATACTTATATATATAATGTGTATGTATATACATACATACGTGCATATGTGTATGTGTGTATATATGTGTATATACATACAGACACGTGAAGTGAAAGGTAATTTTAGAGGGAAGACACTGCCATTTGTGGGGGAGGGCTTCCAGAAAGACCTTCTATGGAGTTTGTATTGGAGCTGAGTCTTGAAGTAGACCAGGGAAGCCAGAGGCAAAGGGGCAGGGCATTCTGAATATGTGGAACAGCCAGTGAAAAGGCAAAGAGTTGGGAGATGGAGCGTTGTGTGGGAAGAATAGCAAGAAGACAAGTGTAACTGGACTAAAGAATGGAAAGATAGTAAGGGGTCAGGTGGTGAAGGACTTTAAAAGCCAAACAAAGGATTTTATATTTCATCCTGGATGTAATACAACACTTTATTGGGGTGGAGTTGAAAAGGCTTTGATCTATGATTTGATAAGTTCACTTTGACAGCTCAGTTGGGAATGTATTGGGGTGGAGAGATACAAGTCAGCAAGCCCAATTGGAAGATTGCTGCAATAATCCAGGCTTGAGGTAAGGGGGGAATGTGTCAAGCTGATAGCTTTATGAGTGGAGAAAAGGGAAAAGATGTTTTAAGAGTAGAAAGGACAAGTCTTGGCATTAGAATGGATGTGTGGAGTAAGACTGAAGAGTCAAGGATGACACCTAGGTTGCAAACTTGGGTGACTGGGAGGATGTTTGTGCTCTTGACAGTAATAGGGAAGTTGGGGAGAAAGGAGGATTTAGGGAGAAAGAGAGTGAATTCTGTTTTGGATTCATCAAGTTTGATATGTCTGCAGCTTCTTCCATTTCAGTGGCCATTAGTACCACTGCTAGCCACCAGTGAGACTTCTGATAAGACCTCTGAATCTCCCATTCTCATAAGGTTCCTTGAATACTTCAATTTCAAAATATTCTTTTACTTAAGATTAGGAAAGAACAACCACCAGAGACAAAGGCAGTCAGTTGATCACAATCTCCATAGCTGGATGAGACAAAGGGCTATCGCTCTTCCCCATCTGACTCTCAAGAAGAGATCAAGGTAGCCCCCCTCACTTGTAGCTGCCTAAGAAAAAGAGCAAGAAGAAGGGCAAGACCTCCACTTTATACGTATCCTCAGTTCAGCTTAGCATTCCTCATCTTTAGTTCTAGTCCATAGCCATTTAGAAGATATTTTGTTGTTGTTGTTTTTGTTGTTGTTATCACACAGTACAAATCCCTGAGTTATTCACATGGTTGTTTCGATTGAAAACAGGGAAAGAATATCTGCATGTTTCAAGGGCTGGCAATCATTGGCCCATTATACTATGAAGTGAAAACTAACACGCAGTGAAAAGATACTTAAAAAATAATTACACAAAATTATTGTATCTAAAAAAGTACTGGCATGCATTGCTTTATTGCGCTTCACTTTATTGTGCTTCACAGATATTGCATTTTTTACAAATTGAAGGTTTGTGGCAACACTACATTGAGCAAGTCTATTGGTGTCATTTTTTCCCCCAATAGCTTGTGCTCACATTGTGTCTTTGTGTCACATTTGGTAATTCTTGCAATATTTCAAACTTTTCCATTATTATTATATCTGTTTTGGTGATCTGTGATCAGGGATCTTTGATGTTACTATTGTAATTTTTTTGGGGGGTGCCACAAACTGCGATCATATAAGATGATAAACTTAAATGTTATATGTATTCTGACTGCTCCATTGACTGGCCATTTCCCCATGTCTCTCCCTTTCCTCTGACCTCACTATTCCCTGAGATACGAAGATATTGAAATTAGGCCAATTAATAACCCTACAATGGCCTCTAAATCTTCATGTGAAAGGAAGAATCAATTGATGAGACAAGCTTCATTGTTGTCTTATTTTAAGAAGTTGCCACAGCCATCTCAACCTTTAGCAACCACCACCTTGATCATTCAACAGGCACCAACATTGAGGCAAAACCTTCCATTAGAAAAAAGATTACACCTCACTGAAGGCTTTAATGATGGTTAGCATTTTTTTTTTAGCAATAAACTAATTTTTAATTAAGGGATTATACTTTTTTTTATGTAATACTATCTCACAATTAATAGACTACAACATAGTGTAAACATAGCTTTTGTATGCATTGGGAAACCAAAAACTTCATAACTTTCTATATTGTGATATTTGCTTTATTGTGGTGGTCTGGAAACAAACCTGCAATATCTCCAAGGTATACCTGTATTTGTGAGAAACCCAGTTTTAAAATTAGATAAATATATAAATTTATATATATATACTATATATATAGTATAAATATATAAACATATATTTATATAAATATATGTTTATATAAATATATATTTATATAAATATATATAAAAATGAAAGACAAATTGAAGTCAGAAAAATAGAAAATATAGAATGAAAAACAAATGTGGGAAGTTAGATTTTTCATGACTTAGGAGAAGGCTACATAAGATGAAGGCTAACCTTGCATTCATCTTTGATTCTTCCTTCTTCCACACATCTGTTCTGTCCTGAATGCTGATTCTGCCTTCACAATATTTCTCACAGATGTCTCTTCTTCATTACAACTTTTGTGTTAGTTTAGACCCTCATCTATCCTCACCAAAACTATTGTACTAAGCCTCCTAATTGTTCTTCCTGCCTTTAGTCTATCCCTTCTCCAATCTGTCCTTCTCATTAAAATATGAATAATCTCCCTAAGACATTGCTAAGGTCATTTCACACCATCGCTACTAAAATCTTCATTGACTTCTTTTCTCTATGGAATGAAGTATAAACTTAAGACCTTGGTATTCAAAAACCTACACAACCTGCTGCCAATCTTTCTGTTCAGCCTTATTTCATGTTCTAGATAAACTACACTTACTTCATCTCCAGTCTTCTCCCTATTCTCTTTCATTTCCATGCCTTTGCTCACTCCATTCTCCCATGCCTAAAATAGAAACTTCCGTCTATCTCCTTGTGTTGAAATCTTTCCCTTCCTTCAAGTTTCAACTCAGATGCCACCTCCTTCATGAAGCCTTCTTTTCTTTCCCATCCTTACAACCCCCAATCCTAATGCCAAGAGATGGCTCCTACCTCAAATTCCTCGTAACACTTTGCTTAGATTTCTCCTTTGCATTTCTTTCACTGTCCTTTATAGCAAAGTTATTTGTATCTTTATTCTTCCTTCCATTAGACCAGAAGATCCCTGAGAGCAAGGTCTGTGTCGTATCCATGTATTGAATTGAATCCCTCCACACCCAGTCCTTCACTGCTCCCTTTTCTTTCCCTTCACTCTTAGGAAAATTCTTCAACCAATTGCAAAGCTTAGAAATTTTACTTCACTCTGGGCTTCTCTACCCCTTCTTCCCTCATTATTTATTTCCATATTCTCTGACACTGAGCACACACAGGGGTCGAGAGTGGAAAAAGTTTGAGAAGCCCTGGTACAAAAGAGAGCCAGAGCACAATGTTCAAAACTCTCTGGGAAGAGCTTGCAAGGATTTCCACCACTCCTTCATCTCTTGGAGTCCGCTTTAGCTTTTTTCCATTTTACATATGGAGAAACTGAGGTAGGTAGGCACTTAATGCTATACAGCTAAATATTTCATGGCAGACCTGGGTAAAAACCTAATTTTCTAGTGTACAATTAACAAATTCTGCCCTATTACTCCTGTTGACTCAGTTGACCTTGTATATGTATAAATGACTACTACATAGATTATTAGTAGTAGTAGACATAGTAGACCACATAGACATTGTAAATGTCACACATCATGCTATGAAAAAATATTATTCTGTTCACATTTTGATGAAGTACAAAACTAAAAGAAAGCCCCTATTTTTAGTTGAGACGGGTCTGTGGCAAGTATTAATTTTTAAACAAATAGTTTTTGTGCTGCCTTAGGCCGCTTGACTTATAACACCACACACACACACACACACACACACACACACACATACACACACACTCACAGAAACTCTAGAAAGGAAACACATATCATACTCCAGTCTCCACATTGTCTTCTTAATCCTAAATTTTTTGAATGAAATACAACACAGTATCATAATTTCTTGGCTGGTATGAAATGAAAATCACTCAGTATGTTTACAAAAATTCTTTTTAAAATAATTCCTTTCCAGAAGACTGTAGAAAAGGATGCCCTTTCACTTGGGAAGGAGAGCTCAAAATGGGTTTATTGAAAACTTTAATTAGTCAGTGTTTCTTATTTACAGATCTAGATAGCGGTCCAGTTCTTTCAAAAAGGCATTTAATTTCTAAAAGTTATGGGAATTTTAAATAAAATCCTCAAGATGTAGAATTTTCCTGAATTCCTTTGAGATTTCAAGCCATTACAACAGTTAGAAATTCCTGACCCAGCCCTTTCACACAAAGTGTAGTTACGATAACTTAAGGTCTCACTGACCTAATAAAAAACTACAGATTGATACTTCTTTTGTTGAACAGCCTGTAATTTCATTAATTTCATTGACAGTAATTATAACAAGTTGAATTTATGAAGGTCACAAAGTAAAGTTAGTGAACCACAGGAAAATGTCAACATGCTCACTTTGGTCCTGGCCATTTCCAATTTTTTTTTTCTTCTTGCAGCCCAGTTTGGCAGTGGTTTAAACGTTGAGTTTGAACTTTCAGCATTTAATTGAGAAAGAAAAACTTGTAGTTTTATAGTGGACAAATCAGCTTATTGAACTTTTTTTCATTATGCTGAGAACGATGGATATTGCACTGGTGACATCGCTTTCTATGTGGCTACCAGATTGCCACTTGTACTGTCTTAGAGACAACATGGTAGACCAATTTTCTGGGTGCTAGAGAACATGCCGTGTTCTATTTTAGACTTGATTTTAAATGTTAGGATAGCTGGCTATCTTTCTGGAATGGGATAAGTATAGCTCTCAGCAATCACTACACTAGATGACTTTACAGACCCATCACAGTCTAGGATTCTTCACTGCTCAGTACTTCCCTTGGTTTTTGTTGTTGAGTCATTTTTCAGTTGTGTCTGACTCTTCATGATCCCATATGGAGTTTTCTTGGCAGAGATACTAGAGTGGTTTGCCATTCCCTTCTCCAGCCCATTTTGCAAATGAAGAAACTGAAGCAAACTGGGGTAAGTGACTTTCCCAGGGTCACACGGTTAGTACGTATCTAAGGCCAGATTTGAACTCAGAAAGATGAGCTTTCCTGATTCCAGGCCTAGCATCCTGTTCAGTATGCCACCTATGTGCCCATTTCCCTTGGACCATCAGTCAAATTGAGAAGGCTATACTTCTCACTTCTTTCAAAGAAGTTGAAGCCTCTTGAATAAAAGGAGCTAAAACATGAGCCTGTACTATGATATCCACGGTATTTTTATTTAACAGATTCAACAATACGCATTTTCCTTAGTGAATAAAGTATAGTCAGTCAGTCAACAAGCATTTATTAAGTGCAGACTGTGTGCCAGGCACTTTCCTAAGTGCTGGGGATACAAGGAAAGGCAAAAGTAGTCCCTACTTTTAAGGAACTTGGGGAACACAGCATGTCAATAACTCGCTACATACAAGATATACACAGAGTAGATAGAAATCTCATAGAGGAAGATAGTAGTAACTGGGGATGGAGGCTTGGGAAAGATCTCCTGCAGAAGGTAGGCTCTGAGCTGAGTCATGAAGAAAGCCAGGGAAACTAAGAGGCAGAGATGGGAGGGCGGCAGAGCATCCTAGGCATGGGAGATGCTGCTGCTGCTGTTGCTCAATTGTTTCAGTCTTGCTGATTTTTTGTGGTTCCTTTTGGGGTTTTCTTGGCAAAGATACTAGGGTGGTTTGTCATTTCCTTCTCCAGCCCATTTTACAGCTGATGAAACTGAGGCAAACAGGGTTAAATGACTTGCCCAGGATCACACAGCTAGTAAGTGTCTGAGTCCAGATTTTAGCTTACAAAGATGAATCTTTCTGACTCCAGGCCTGGCTCTCTATCTACTGTGCCACCTAGCTGCCCAGGCATGGGGGCAAGCCAGTGCTAACATACAAAGATTGTAGATGGGGTCATTTTTTGAGGAAAAGCTAGAGTTGTCCTGTCCCTAGGATGATTTGGCTTCTTGAAGGTCTTTCAAGACCAGACCCAAAATAGATTATACCTCCAAAGGCAGCTCTAGACCTCTCAACCCAATTAGCTCTAGGAACCTGTTGGCTCTTGGAAGGTGTCAGTTGAGGTTTGAAATTTTCATGGGGCAATCAATCAATGAATCAGTCAATCAATAAGCATTTATTAAATACCTTTTTTTGTTCCAAGCACTGGGGATACAAAGACAAAAAAAATGAAACAATTCCTGTTCTCAAGAAGCTTCCATTCTATTGGAATAATAATAATAGTTAACATTTATATAGCAATATAAGCCTTGCAAAATACTGCATATGTTTGTGTATGTACATATACTTATATATGTATATAATCTCATTTCATATACATCTAACTAGAGCTGGAGTGTTTAATAACAAATAACATTCAGAAAGGAGGGATTGGTGAGTGGCATCAGTCAGAGATTCATTCATTTTTATTTACCATCAAACTCCAATTTGTTTTTAATAAGTCAATTCCATTCAGCAAACATTTATTGCCCCCAGGTGCTGTTCTGAAATCCCACAGCCCAACTGATGGACATATTTACTGTTGATAAGAATTTGAAATCATCTGGTTCATAGGATTATAGGTCATCAGGGCACTTCAGAGGGGTCCAGTCTAACTCTGTCATTTTACAGGTGAGGAAGCTGAGGACCAAATATGCTTTTTTTTTCAGTTAAAAGTATGAGGAAGGGGCAGCTAGGTGGTGCAGTGGATAGAGCACTGGCCCTGGAGTCAGGAGGACCTGAGTTCAAATCTGACCTCAGACTCATAATACTTCTTAGCTGTGTGACTCTGGGCAAGTCACTTAACCCCAATTGCCTCACTAAAAAAAAAGCACAAAAAAAAAGTATGAGGAAATTGAGGCCTAGAGAAGTTAAGCAACTTGTCTAAATTTGCAGAAGTGAAGAACAAAAGTACAAGGTAGACATAGGTCCCTTGAGTCCTGATACAATGCTCTTTCCACTATCCAATGCTGTTTGACATTAAATTGATCCAGAGGCCATACTATACTGTGATTGAGAATGCATTGTATGGGGCCAGTTAGGTGGTGCCACTGGCCCTGAAGTCAGGAGGACCTGAGTTCAAATCCGGCCTCAGATCAAACACTTGACACTTACTAGCTGTGTGATCCTGGGCAAGTCACTTAACCCCAATTACCCCCCCCCAAAAAAAGAGAGTGCATTGTATGTACCAACTTATCAGGAGCTGAATAAAATGGTTCATAGGCCAACCTCATTTTTGGCTTTAGCTGCATACTGGTAGGGATACAGTAAACCACCTGAGTTTATCTAAGTCATCTTCCCTCTAAGAAGTACTGTGCTTAGCATAAGGACTAACCTCTGGTGTGAGGGTTTGCTGAGCCCTTTTCAGGGCTATTCATCCACCTTTGTTGTCCACCTTCACCAAACTCTCACCTGTGGTTCCAAGAAGCTGCAGCATGAGCAGTGGCATATTGGCAGATGGGCTAAATCAGGTTTAGGGTGACCAATAGGTCTCAAACCCACTGGTGAGTTAGAGGAATGTCTACCCTAAGCATGTGAAGGTTATCCCTATCAAAATGGTTGGATTAGAACAATTTGTTCCAACAGCTGTGAAGGTGGCTGAAGTAGACACAGTAGAGTGCTTAGAACTTGGTTAGACAAAGGAGACACCAAGGTGATCCACTACATTGCTCCATCACCACTCATCTTGACTTTTGTCCTGGACTTTGGTTACTGTGGAAGAGAGAGTGAAGCTGACAACTTTGTGCAACTCTGCATTACTTAAATCCAGTTCACCCATGAGTCAACACATCACTGTGATGTCATTGGTCGTCTTTGAAAACAAATGACAAACAACAACAACAGCTGTGCTTTAAAATCTCCCCATTGACAATCTTCCCCCCACCATGCCCAGCACAAGTGTGCTGTCATATGTCCAGCTATTCACAGGGCTGATACTTTTCCTGTATGTTAAGGATTATTTGACAAGCTTCCATTAAAAACCATCTGACCACTCTCCTACCAGCAGAGTCCAATTTCTATACCTATATCCTTCTCAGCCTCTGCCCTACATCTCTTATTCCTTTTCCCTTTTTTGGCCATCTAATCAGCACTCTTAGAACCATGTAATCATGGACAAAAGCCTAGCACTTTAAAATATTTTATTTAAAAGGCTTTTTTATTTTGAACTCAATTATCAATAGATCAGTCAATTAACAAGCATTTATTGAGTGCCTACTGCATGCTAAGCATTGGTGACACAAAGACAAGAAATGGAACAGTCCTTACTCTCGAGGAACTTACATTATATATGTATAAATGTGTCCTGGTTAGACTTCAGCAAAGTTGAAAGTTGGAAGTGAAAAAAGACAGAAGAAAAAAATATGAATGAGGCCCTTTTAGGTAAAAATGAAGTATTCCATAACTTTAAAGGATTTCTGAGGCTTTGAGCTAATTCAGCTCAATACAACTGTATTTGATCAAGACAGAAAAAAAACCTCCCCATCTCAGTTCCTTCCCCTTCTAAACACTTATTTTGCAGAATATATAACAGGAATCTGGGAAATATAACTGGATTGTCACCATCAGTTAGACTGGGGTCCTTCACTAAGAAAACCCTGCTCTGAACCAAGAAGACTTGTTATAATTTAATATTTTATTTTTCCCAGTTACATGTAAAAACACTTTTAGCATTCTTTAAAAAATCTTTTTGAGTTCCAAATTCTCTCCCTCCCTTCCTCTCCTCCCCCTCACTGAAAAGGAAAGCAATTTGACATTTTCCGTGTAAGTCATGCTGTGAAAAAAAACACATACAACCCCCCCTCCAAAAGCAAAGAAAGTAAAAATGAAGTATCTTCAATCTGCATTCAGACTTATCCAGTTCCTTCTCTGGAGATTGGAGAGTACCTTTCATAAGTCCTTCAGAATTGTCTTGAATCATTGCATTGCTGAGAATAGCCGTTACTCACAGTAAATCATCATACAATATTGCTGTTGCTGTGTATAATGTTCTCCTGGTTCTGCTTATTTCACTTTGCATCAGTTCATATACCTTTCTATGTTTATCTGAGAGCATTTTGCTCTTCATTTCTTATAGCACAATAATATTCCATCACAACCATATACAACTTGTTTAGCCATTCCCCAATTGAAGGACATCCCCTCAATTTCCAGTTCTTTGCCACCACAAAAAGAGCTACTATGAATAATTTTGTACATATAAGTCCTTTTCCTTTTCATTATTTATCTCTTTTCATCTTTTTATCTCTTTAGATTTATATCTAGTAGTGATATTGCTTGGTCAAAATATGCATAATTTGATAGCATTTTGGGCATAGTTATAAATTGCTCTCCAGAATGGCTGAATCATATACAACTTCACCAACAGTACAGCAGTGTTTTAACTTTTCCACATCCCTTCCAACATTTGTCATTTTCCTTTTCTGTTATATTGGCCAATCTGATAGGTGTGTGATGGCTTAGAGTTGTTTTAATTTGCATTTCTCTAATCAATAGTGATTTAAAGCATTTTTAATATGACTAGAGATAACTTTGATTACTTTGTCTGAAAACTGCCTGTTCATATCCTTTTACAATTTATCAATTGAGGAATGGCTCTTATTTCTATAAATTTGACTCAGCTTTCTATATATTTGAGAAATGAGGTCTTTATCAGAGAAATGTTGTAAAAAACTTTTTTCACAGTAATGATTAGCAACTATGTATTTCCCTCCATCCCATTTTCCCCATTTATTCTACTCTCTCTCTCCTTTTACCCTGTCCATTCCCAAAGGTGTTTTGCTTCTGACTTTTTCCTCCCCCAATCTGCCCTTCTTTTCTATCAGCCCTTCTCTTATTCCCTTCCTCTCGTACTTTCCTGTATGGTGAGATAGATTTCTATACCCAACTGAGTGTGTATGTTATTCCCTCTTTGAGCCAGTTCCAATGAGAATAAGTGAACCAAGAAGAATTGTTGAACAAAAGAGGCTATACCTTTCCCAACTCTTGTTTGGGAGGTGATAAACCTCAGAGCTGAGACTCTGAAAAAGCTGGCCCTAAGAGGCTTCTGCTAATCCTAGGCTGAGGGCCTCTCGCTGTCTGAAAAAGCACAAGAGCATTTCAACTAAAAAGAGCACTGTATCACCCAGTTGAGCCTGTGTTGGAAGTAGTAGAAACAACAGTTGCCTCATTCATGTTGGCCCAGAATAGTGAGGCCAGGGAGTCCAGTGGCCCAACCTGTCCTCTCCAGATGCCATACCCCCAGATGCCTCATCTGTTGAGAAATCAACCCAGTGGACAAGCAATCTGCCTGTCCACAGCTTGGCAGTAGACTGAACCATCCAGCAGAAATGCTGTACCCTACAAGTGAACTTCCTGACTATTCTTTAAAGAAACAACATCAAGGCCCTGCAACTCCAGATCTGTGAGTTACCTAGGTCACATGTGTGTCTCATATTATTGTGCATTAAGTTTGTGCTCTTCCCCCAGACTCTGTGTACATTTGCAGGAGGATGTGACCCAAGCTTGGGGAAATACTTTGTAGCTATTGTTCTTAGATGCTATGTGAGTAAATGTCTTTTCTGAGAAATAATTGATTTTATTGGCTGATTTTTAATGAGAAGCACACTGGTGAAGGTATTGTGAGCTAGAGCATTAGAAATAGATACCCAAAGAGTTTCCTCTAGAACCTGAGGAAGAAGTTGCCCTTCTGGGCACCCAACCTGCCTGTACCAATGCAAGTTGAGGGAATGAGCCCAGAGAGAGTGCTATATATACTTACATACATGTTTCAACATACAAGGACAAACAAACAAAAAAGGATTGTAGGTGAAACCATGAACTTCTATTATAAAAATTTAAAGCATATGTTAAATCAAACATTGATTGTGTCCCCTTTTGGACTTCTTTTAGTTTACTTCTGTGTAGTTTTAAAATGTTTTATTGATATTCTTTTCTTTTACCTTCTGTGTTTTTATTAGTAGTACTCACTTACTCACCCCCATCCCTCATGGAAGCCTTCCCTTGTAACAGATAAATATATAATCAAGCAAAGCAGTTTAACACATTGGTCATGTCTGAAATGTATGTCTCATATTGCATCTCTAGTTCATTACTATTCAGGTAACAGATGGATGCATGCTTCCCCACCAGTCTTGAAGTCATGATTTTTCCCTGTAGTCTTCATTACTCTAGATGGCACAGTGGACAGAGTACTGGGCCTGAAGTCAGGAAGATACACCTTCCTGAGTTCAAATCCAGTCTCAGACATTCAATAGCTGTGTGACCCTGGGCAAGTCACTTAACCCTCTTTGCCTCAGTTTCTTGCTCTGTAATATGAGCTAGAAAAGAAATGGCAAACCACTTTAGTATCTTTGACAAGAAAACCCCAAATGGGGTTATGAAATCAAACACAGCTGAAATGTCTGAACAACAACAACTTGCCTTTCAAAAACAGTTTTTCTTTATATTATTGTAGTCATAGGTATAAATTGTTCTTCTGGTTCTGCCCATTTTACTATGCTTCAATTCATGTAAATCCTCCCAGATTTCCTAGAATTCATCACAGTTGTCATTTCTTATAGCACAATAATTTCATTGATTTTATGTAGAAGGAAAGTGAAGCCCTGAGAAATGACTTGCTCAGTCTTACAACTAATAAGTGCCTCAGCCAGACAGTAATTGCCATCTTCTTAGTCGGTGGACTCAACACTAGTCTACCTTGCCTCCATTATGTATAGCTTTCACATACCTCCCTACAAAAAACAAAGCTTTTTTTCAAAAAGTTTTCTAATTCTTGTTCTATATCTAAGCCCCTTCCAGGGCTTCTAAAATGACAATTATCCAGATTGGTGAGGATTGATATTACTGTGCTAATGGGAGAAGGCTAAAGAGATGTTTAGGGATCCATCTAGATAATATTTGTGCATTTTAAAGTTGTGCTTCTATCAATAATGCTTTTCCTCTTCATTGCGTATCTTAGAGAAATAAATAGAACATGGCAATTCCAGGTCAGGGCTGTTGGGTTGGGAGGATGGTACCATGACAATTCAGAGAGGAGATATTAAGTTTTCAAGTGGGCCATTTGAAGCTTTTCTTCACATTATGTAAGGCCCTAAAATAGAACACTGATATTTCCAACTTCTGGTCATTTCCCTCATTGTCCATCTTTAAATATTTTGTCTCTGGGGTGACCCTCATTTCCCTTTACTTGCTTTTGGGCTGGACCTTACTATCCATTACCTTTACTCTTTTCTTTTATTAAAAGTAATCCATGCACACATCAGCTTGTTAGGTGGTACCACTGGAAAGGATGACTTTAATAAAGCTGACAAACTGATGGAATTTCTCTTCATTCCTCTGTTGGAATATTTGTGACTTTTTTGGAAATTGAGTCCAGGCTTTCAGCTCTGCTTTGTTATTATGAAACTGCCTCTTTTAGAGGACCCAACCCCTCCCTGATACATCATCTATTAGCAGACAAAATGTGATAACATCAGAAATATCATATTAGGTCAAACAATGGTTCATTCAGCCCCCTGTTTCTCATAGTGGTACCCCACAAAACTTTGTCAGAGATAGGGATGGGATTTCTGATTACACTGATAGAGGGAACTCCTGAGGGAGGAAATTCCCTCCATCAATGCAGGTCAGTCAGGTCATTCTTTGCAATTTATAGTGTTAGAGTTTCCAAGAGCGCTGAGGGGATAAGTGACTTTCCCATGATCACACAGCCAATTTGTGTCAGAAGTGAGACTTAAACTCAGTTCTCACATTAAAGGCCAGTTCTTAATTTGCTATTCTATGCTGACTCTCTTTTTAAATAATATTGTATTTTCCCCTTACTTACATGTAAAGACAATTTTAAAAATTCATTTAAAAAAAATTTTGAGTCCAAATTTTCTCTCTCCATTCCTCACCTCCTCCCTCCCTGAGACAATAAGCAATTTGATATAGGTTATACATGTTATGCAAAACATATTACCATATTAATTGACTCTCTTGTTGAAGAGCAGGAGATTTACCTAGAGACAAATAGATAATTCTTCATAAGAGATCATCAGTTCACATTTAGACAGATGCAATGTATTACTAATCAAAGTTGTAGTCTTCAGGAATGAGATGAGATCTCATTTTGGGGAGGTGGGTGGGTGGGGAATGCTTTATGGATATACCTACTACCTGAAAGAAAGGAGACTTAATTAAGTGAAATCTTAAGATTCTTTCTAATGCTCTGATTCTATGTCTTACAAGGAACTCAAACTGTCCTTAAATATATGAGATGTTTAATGTTTTATCCAAAATGTGAACCCCTTCAGTGAAAATGGAAGCTCAAGTAAGGAATACACCTCTTGAAATTCAAATGGAAGGCTCTCCTTGGTGAGCCCAAAATAGAACAGTAATTGTGGGCAGGGTTGCTATAGTATAGGTGCTATTTAGAGTCAGGAAAAGCTGAGATTGGTTGCTGTACAAAATACCTCACTAATTGTGTATTGCTTATTTCCTCACATTGTGGTTTTACTGTATCTGCCAGCAAATGTGGGTGTGAGTCAGGCCCCAATCTGCCTATTCCACTGTACAGATAAGCTATCTGGAAATCTTTTGACTATTCTGAAAGAAACGAGGAGATAGTCACCTATTCTATAAAGGTTATACAGAACTCTGTGGAGGGTGAATTTGTGGTCACATCTATACCATCAAGACATCATGGAGAGATTAAAAATGATCTGATTATTTATTTAGGTAGGGTAAATAGGTACTCTAGGTAGTTTGGTCCCCATCCCCCAAGAAAGTATACAGCAAAAACAATCAGTCACATAGTCATATTTCAGTAAAGATATCTTGATGACTATAAAAAGTTATCACCCCACCAATATTTAGGCCTTATAGAAAGTGAACATACCATTCAAAAAAGGAGAAACACTTAAATGAATAAATATTTGAACAAAAAGTTCATCTTTAAAAACAGTAGAAACAAATCCAGATAACCCTGAGTTGCCACCTTCCACTCATTGAGTTGAAATAAATAAAAATGGTAAACTTAATGTTGTAAGGTCTGTGAGGAAACATATCCTCTCTCATATGTTGCTGGTACCAGTGCAGATTGGTACAATCTTTTTTGTAAAGTGATTTTCCAGTATAGTGCAGAAATTAGATATAAAACTTGGATGTAGAAATTTTTATTACTAGAGGTTCCATCCCAAAGACATTATTAAAAAGAAAAAACCCTGTAAAGTGATGTTTATAATGGTGCTATATACAATATTGAAAAATGAAAAACAAGAAAAGTACCCAATGCTTTGGGATATGCCTAATCACTATCACCATTCATGCAGGACAGTACTATTAGTATATGAGCAATTGCATCTGTGTATATATGCATATACAGATAGTCTAATAGATAGATAGATGGATGAATGGATAGATAGATAGATAGATGGATGGATGGATAGATGGATCAATAAGTAGATATTTGGTGATCCGTAGGTTTTCATTGGTTTGTAGCCTTGAGGCCACATGTGGCCTTCTAGGTCCTTGGGTATGGCCTTTTGACTAAGTCCAAGTTTTACAGAACAAATCCTTTTTTTTGGGGGGGGGGTTGTTCTGTAAAGTTTGGATCCAGTCAAAGGGCTGCATTTGAGGACCTAGAGGGCCACATGTGGCCTCCTGCCACAGGTTCCTTACCCCTGGTTGGGGAAACATCTGATGAGGAAACTCTCCTTGATCTTCTTCCTGGTCTTTCCTATGTAGATCAGCAACTCCTTTGTAATTTATAATCTTAGAGTTGCCAGAGGCACTGACTAGTTCAGTGACTTGTGCCAGGACTGACATTGCCAAGATGTGTCTGGCTGAGGCAGAATTTGAACCTAATTTTTTTTCCCCAAGTCCAAGGTTAGCCCTTGGAGTGTGACTACACTATAGTACGCTGTCTATTGGAATACTGTATATAGAGGAGCACTATGGACAATGTGAACTGGGGAACAGGAGCTTCCAGAATATTCTACCTATTCCCTCGGGCTATAAGACAACTCTTTTACAATCCTGTGAGAGAGGAGAAATCTGAATTCTTACGAGAATGGAGAGGTGAACAATGCAAATCAATGTGACTAGTTGAGGCAAGAAGGATTTCTTATTATAAATTATTATTTATGGGAAGGGGAATGGTAAGGAATAAGCATTTATATAGTGCCTACTATGTACCAGGCATTGTACTAAATATCTCATTTGATCCTTACAATAACCCTGTCAGGTAGATGCAGTTATTATTCCCATTTTACAGTTAAGGAAAGTGAGATAAACAGAGGTTAAATGACTTGTCCAAGCTCATACAGTTAGTAAGAGTCTGAAATCAGATTGGAAATCAGGACTTCAGGACTCCTATCCCAGTGTACTATCTACCAGGCCACCAACTGTCTCTACGTTTTTCATAATAAATAATAATTTATTTTTGTTTATTTGAAGAAACTAAGTGCCTCATATTACTCAATTACTATGTACTAGGCACCATGTGATACAAACACAGGAAAAACAGAGACCCTGTCCTCAAGGGGCATCAGTGGTTGGAGCACAGACTTACCTGTATTATTGTGATGTTGAATGGTTTGTCTTGAATTCAAAAAGATATCATTCTGTCATTTTTGAAAGTATACTCCAGTACTGCTTTTCTTACCCTTTCATGCCCTCTTTAAATGGAGATTCTGAGAGAAGTTATCTAATCAGAGGGAGATACCCAGGGATGAAGAGTCCTAATGCATAAATTCCAGGGCTGAAATGAGCTTCAGGATGAAGAAGTTTCTTTGGCATGGCAGAGGAAGTCCTGAGAGCAGCCTAGAGAGAAATCAGGCATGGTGGTGAAGTCCAGAAAGGCAGAGACAGAGGCAGGAGGGGAGTAGCTGGCATGGATACCCGTCCCCTCAAATGGAGGTCTTAGAGTAACTCATCATTGATAAAAGGGGGCTGGAACATCAGAGGAATGTTCAAAGATGATACGGTCACAGGGAAAGATGGGTGTTCCTGGGTAAGAAAGTCCCAAGTGTTGAGGAGACTTCCAAATTCTGAGAGCAGCTAAGATATGGTGTTGAAGTCCAGAAAGTCAGAAGCAAAAGTAAGGAAAGAAACAAGTTTACAGAGAAAAAATTAAGGGAGAATTGGAGTCTGGCACACTAACCTGGCAGCTACGTGACACAGTGTCTAGAGTGCCAAGCCTGAAGTCAGGATAACTTATCTTCCTGAGTTCAAATCTTACCTCAGACACTCACTAGCTATGTGACCCTAGGCAAGTCACTACCTTGTTTACCTCAGTTTCCTCATCTGTAAAATGAACTGGAGAAGGAAAAGGTGAGCCATTCTTTGGTATAAAGCATATCTTATTTCAAAGCATATCTTTGTCAAAAAAAAAGCCCCAAATGGGGTCATGAAGAGTCGGACATGACTGAAAAACAACTGAACAATAACACTAAAGGGGGGGGCAGGGTGCTCAATATCATCCTACTTTTGCCCTGATATGGAGGTGGTAGTGGAATTAGATGTCAGGAAAAGACTATAGCTGAATGATATTCCCAAACAAACCTCTGGCCTCTGAGTCTTTTCTTACACTGTTTTTTTCTGCCTAAAATATTCTTTGACTACTCAACTACCAGTTCAGTTGATCAATTCTTTAATGTTCAGCTCCTAAATAAGTTTTCCCAGAAAATTAGAAAGTAGTTTTGTAGACATTAGAGCAGCCATATACCATACACCACAAAACACTCAAGATACGTATATTCAAAATATAAAAGTTTACACCATAAAAAACCAGGTGATCAGGTTCTGTTCTCAGCTATGTCTAAGGGGAGATTTCTCAACTAAACAAGAGATTGAAAAGATAATGAAAGATGAGTCAGTGTTTTACTACAAAGAATTAAATAGGTTTTGTACAAGTAAAATCAATAACAACAGAAGTAGTGATAGTATAAGAAAAAATATTTATACCAAATATCATTCACACAAGCCTGATATCCCAAATTTATGGAGATATACATACACATATATATATACATAGACAGATACATATACATATACACATATGTGTGTATATGTGTGTTTGCATATATATATGTTTGTATGTATGTATATCAAGAGAGCCATTTCCTAATTGATAAGTGAGAAAAGGATATGAGCAAATAGTTTTCAAAAGAAGAATTGCAAACTATAAATGATGACAATAAACACATTCCAGATCACTAAAAGTAAGTGAAATGCAAATTAAAACAACTCTGAGGGTTCTTTTCACATTATGCAAATTGCAAAAGATGACAAAAGAGGTAAATACTTAAAATTGGAAAGGCTTTGGGAGAATGGGCACACTGATACATTGTTGATGGGACTGTGAAATGCTCCACCCATTCTAAATTTCAATTTGGAATTATGCAAGAAAAATAAACAAATTGTATATATCCTTAGATCCTGCAATCCCACTCCTACGTATATGCTTTGAGATAGCTAGTGACAGAAATAAAAGTGCAATATAAACCAAAATACTGATAACAGCACTCTTTTTGGTAGCAAAGAATTGGGGGGAAAAGTGGATAGCATTGATTTGGGGAATGGTAGAAAAAGCTGTGGTTTATGAATGTAATAGAATATTACTGTACACTAAGAAATGACTATTATGAGAAACTCAGAGAAATATAGGAGGATTAGTATGAGTAGACATAGGATAAAATAAACAGAATCAATGAACACAATGACTGAAACAATATAAATGAAAAGATCACTTAAAGGAAGTTGAACTTAGAGTAATGCGAGAAAAAGTCCAACGATGAAATTCCCTGAGAAGAAAAGATTACAGCAAAGAGATGGAGGACTGCTTAGACAGAATATTGTATTATCTGAGGTGGTTTTTCCTTGTTTTTCTTTGTGACAAGGGAGAGTTCAATCTAAAGGGGTAGATGGGAAATAACTGTGATGAAAAGATACAAGGCTTTGATAAAACATGCTTTTTAAAAAATGTTTTACCTTTGTGCCTTAGCCTAAGGTGTTGTCTCTCCTCTGAATGCCACCAAAACACTTAATGTCTGCTGTCACTCATTTAACTCATATACTTACTCGTATGGCAAATGAATTTTTATGTGTATGGATTGTTTCTTCAATACATGAGGACATGTTTTACACTTCATCTCCTTGTAATTTATTACACTAATACACAGAACAAACCACCACATTTCACTAACAAGCTGGAAGTGATATTACTCTCAGTACACCAGTAGGTATCTGGTAAAGATGGTTTGTTGATATATTTTTCTATGTTTAGTCCAGTAGTTCTCAAACTTTTTGGTCTCAAGATCCCTTTACACTATTAAAAATTATTGAGAATTCCAAATAACTTTTGTTTGTATATTAATAACATCTTATTATTGTGAAAATAATTTTGAACATGTCTCAGAGACCCCAAGGTGATGAGCTTTCATGGTGTCTCTAGGGAAGTTATCTTAGGCTTCTTCCTATTAAGAATTTTAATTTTTCAGTTTATTGTTTAGAAATTATTACTTGCCTCCAGTAAGTGAGTGATTGTATATCCTAGGTGAGAGAGATGAGAAGCAAAGGGGAATATGGTAGTTTCTGGCAAGGTCTTTGGGCTAGAATGAACATTGGCTTGACAGAAGACCTAGGTTTAACTCCCCTATGTTTCACTTACTATTTGTGTCACATTGAGAACATTTCTTAATTCCCCTGGCTCTCATTTTATTATCTGTAAAATGGTGATAATAATAACACTAGTTACCTCCTAGATATGTTGTGATTAAAGTACCTACTTTGAGACTGTCAAGGACTGCAAAAATGGAAGCTGTCATTCATGTTGGTAATAGGAGTAATGGTAGTATTAGTGATGGTGAGGTGGTAATGATGGTGGTGATGGTAGTAGCGGTGGCAGCAGTGGGGACAACTCCATTTTTTCTAGTCCTTAATAGTTCCCTGCATTGTTGATAAACATATATAGATTTGTTTTGGTTGACCATATTTATTTGTTACAAGGGAGTGCTTTTATTTCCTTCTACATTTCTAATCCATCAATTCCTTCTCTTCCATCCTCATCTTCCTGTAAAAGAGGAGAAAAAAAATCAATTAGCCAACTTATACATCAAAGGCATGGTCTTTCCCCCATGAATCAATCCTATTCTCCCAGTTGTATTTTTTCTTGCTTCCCACTAAACTTCCTCTTGTTTGTTTATTGAACTGTTAAGGGCCAAGTTTTGTTATTAGAAATTCCTCCTTCCTTTGATTTTCTCCTGCTCCCTCCCTGTACGCAAAACTGGTAAACCTCATAACATCATATTCCACGTCGATATTGAGATAGGCTCAAGGATTTGGCTGGGCTCTCAGAATCAGAATCACAGAACCACAGAATTTGAGAACTGGAAGGTACTTCAAAAGCATATTATCCAACCATAGACCAAACCATAGTCCATAGACCAAAAGGATCCCCACTATATCATGCCTGCCATGGGGTCGTCCAGCCCAAGCTGGAAGACTTTCAGGGAGGGAGAACCCGGCACCTCTAGACACATATAACCCATTATACTTTTGAACAGCTTGAATTGTTGGGTAATTTTTCCTGACATCAAACCTAAGTTTGCCCTGCTTTTATCTATGCACATGTTGTTTCTCTCAAGTACAATGTAATTTCTATGATGGAAGAAACTGTTTTCATTTCTTTCTTTGTATGCCCAGAATCTAGCACAGGACAGGGTACATAGCAGGAAAGCACTTAAGACGTGCTTGCTGAGAACTGAACTGGGACCTGATTCTTAAGTCCACTCACATTTGAAATCACAAGTTTAATGTTTCCACAGCCAATAGATCTATTTACAAATGAGCACATTGAAGTTTTGTGTTTTAGTTCCCTCCTTAACCCTCACCTGTTTTCTCCTTTTAAAAATGATAATGTTCTATGGCATCCTCTTTCTCATCAGACTTGATTATCGATTTCAACTTCTTCCTCTGACACCTCCTGGAAATTCTGAAGCTGCCGCCAAATCTGCATATTGATCAGAGTACTCCCTGTCGCCAACCTGGTGCACAAGTGACACCTAACATTGTCACCTTTATGCCCTCCCTTACAGTCACAGGGTTCTGATAGGTAAGAGGTCAGAGATGAAAGGCTTCTAAGCAGTTATTCTTTCTAGTCAGCCTGCCAAGAAGGACTGTGTCTCTGTTTACACCTGTCCTTGGAGCCCAAGATGGAAACCTTTTACTCCCAGTTCCATGTGTTTATGGAAGTGAAGCATAACTCTTATCTTTCTCAGTTCCTTATGGGGAAAGATGGATGGTTGGCTTTTAAGCTATTTTGCCTTTTTAGGGAAAAGATTTAAAGCTCTTTGGGCTATGTTTTTGATACTTTCAATATTGGGACCTCAAAGATTTAAGGCCTTAATGCATGTTGATAATTGATGAGAATAGAAATTAGCTCTCAAGCGTGTCAGGCAAAGAAGTTTCACAGAGGGAAAGAGCGCAGAATTCTCTGCCAATGTCTGTAAAATAAGGATATTGGATCTCAAATTCCAAGGTCCCTTCCAACTCTGAAATGTGATTGTTCTAGGAATCAATTTCTTTTCTACCATTGCACTAATGCTGCTTATTTTATTCTCAAACTAAAGCTTTGAAGATCCAACCAGAATTCAAAAAGTAAGTTCCAGAACATGAGAAAAAAAATCCTTATTCTCTTAGGCAAGAGAAACATTCTTTCTGGTTGTGGGAACAATCCCCAGGATTATGTACTTGGAGATCAAGTCTTCTAAAACATAGTAGTAGTTAAGCTTATCACGCCCTGTTTTACTGAAGAATTTACATTCTGAAATCATATTGATAAAATCATGTCCTATAAGGTCAGGACGTTGGAGTACATTTTGACATAAGCTTTTAACTTCACAAGAAAAGAAACCAAATCTAACTCGAAGCCCAAATCATTCATTTTTTCTCACTGTTTCCATTGGGAACTGGTAATTATCAGATGTGACTGAAAAAAAGTACTCCACAGTTCAAATGTTATACACAATGAGGACAGAAGAATATCTGTCATGGTGGGGCAAATTAGAATTGCAAAACATTCCAGGTTCCCAGGTCAAAAATTTCCACTCTCATCACTGTTAAGACAAGGGGAGAGTCTGAAACGTTCTGTTTAGTTGGAAGCAAAATAACCTCATACCTACTGTATTGTCTCTCTTTCTTTAAAGTTGTAAAGAGACTCATGACCAGTAAGCTATGAAAACTGGACATACATATACAGAGTACATGTACATGTCCAGTTTTCATGGCTTACTGGTCATGAATCTGGCTCTCCTCTCTGAGGACTAGGCAAGATTTGTCATTTGTCTGGGTTCAAGGGCACTCTGAGGGATTTGTGGGTTACCTCTTTATTTGAATTAGAGCTCAGTGAGCTCTATTCCTCTCATTTTAGGAGGCCAATAACTAGTATCCCAGATCCATTTAACCCCTGGATATTGAGCAGCTTTTACAATTTCATATTTACAAAATGATATTTACTTCAAAGATATAGCAAGGAGAAACATTCAAATAATTTCCTCAATACCTAGGGGCATATAGGTAGGATTAGGATCATAATTTAATTCAATTCCTACATAGAATTGATACCATCAAGTTTATATCCAAAGGTAGCTATTAGATAAGTCCTTCTACTAGGCTAGCATCTCCAAGGTCACTCTCAAATATCTTCTTGTTCCTTAAGGCATTGGTGCTGTGCTGGCTGCCACATATGGCTTAGATTCCAGCTCCCAAATTCTTATGGCTTGTTCTCCCAGTCTTTGAAGTGCCTAAGGTCAGAGACTCAACTCCCTGAAACAAGAATGGGAAAGAAACAAACAAAAAGGCCAAGAAGGACCTGTTGCTCTGGGTTATATGGCCACAGAGAGTGAGGACCCTATAAAACCTACCCCCTTACCACATGGTTGGTCTCATCAGACATGAGAAGAGTCATTTCCCTTCCCCAGATGTAAATGTAGCAAAGAGATGACCAGTACTGAAGTAGGCCCTTTTGAAGACAGTTCCAGCTATAAAGCCAGTGGAAAAAGTCTCCTCCCAACAGGTAATAAGCTAACAGGAATCAGTTATAGAACATTCCCCAATCTCTCCAAACCACTTCCGTTACATATTATCGTGATTGTTTTAGAGGCAGTTCCTCACGTAAAGGTTCCATCTTAGCAAACTGATATAGTCAGCACATGTACTGTACCCTCATTACAGTTGCAATCAAATAAAACTCAAGACAAAGTTAATTACATCTTTTACAGTTGGCATAAACATTTGCTGCATTGTCACTGGCACAAAACTGTTCTCTCCCCTCAGATGACAGACTCTTTTACTGCTTGTCTAATGATAGAGAAAAGGGGAAAGATATTTTCTCTAGTCTCAGAATAGATTTCACTCCCATACCCCAACAGGAGATTATAGAATAGTTAACTCTATATATGCATGGCCTACCCACCTTTCTGAATAGTATTCTACAAAACAGAAAGGTGCTTCAGATATCTCCTTAGTTAGAAATTGCAAAACTAAAATATGGACTTTTTTGTATATAAACAATTTATCAGAGATTCATTAATTTTAGGCATACAAGTATTATCCCTTATAAATACTGTAATCTCTCTGAGGTCACGGACTGTTCATTTTTGTCTTCTTATCCCCAGTGCCTGGCACATAGGTGCTTAATGAATGCTTGTTGATTTGATTATGAAGATGTAGCTAGGTTAAAAAAAAAAAGGAAGAGAGGTGGCAGGTTGGATAGAGTTGGACTTGGAGTCAGGAAGACCTGAGTTCAAATCCTGGGTTAGATACTTTCTAGCTGTGTGACTGTGAATAACATTTCTCAGTCTCAGTTTCCTTTTCTCTAAAATGGAGATAATAATATCACTATCTTAAAGTGATATATATGTCAGATACAAAAATACATATATATATAAAGTGACATAAATATCAGCTCTTATTGATTAATAAATCCTAAAATGATAAAGAGTCAATTTTCAAATCTGATTATATACTATTTTCTATCACTACAAAAATGTAATTTTGTGTTCTCATACCCTTAGTCTTCATTTTAGGGTTTAAAATAATGAAACTATTTTTCTGCCAAATATTTTAATTTGCTTTTTTATTTAAAAAGTATATTTATTTAATTTTATTAAAATTAATTTGTTAAAATGAACTTTATTAAAATTAAATTTAGTTTTATTTAAAATTTATTTAAATAAAACACCACAGCAATATTTAAATAATTTGAGTTTAAATTTCTGTTCAAGAAGAGACAATACTGTAGGAGGGCCTCCTGCACTGAATAGAAGGTTGGTTTCGATGTTTAGATGACTGTAAAGGTCCTTTCCAGTATAAAGATACTGTGATTTTTGAACCCCTGAGAAGACAGGCTTTTGTTTTTATTTTCTTGACTCCTTTTCTATTTCCCTTTATCCCATCAGATTCATAGAATCTTGGAGCTAAAAAGGGCATCTAGTCCAATCCCTGCCTGAAGTATGAATCTCCTCTGCCCTCTCACACCATTGTCCAGTCACAGCCTCCAGAGATGAGCACCTGAGTACCATACCTGAAAACAAGAGATATGGAGGTCAAACCCAGCCTTCATTACACTGAGGAGAGACCATAGGAAATCCCCAATTGAGTCAATTTTGCATTCCCTTCTCAAGTCCTCAAAACACTAAGGGACCTTTGCTGGCTTCCTGAAAATCTGGGGTCTGCCATAACAATTTGCTTAATTCCTAACAAAAAGTCCAAGAATATTTTCTCATTCTCTCAACATCCTCCTTTCTGCCTGTTCCCCCTACCTCCTGCCAAATCAGACTTACTTTCGAACCAGAATATGGACACTGCTAAGAATTAGACAAGTTGTGCAAATTTTCTTCTGAAGCCTCAGGTGAGTAAACATCATACTCACACTTATTCTTAGGCTAGGCCTGACTCAGGCCAATCCAGTGATTTAGGCTCAGGGTTAGAATGCAATGATGGACTTCTGCATCATAAAATTCAATAAAAAACAATTTTGCTGGTGACAAAGGACAAAAAGGACACATTTATATTAGTCTCAAGGACTTAATTGGGGAATTGAAAGGTTAAGTCACTTGTCATTTCTTTTCTTAAAAATCCTCAGTAGCTCCCTGTTGACTAGGGAGTGATTGCTTCCACTTGCCGTTCAAAATTTTCAATAATCTAGTTTCACCATAATTTTCCAGTCTTATCTCACATTACTACCCTCTGTGTATTCTGTGCTATGGCTAAACCCAACTGTTCTTCATTTCCTAAACACATCTTCTGATTTTCTCCAAGTTTTTTTCTCACAATTTCCTGTTCCTATAAGGTCTTTTCTTTCCCTCTTTCCCTACTGAATTTTTACCTATCCATTAAAATCCAATTTAAATGCTACCTCCTCAATGAAGCCTTCCTTGATTTCCCTTGTCAGTAAAGCTCTTCCCACTCAAATTTTACATAGCATGTTGTTTTGTACCTCTCTAATGTGCTTATTACTCAATATTGTATATTATAGTTATCTGTGAATATCTCATCCCATTTGTGGATTGTAAGCTCCATGAAGACAATGCAAAATTTTATCTAAATTTTGTATTTACCTCAGTGTCTAGCTCTGTGTTCTGCATAGGTGCTTAATAAGTATTTGGCGAATGAATAGAAGAAAGATAAAGAAGAAAAGGAAGAGGAATTTAAATTTTATTTTATTCTGAATTTAACAAACCCAAAGTATAATCAACATTAGCGTATATAAGGAATATAAAAAGAGGGTTATACATGAAACTATGAATCCCTATTATATGTATAGCTTACTTTTCCTTTTAAGCTTATAATATAGTCAATATTTAACTTTCAAAGCTGTCCATCTTATCTATCTTTCTGCCCTTTCTGTTCTCTTCTGTGCAATTCTTAAAAAAAATGCTTCAATGACCCTTGTTTCTTTTTTTTTAAGGTAATTTTATTGCTAGTCCTCTTCCCCCAACCAAATCTTCCAACCCACAAAAATTGAAAATAAAACAGAAACAAAATTTGTGTAACAAATGAGCATAGTCAAGCAAAACAAATTGCTAGATTATCCGTAACTAAAAATGTATGTCTTATTTGGCATCTTGAGTCAATCACCTCTCTGTCAGGAATTGGCTATCATCCTTTCTCATCAGTCCTCTTGAATTAAGGCTGGTTATTCATTGCATGGAATAAGTTTTCTTATAGTGCAATAATATTCATTACATTCGTATACCACGACTTGTTCAGCCATTCTCCAGTTGATGAGAATTAGTTTCCAGTTCTTTGCCATAACAAAAAGACCTGCTCTAACATTCTTGTATATATGGGTTCCTTGTCTCTCACTTTGATATCATGGGGGTAAGGAAGAGGAGCTTCACCTGTCACAGTGAGCTAGCTAGTTCTTTATACAGGAAGAGATCCAGGATTACAGGTTGTGTGAATCAAACAGGTCAATCAGTTTTTACATGGGCACAATTTAGTGAGAACCATATTTACATTGCTAGAGAACTTAGATTATAAATTCATTAAAGGCAGGGTGTTGTGATGGTAGGAATGTTTTGTGCAGTTTCTTACACATTGTAAGCTATCAATGCATATTAAAGTAAAAAACAAAACAAAACAAAACCTGGGTCTAATGCAGTTAGGCTTCATAGGCCAAAAAGAATATGAGTAGGTACTAGAAAAAAAATGAGAACTGAAGTATCAAGCAAGAGAAAATTTTTACAATGACCCTACTAATCCTTTCTTTTTCCATACCAAATACAAATATTTGATTATTTGAATCAAAACAACTTTTGCAAAGATCCTCAACAAAAAGATCGATGTAGAAGCTCTGGGCCTGATCTTTTTAGGTGTTGATCACCTACTTTCTCTTTAGAGAGTCAGAACTTAAAACTATTAAAAGAATTAATGGACTCCCAGTTTTGGAAACTGATAATTACTCCTTGTACCCCAGTGTAACTCAACTACATCTTGAGAAAGGTAGGGGAATTTTAAGGGGCATATTTGCTATTGCTAATCTTATTGTGAGAGCAAAAGAACTCACCACTATTTATTTTAGAGCACTTTCCTCCAACATCATGTTGAAACAATAACTCCATTGGAGTTATAAAGCAATTTACAGAGGCATTAAGATTAGTGGACCTCTGAAGACAGTGTCAATCAAGGCATAGCCACTTTGAAATCTGCTGCTCTTAAATCCTAGTGAAGGTTGAACCCTTCTAGTTAACTCTTAGATCACTGATTAACAATGTCTAGTGAATGTATTATGCCTTCCTGATTGCTACATCATGAAAATAATACTCACTTCATTGGGCAATGTTCCTGGTCAGTAGAAGTCCCTTTCAGTTGCAAAATTTTGATTTGCTAAGGTTAGGTAAACAACATTTTTTTGGGTAGTAAAGGTCTCTTGTTTGATGGTTTTTTCATGAGGGATTTAGTGGATGTTTGAAGGTGCATGCCTGAGAGTATATAGCATGTCAAATGTCAGGAAAGAAGTCCTTTGGGGAAACTAGGAAAAAGTAAAAAGAGAGCTGACAAATTCTAAATAGCTAAGGAAAAATCCCTGCCCCTTCAAACAAGGTTGAGAGAACATTTTGAGCTTTTATTGATGTAGCTGAAAAAAGTACTGGGAGTTGGGGTATGTGGGTACTAGTCCTGATGCTGTCTTGGGCAAATCACTTCATTCCTCCGGGCCTGAGTTTGTTTATCTTTAAAATGAGTGATCCTAATTATCACTACCATCTTAGATTCTCCAAAATGCTCCCAAATATCAATGAGGGATCCAAGGAATAACTAATAATATGTATTTAATGTGCAAAAAAGCACAGGAAATTGGTACACCATGGTAGTTAACAGGAGCCATATTTGTTCTTAAAAAGGACTGTGTAGGAATAGCTGTTGACCACTGTATGATTTTAATTAGGCTTGTTTTTCCAATGAGTGTTTCATCCTCCTATCAAAATCTATACATTCAGGTAGGTAATGTACTAACTAAAAACCCAGGAAGAATAAATCACGTATATTTCAAGGATCCCAAGACCGTAGCCAACTCACTGCACAATGCCGTTTTACGTTTTGTCCAATCAGTGTTATTTGAAACCAATACTTCTGTTACAGAATAAGAAAATTCATAGTACCGTATCTTCTCAAAGGAAGAGAAAACAGACCTTGTAAAAGGCATTTAATGGGCACTTCAATTCACTTCAAAAGATACTTATTAAACATTTACTCTCCAGTGTGTCCCGGGAATACAAAAATAGATACAAGATAAACCTTGTGTCAGGAAGCTTTCCATATAATAAGGGGACAAATACATGTACATAACCAACTAGAATACAAGAGAAAATGATATAAATGCAAAGAAAGGGTCCAAAGTGTTATGAAAAGTATGAGTAGGGAGGGATTTTATTTTGGAGGGTATTGGTAAAGAGAGATGGATCACACCAATTTTTATTTTTCCTATAATCTCACATGCATTTTTCTCTCTGGGATTAAGTCTCATTCAATATAGATAGTTTTCCATATATCAAGATGTAGGAAGGGATTCAAAGACTCCTCTGTTTGCCAGATCACATCTGGAGCCTTTCAACCATTTCTGGGCTCCATAATTTAACAAGAACATTGACAAGCTGGAATTCATCCATAGCAGTATAGTTAGGATGGTGGATGTCTAGAAACCATGGCATATGAAGAATGGGTGAAGGATCTGGGGACGATGCGACTAAACTAGTCTAATCAGAGATATGATAATTGACTTCTAATATTTGAAGGATTGTTACATAGACAAGAGATTAGACTGGTTCTGTATTGCCTAATAGGGCAGAACAATCACTAATGCTGAGAAGTTACAGTCTAGTTGGTTTTGGTTCAATATGAGAAGCATTTAACATTGGAATAAGGTGTTTCATGAGGTAGGGAACTCTTTGCTATTGAGCTATTCAAATGGAAGGTAGAAAACATTTCTCTTTTGCCTTTGGAGATGTAATTATGGTTTCTCTCCTTCATTGAAATTGTACCTACCTTACATCACTTGAATAACATTTTCCCAGGAAAAAATGGACTTGGAGTTCACAATTCACTTCCCTAACTACTTAAATTTGTTCAAAGTGAGATACACTTCAAAAGAATAACTACATACTGCCTCTAAAATAAAACTATATTCTACTCAATTTCTCTAAAAAGGGGGTAGTCACAGAATAAATACATAGATAAATAAACCACAATTGTGTTTCTCAGTACAATGCAGACGCAACACAATGTATTGTCATCAAAGTGGATATATTTAGATTTCACTCCCACAGAAATGTAGCATGGAAAGTGCTTTATAACTCTTAAAGGGCTGCATAAATGTATTATTCTTCTGGAAAGAATCTGTGTTCCAGGGCAGGCAGAACACAGAACCTGAAGTCAGAAGATATGTGTTTGAATTTGGCCTCAGATGGTACTAGCTATGTGATCATAGACCAGATATTTTTCAACTCCTGAGTTTTAGGCAAAATGGAGATTTGCCCTCCTTTCCTTTCTGGATTACTATGTTGAAAAGTGTCTATATTACCCTGTTCACTCAACCTCTCAGGGCAGAACTCTAACCCCTAGATAAAAGAGTAAATTTAGACTCACTATAAGGAAAAATTTCCAAACAACTGGGCTCTCCCCAAATGGAATCTATTGCTTTGGGAGATTCCCCAATGCTAAAAGTCTTTGATCAAAGGTTATTGATGCCATGGAAAGAATTCATGTTTGGGGTGTGGGTGGGCTAAGATTGGCCTGTCCTCTGAGGCCATAGGTCTAGCTCTGGGATTCTAAGGGATCATTTATGAGATCAGGCCAGCTGGGGGCAGTAAATTAAAATTCTGTCTCCATAAGCCAAAATTTCAGTGATCTCCATTAGTTTATTCATTGCGAATTATAGACAAGAGCTAGACATAAAGTACAGCTCTTCTCTCACCTTATCTGATCTCTCTTGTAATGGAGGGATAATTTTAGAAGTCCTTATAATTTATGGCCTTGAGTACTACTACAATTGTTTTTGTATTTAAGGCATACAGGGAGGATGTTGTGGTGTTCTTTCTCTGATTTTACTGAGCTGTACTTGTAGAGGTCATTTTATGATACTGAGGTGCCATGGAAAAATGCATTTGCTTGAAATAGTGGAATATTTTCTACCAGTTGCTAAGTGCTGTAATGGCTAGAGTGCTGAGCCTGGAGTCAGGAAGACTTGAGTTCAAATCATGCCTGAGATATTTATTAGCTATGTTTTTGTTATCGTTTAATCATTTTCAGGTGTGTCAGACTTTTCATGACCCTTTTTGGGGTTTTCTTGGCAAAGAAACTGGAGTAGTTTGTCATTTCCTTCACCAGTTCATTTTTACAGTTGAGGAAACTGAAGCAAACAGGGTTAAGTGACTTGCCTAGGGTCACACATCCAGAGGCTGGATTTCAACTCAAATCTTCCTGACTCCTGATTCAACACTCTATCCACTGTGCCATAGCTGCCCATCAGCCATATGACCCTAGATTCAATTTCTCTCAGCCTGAGTTTCCTGACCTGTAAACTGATAATACTAGCACCTACCTCACAGGGTTATTATGAGATTAAATGAGTTAATACATGTAATAGTGCTTTGCAAACCTTAAAGTGTCATATAATTCTCTAATATCCTAATTAGGCTTAAGCCCTTTAGTCACTAATATTTAGGGGGCTGTTATCTATACAGAAAACAAAAGGCTTGAATGATTCATCTAGATAACTGATAAGCTTAGAAAGTCAAGTCAACAAGAATTTATTAAACACCTACTATGTGCCAAGCCCCAAGTGCCTAGGACACAAAGAAAAGCAAACAAAACAGAACAAAAAACAAGTTATTTTGATTATTCAGCACCCCCCCGAAACCATTTTGCCTCAATAGCAAGGACCTTAATTACTCTTTACCAGAATGAATTTAACTTCATTTTCAGAAAGACATTTATAAAGGAGGGAAACACCAAAAATGGGCTGGTTCAGGAGTCAGAGGACCTGGATTCAAATCCCTGCTTCGTCTCTTGGTACCTGTGTGATCTTGGAAAAATCATTTTACTTCTCTGGGTCTAAATTTCCTTATCTATAAAATGAAGGGGTTGGGCTAGATGACCTCTAAGGTCTCTCAGATTTCCATTGATGATGATGATGATGATAAGGTGCCTATGATTTGCATAGCACTGTGTTACCTGCTGGGACATAGTCCCTACCCTCAGGGAGGTTACTTTTTTAAAAATTAATTAATTAATTTATTTTTAGTTTTCAACATTCACTTCCATAAGATTTTGAGTTTTAAATTTTCTCCCCCTTCTCTCCTCCTCACTCGCTAAGACAGTGTGCAATCTGATATAGGCTCTACTTACACATTCGTATTAAGCATGTTTTCACATTAATCATGGTGTAAGGAAGAACTAGAACTGATGGGAGGAACCATGAGAAAGAAGAAACAAAACAAAACAATAAAAGAAAAGGAGAGCAAACAGTATGCTTCCATCTGCATTCAGACTCCATGGTTCTTTCTCTAGATGTGGATAGCATTTTCCGTAATGAGTCTTTTGGAGTTGTCTAAGATCCTTGAATTGCTGAGAAGAGCTAAGTCTATCAAACTTAGTCACCACATAATGTAGCTGTTACTGTGTACAATGTTCTCTTGGTTCTGCTCATTTCAAGGTTACATCTTAATAGGAGGCTATGCCACATACATACATTACAAGTAATATATCTAATATATGATAAATGATAGATGGTAGATGATAAGTGCATAAGAGATATAGGATACATAAGTTGGAATTTCTATATTATGTCTGTCCGGGAGAACATCATTAACGACTGGGAGAATCAAGAAAGATTGCATATATATAACTTGTGAGCTTGGCCTAAAAGGATGGAGAGGAATTCCTTAGGTGGAAATGAAGAGTGTAGGACATTTCAGGCATAAGAAACAATATGAATAAAGGTACATATTCCATTCAGGATAATTCCATTCAATAAACATGTATTAAGCACCTACTATGTACAGGCATTGTGCTAAATGCTGGGTATACAAAGTAGAAAAAGAGTCCCTGCTCTCAAGGAGCTTACAATCTAAAAGGGGAAGACAATACCCAAAAGGAAGCTGAGAAGGGGTGAGGTACTGAAGGAGAGGGGGAGGGCTCCATGTTAGTAGAGTTGAAACCAAGCAGAGCTGCTGACAGAAATTATCTGGAAACTTTTGAGCCCTCTATAAAGGAAGGCTTTGGGAAGAGTTTATTGCTCTGCCCTCCAATCCTCCAGTTAGAGGGGAAAGCATCCTGAGGGTGCTAAAAAAGCGTTGAGTATCAAAGCTGAGTCAGTCTGCATGGTGATGAGATTTCAAATGATAAGCTTCTCCTGGGAGAGGCATGATGTTCCAGAGAGAAGACCAAGTGGAGGCACTGGTGGAAAATGAAGGCCAAGAAGAACAATTTTGTTTGAGCTTCATGCCTATCAAGCAGAGGAGAGAAATAAGCTAGAAAGGCAGAGTGGTCCCAGACTGTTAAGGACTTTGAATGTCAGGCTAAGGAGTTTGCAAAGAGAAATTAAAGGAGAAATAGGAGAGTATATTCCAGGAGGGGGCAGTCTACATGTTGCAAAATTATCAAGGCAGATGAGGATTAAACGAAAGGACATTGGATTAGATAATACCAAAGTCTTTGGTGACCTTTGGGAAAGCAGTTTAGGAGAGTGGTATGGACAGAAGTAAGATTACAAGGACATAAGGACTGAGGGAGTGGTGGGGAAGTAGGAACACTGGGTGTAGGCAATCCTTTCAAGAAGTTTGGTGATGAAAGAGAGGGAAGCAAGAAGATGGTTGCTGGATGAGATAGTAGGGTTGAGGAAATACTTGTTTTTAGAACTAAAGAACTGAAATATTTATAGATCAGATGGGAAGGAGCCAACGTAGAGAGAGAAATCGGAGATGCATGGAAGAGAAGAGTATTTGATGTAGTAAAGACTTAGAGAAAATAGGGGTGGAGTTCAAAGTCACATGTAGAGGTATTGTTAAGGTGTAGGAATACCTTATCCTTGGAGACAAAATGAAGAAGAAAGAATGAATGAAGATATTGAGAAGTTTTAGCTAGAAAGTTAAAAAATCTTGTTTACAAAGCTCTTGGTAGATGACCTTGAACTTCTTGGTAAAGTCTAGGTGGGTTACAGTGACTAGGGAGAGGTGGGGATAGGGTTGAGGCCTCAAGGAGGGATAGAAAGGTTTTAAACAATTACTGTGAAGAGTAAGATAGTTAATTGAACTGTTTCACTAGAGGCAGATAAATGGTACAATGGATAGAGCCCTGGACCTGCAGTAAGGTAGAATTGAATTAAAACCTGGCTTTGGACACTTACTGGCTGAATGACCCTGGATAGTTACTTAACTTCTGTTTGCCTCAGTTATCTCATCTGTAAAATGGGGATAATAATAGCACCTACCTTGCAGGGCTGTTGTGAAGACAAAATGAAATATTTCTAAAGTGCTTTGCAAACCTAAAAGTGCTATATAAATACTATTATTTTTACAAATATTCTTATTAATCAATTCATGTAAAATAGCTTGCTGAGCAATAGTGAGGGTTTGGTTGTGGTTTTTTGGGGTGCATGTGTGAAATTTGGACCAGACCTATGATCTCATTGGTGTAGGGGACTTTTGGTAGGGGTCTTCCTTTACCCATGCAAGTCTGCAACTTCTTTCTCCAGCTTAGTTTTAGACAGTCTGTAGGCATCAGAGAGAAGACTTGAATCTTGATCCAGTGTCAGCTCTTTATTGAATACTCCAGGTTGCCTCTCCCAGATTAATTTATGTATCATAAATTTATAATATGTAATGTTAGCCAGGAAATAAGAACAGAGAAATGGTATGGATTGGGTTACCCAGGGCTGAGGATTAACAAATTTGAAGGCCACGCAGTGAAAGATTCCAGGATAATGACTAATGAATCTTTGAAGTGGCTAACGAGGGGAATGAGTATAGAGACAAGGGGAAACCAGGGTGGAGACATTAGGTTGGAAAGCAAAGAATTAGAAGTCACTATGAAGATGAAGATTAGAAAGGTGAAAAATTAGGAGCTTATGGTTGGAGCACGTTATTCTGAAGTTCAGGATCTCAGAGATGGTACTGTTCTCTGTGATGATGAAATATGAGGTACAACCATAATATTTTATTGCTATAGCTGGAAGGAATTTTCAGAATCACACATTTCAGTTCCTTCCTTTTATATGTGAGGAAACTGGAGCTCAGAGAGATTATGTCAATTGCCCAAGGTCACAAATGTAAAAAGCATTAGAGCTAGGATTTGCACCCAGGTCTTCTGACTCCAGTTCCAATATTCTTTCTACTTTCCTACCTCCAGAGGTCATTGTAGTTAAAGAGGTTGAAAAACTATAAGGTGAGACTGTTAGAAAGGTCATAAGTATTAATACTGACATCACTGAGGCTGATGTCAAGAGATAGATTAAAAAGGGAGACTTTGAGCTAATAAGATGCTAAAGTAACTGAAATTACAGAGGGTCTTCAGGTCATCACCAAATAAGTTGATACAATTAGGTTGAATGGATTTCTTTAAAAAATATTTTTAATTCAATTTTTATTTTATTTTGAGTTCCGAATTCTCTCCCTTTCTCTGTACCCCATCCATTGAAAAGGCAAGAAGAGCAACACCCATTATAAATATATATAATTATGCAAAAGAAATTTTAGCATTAGCCATGTTCCTCTACTCCCAAAAAATAACAAGAGAAAGAAAGAGGAAAAAATATGCCTCTGTACTCTGAGTCCATCGGTTCTCTATCTGCAAGTGGACAACATGTTTTGTAATGAGTCCTTTGAAATTGTGGTTGGTCATTGTGTTGATCAGAGTTACTAGTCTTTCAGAGTTAATTATCTTTACAATGTTGCTGTTATTATATAAATTGGTCTTCTGATTCTGCTCACTTTACTTTGTATCAGTTCATACAGGTCTTCCCAGGTTTCTCTAAAATTATCCCCTTCATTTCTTTCTTTTTAAATTTAATTTTATTTTCAGTTCCAAATTCTCTCCCTCCTTCCACCTATTGAGAAGGCAAAGAAATATAATACCCATTAACACATATGAAGTCATGCAAAACATATCTGTGCATTAGCCATATTCTGAAAACACAAAAAAATTAGAAAAAGAAAGAGAAAAAATATGATTCTATCTGCATACTGAGTCTATCATTTCTTGAGGTAGATAACATTTTTTTTATCATGAGTCCTTTGGAATTGTGGTAGATCATTGTATTGATCAGGGTTACTAAGTCTTTCACCATTGATTATCTTTGCAATATTGTTGCTTCTCTATAAATTGTTCTTCTGGTTCTGCTCACTTTACTTTGCATCAGTTCCTATATGTCTTACAAGGTTTTTCTGAAACCATCCATTTCATCATTTCCTACAGCACAATCATATACTACACCTTGTTTAGCCATTCCCCAATTGATGGGCATCCCCTCAGATTCTAATTCTTTACCATTACAAAAACTGCTATGAATATTTGTTGTACCTGTAAAACCTTTTTCTCTTTCATTGATCTCTTTGGAGCATAGACCTAGTAGCAGTATTGCATGGGCCAAAGGGTATGCACAGTTTAATAGATTTTAGAGTATAGTTCCAAATTGCTTTCTGAGATGGTTAGACTAGTTCACAGCTCCTCCAACAGTGCATTAGTGTACCTATGTTTCCTACATCTCCTCCAGTGCTTGTCATTTGATTAAATACATTTCTAAGAAGAAAAGGCCATTGAAGGATGTTGACAGAAGGGAATGGCCTGGGAACAGCAGAGGGGAGTAAAGAGAATACCAAAAGCTCCTCTCAACATTAAGAGTTGAGAAAACAGTGACCACACTATTGAAGAGGGTTTTAAGGGATGCAGTTTCAGTTAAAATTAAGGCAGTCCAGGTTTCAGTTAAAGTTAGGAGAGGGGAGGTGTGTTTAAGGAAGACTGTTCAGAATAGGAGTCTCTAAAGTACATTTAAAGAGAGGTTAGAGGGGGACAATTAGGACTGGAGTGGGCCTAAGAAGAAGTATGGCTGGTCTTAATGAGCAGAAGAGTTCAGGAGAAGGATCTGATCATATCATCCCCTTACTCATCAAATGCAATGGCTTTCTAAATTAAATCATGATCCTCTAGAATCAAATATAAAAGCTTCTCTTTGACATTTAAAGTCCTTTACAATCTGACAATTTCCTACCTTCCTACTCTTCTTATACTTTATTCTTCTCCACACAGTTTATGAACTATTTGGTTTAACTACAATTCCTTGAACTAGACATTCCATTTCCCCCCTCCATGCCTTTGCATTTCCTGTTCGTCATACCTAGATTGCTCGGCACCCTCACCTCTGCCTCTTAGGTTCCATGGTTTCCTTCAACTCAGCTCAAATTTCACCTTCTTCTGGAGGCCTTCCCCAGGCCCCCCCTCCTGACCTCCCCCAGCTGATCCTACCCTTCTGAGATGTCCTTCTGTCTATTCTGTTTGTATTTTATATGTAGCTAGTTATTGACATGCTCTCTTCCCCAGGAGAATGTAAGCTCCTTGAAGGCAGGGACTATTTTTTGCCTGTCTTTGTATCCCTAGAGCTCAGGGCAATGCTTGGCACATAGTAAGTGCTTTATAATCCTTGTTGACTGACTGTACCTTATTCACTAAGGAAAATGCATTGGTGTTAAATGTATTAAATAACACCACATGTATCATAGTTTTTGCTCGTACTATGAGACTTTAATATCTTTTAAGAAAGTTTCCTTAGCACAGTTCCTGACTGACATAGCAAGGTCCCAAAAAATGCTTGTTGACTGACTGACTGAGATAGTCTGCATCTAACTAACTAATCAACAAACATTTATTAAGTAGCTACTGTGGGCTAAGCACTATAGTGGGCAATGGGGCTACAAAGACAAAAATGACAAAGCGCCTCTCTTCAAGTAGTGTAGGGAGTTTAACGGGATGGCAGGGATTGGGGAACCTGTATGATGGAAGCAGAGTAGACAAGTGTGGCATGATGGCAATATGTGAGAAGGATTATGGTATTTGGGGTGTTGTCTCAACTTCAAAATTGCTCTACCAGTATGGATGTAAGCTTTAGGTCTATGATCGAAAGCAGCAGTATTCTAGCAATAATTGCCCTCCTGTTAGCATGGTTACAGAGGTACTGCCAGGCAAGATTGGCACTTAACACACACTGTAACAACTGTCTACAGACCATGGCACTTTGAGTGTGTACATCTCACTTAATTACAACAACAGAACCTGGGTATTGATCCTTTATGGAATCAGCCCATTTGTACCTTGACTGTATGCCAGGAGTTCATATTCCCTGTGTTTCCCTGATTGGACACTTGGATTTGCCCTGCCCCCCAGCCTTCCCAGCCCTGATAGATCTCCAGAGATAGCTTGGCTTCTAGGATGGCACCTCTTGTCTCTTGATCTGTTGATTGTCCCCTCAACATCCCTGCAGCAGTGGGCAGCTATTACCCAGTGGTTTTCAAGGGTAAGGTTCATTCTCCCTGTGTTGTACCTATGATATAAAGAACATTGTCTCTGGAGTTGGAGATCCTGAGTTCAAATTCTGTCTCTGATGCTTCCTACTTGTGTGATCTTAGGCAAATCATTTAACCTCTTGGAGCCTCAGTTTCCTTACCTGTAAAATGAGACATGATCTTTACATGTTTTATAATGTCTCTTTCTGCTCCAAATCCTATGATCCTAAGTAATACATTAAGCTTCTTTCTGTTCATCTCACATGCTTCCATCTACCTATTTTCTTCTCTTTAAGGGCCAGAGGCTAAGGATCTGTAGCTTAGGAGTTCACAAGGGATTGTAACAAAGAAATGAGGAACTTTTCTTTTTAAAACTGAGTAAAAATGGAAATGGCTCCTAATAGTCTATAACTCAAAATTCTCAAAGTTGAGGTAAAACTAACCTGTCAGTTGACTCTGGAGACATTTTTAGTTACCAAGGTCTGTTTGCAGGTGAGAAACAACCCAACCTTGCCCTGGGTCCTTTTCTTTGCAGGTGGCCCCTTGCCAAAGCGCCAGCCTTCTTCCTATCAGGTGGGATGAGTGGCGATAAAGTTTGGAGGTCATGGTCATGAGTAGCTTCTGCAGGATCTAGCTGAGAGAATGCCAGCATTAGCTATTGTTTGTTTTTCATTATTGACACAGAGGTGAGATGCCTCATCACCAGCTCCATACAGAAAGTGCCATTTCCTTACTCCTGGGCAGGCAAATATTTACTGGCTTTGTGGACTTCCAGGTCTATCAGCTCTAAGGAGGCAAACAGTGTAATATAGTATAGCAGAGTCAATCCGGGGTCAAAGCCTAAGTGGAGTGTATATCATTACTGCCATCACTCTGGCTGCTGGTGTGGATACTGCTGCAGAAAACAAGAGAGAGAGGGAAAGAGAGAGAGAGAGAGAGAGAGAGAGAGAGAGAGAGAGAGAGAAGGAGAAGAAGAAGAAGAAGAAGAAGAAGAAGAAGAAGAAGAAGGAGAAGGAGAAGAAGAAAAAGAAGGAGGAGGAGAAGGAAAGAGAAGAGGAGAGGAGAGGAAGAGAGAATGGAAAGAGAGAGAAGAAGAGAAGAGAGAAGACAGAAAAAAGGAGAGAAGAAAGGGAGAGAAAGTGAAGGAGAGAGAGGAGGGAGAAAAAGTAAAAGAGAGAAAAGAGTGAAAGGGAGAGAGAAGGAGGGAGAGTGAAAGAGAGAGAGGAGGAAGAGGGAGGAGAGTGGGAGAGAGTTTATTTACTCTTTAAGGACCTCATTTTCACCAGATCTAATTGTCATTGTGTCTCATGGCTCATTTGTCCCAAATCCACCTTGTTTTCACATATTAGAATGAACCCTGTTTCAAAAGGTCTAAGAATGTTCTAAGAAATATGGTCAAAGAAATGGTCTATGAAATAAGAGAAGGAAGGAAAGAAAATGTCCTTTTTTTTTTTCTTAATAAGAGGAAGCATAGGAGCACAGGAAAAGTGAAACAAAGAAATTGAAAGTGCTGGGGTGAAGAAAAATCCATCTGGTATCTCTCTGAGTGACACAAGAAATTACCTTGGAGGATGCCCTGGGGTATGAGTATCAAACACTTACTTGTGGTTCTAGAGTCCAGAGATTGGGATTCAGATCTTATCTCTGACATTTTTACTCCCTGTGTGACCTTATGGAAGTCATTTAACTTCTCTAGATCTCAGTTTCCTCATCTGTAAAACCAGGGGGTTGTCCTAGAGGGCCTCTGATGTCCCTTCCAGGTTTAAGTCTATGACCCTATGACCCTGTAGCGGTATAGAAGGGCAAATGAGATAGAATTAGAGACTTCACTTGGGGCTAGGAGGTTAATTCTACACGTACAGGTGTTCCTCTAGAAGGCAGGACCTTTGCCTGTCTGTCTCTCTATCTGTGTCCAGTTTCTTCATCCGTAGACTAAGGAGGGTTCCCAGAGCTCAGACTTTATATCGTGGATTTATAAAATTTGATTTAAAAATCCATTTTAATGAAGGGACATGATACAGAAGGGGTGACACTGTGGAATTTGAGGATTCTAAGAGGTTAGGCCCTATAAATTCCAGATGGATTCAGGAAAAAAGCAAGCAGTTATGATCTAGGTACCGAGCATACGGTGGTAGAAACTTCTAAGAACAGTAGTCCCAGGGCATGGGAAAGCCTCTGTGATATGGCAGAAGCACACTTATCTATTTAAACACACAAGGATGAATATACACTTAGTACCACTATGTACTCTAGATCTCTAAACACAGAAGGCTCCAGAATAATATTACTCAGTCCTTATCTTCCTCAATTCCCCCAAATCACAATAAGTGGCCCTTTAACACCATTCACCGGTTCTCATGTGTCATCATGCCTTGCTGGTTTGAATGGATCAGGTTTTTAAATTACTCTTGGACTATTTTGTTCCTAACATAGCTTGGCTTTCCAGCTTCCTATTTAAGCAAGTACTTACCTCAGTTATCTGAACACATTTGAATTTTTTTTAGTAAGACAAATTCAAAAGGTCATTAGGAGACTGCTTTTTCACAGACATCTGTTATTAGATTTCCTGCTCTCCTCCACCTCTGACTGGGATCTTCCTTGTCTCTTTTGCCTTCTATAATTGCAGAATATTTTCTTGTTACCTTTGGTGACTTTTGCAAGCTGCATTTCCTGTCACTTCCTTGGCTTTCTCTATCTTGTCTCTACGCTTTTGTCTCACTTTTCTATACTTTTCTTTACTTACCTGGCCTGATTTTCATTTTGGGTGACAATGACTTTTCAGATCTTTGGAGTTAGGCCGTGTAACTTTCAATCTTGACAAGAAGAAGATTTACTAATCACCTACTATGTTCAAGGCATAGTGCTAAGCACCTGGAATACAAGGAGAAAAATGAAAAACAGGTCTCTCTCCTCCAAGAGTTTACATTCTACTGGGAAAGACAACTTGTGAATTGATAAGTAAAGACAAAAAATTTGAAAAGAGAGAAAGCACTAACAATTACCAACTCTTGAAAACTTTCCAGGAGGAAGTGGCACCTGCATCTAAGGTTTAGTACCTAATGACGTTAAGGGACACATGCGGCCTTTATAGAGACTTGGATCCCTAACCTAACTCCCACACTGACAGATGAGACAAGTCCCTAAGCAAAGCTATATCTTCCTCTCAGGGTGCCCCTGAGACATCAGGGTGACAAGGCTCAAGCTCCCATTCTGGTGTATTCTCTGTAATATTAATCACCAGTTTCATTTAACCAATCAATATCAATTAGCTTTTACAAAGGGATATTTACTGATAAGATATAGAAAGAATAGAAATACAGACTTTTCTTCCCAACACTTGAAGGCACATTCTCTCATCTATAGACCACCTCAATCCCTGGGAAGAGTAGGCTCGAATTTGAAGTCGTGTCTACAAAACTTTCCCCACCAAGTTTACTAATGAATTAGGCACAGCCCATGGATGAGTCCTTCCCTTTTGTAGTGCCCTGCATCACGGTGGTGGCCTCAAACCACTGCTGAGTTGGATCCCAGTTCCTCCTCAGAGATGTGCTTGTTGGTGGACCATAAACTCTACCCTAGACCGGCTCCGAGACTTCTGATGGTTTGATTTTTCCACCCTTGGAAGCTGACAAGATTGAAGCCTAGTCTTATACTACTTCTCTCAAGAGAAGTTAAAAAGCAGAAATAACAGAGCCAGAAGCAATAGCAACACCATGTGCTCATTGGACACATCATAGCAGCCTGGATGATTACATAAAAGTCTGAGTGGATTTACTCTTCACTCATATCAGATCAGGCAGGAAAGAGAAAACACCTTGGCCCATTAGTGCCTTTTGAATGAATTCTCATCAGCCAGTCAAAAAGCTCCCCTGCTTCACATGTAGGGGCCTAGAAATAATCAGATTACCTGTGCATCCTCTGAATTGGGGACCTTTCCAATGCACTTCACCATATCTTTCCAGAAGCAGGATTCTCAGACTCCTCACTATGGACTGACAGCAGGCAGCGTGTGCTATGTATGTCCTGAGGATGGGGCTCCCAGTAGCTAGGCCCTGATTACCCAGAGGTGAGGAGGGGATGTATTCTAGGAATAGTGAATTACCTGTGCAAAGGAATCAAAGTGTGGGAAACCGTCAATCAATAATCATTTTTTTAAGTGCCTACTATATGCCAGGTACTGGGCTAAGGGCTGGTGATACAGAAAAAGACAAAAGACAAGCCCTGCCTTCAAAGAGCTTACTGTCTAATAGGTAGTCTAGTCTGGCTGGACAATAGAGTACATGAAGATTAATATAAAATAGTCCAGGAAAGTTCCTCTCCTTTCACCATTTTTCACCGAAGCGTTTAAAGATCAAGTTATCTTATTTCTTTATTTCTTAGGCTCTCTTCCATAAGAAGGAATGGAAGAATTGAATCCCAGAAACCCTGAATCAAAAGGGACCTTATTGGTCACGTAGTTCAATTCTTATGACTTTCGGTCATAATATAATTTGGTGTTATATTTCAGAGCTGAAGGGGACCTTGGAGCTCACTTAAGCCAATGTATATATAATACTGAAAAATATCTATCCAGTCCCACGATCTACCCTGATCTTCTATTTATCGTTACCAATTGCTTATTGGACATTTCAAAGTGGATATCCTGGAGACATCTCAAGTTCAAAAATTCCAAAATTGAACTCGTTATCTTTCCTCCAAAACCCTCCTCTCTGCCAAACTTCCTTATTTCTGCTGAAGGCACCACCACCCTATCAGTTGCCCAGACTTATAACTTTGGCATGGTAACCTCCTCACACTCCCTCACCCCACAAATCCAATTAGTTGTCAAATCTTGCCGTTTCTACCTTCATGACTTCTCTTACATCTGGCGCCTTCTGTCCTCTAACCAAACAATCACAGTAGTTCAGGCCGTGTTGCAATAGCCTCCTATTTGTTCTCCCTGCATTGAGCTCTCCCTGCTCCAATTCATCCTGCACACTGCTGGCCAAGAAATATTCCTTAGTCCCATCTCTGACCATGGGTCTCCCTTACTCAATCAACTCCTATGACTCTAGGGCTCCTCAGATAAAATAGAAACTTCTCTGTTTAGCTTTTAAAGCCTTATACAACCTGGACCTGACTTATATTTCCAGCCTCACTGGACACTACCCACCCCCCCCATTCCTTGTTCCAGCCAAGTTGGCCTCTTCTCTGTTTCTTACGTGTAACACTCTGTCATGGCCATCTCTGTACTTGTACACTAGGTGTGACCCATGTCTGAATGTACTCCCTTCTACCTTTCTTTCTTTAAGATGCAGCTCAAGCACATATTCCTCACGAAGATTTCCTGATTTTCTTAAGTGGCAGTGATTTTTCTCCCAAGCTACCATGTATTTAACTACTTTGTATATATTTGTACTTATTCATTCTTGTGATATATATATATATATGTACATATATGTGTATGTATGCCACATTTGTGGGCCTAATTGTCTCCTCTCTTAGAATATAAGCTTCTTGAGAGTAGGGATTGTTTCATCCTTTGCCCTTGTATCCCCAGACCCAAGCACAGTGAATGGCACACAGTTAGTTTCAATATGAATATATATTCATCTGAGGTACCTATCAGATTGTCTAATATGACAGAAAAGGAAAATGGTAAATGTTGGAGGAGATGTGTGAAAATTAAGACACTAATGAGCCACTGGTGGAGTTGTGAACTGATCCAGTCAATCTGGAGAGCAATTTGGAACTATGCCCAAAGGGCTATGAAACCGTGCAAACCCTTTGATCCAGCAATACCACTACTAGGTCTCTATCCTAAAGAGATAAAAAAAAGGAGAGGGGAAGAACCTATTTGTACAAAAATGTTTATAGCAGCTCTTTTTGTGGTGGCAAAGAACTAGAAATTTAGAGGCTGCCTATCAATTGGGGAATGGTTGAACAAGTTGTGGTATCCAAGTGTAGTGGAATATTATTGTGCTATAAGAAATGACAAGCAGGATGATTTCAGAAAAGCCTGGAAAGACTTACATGAATTGATGCAAAATGAAGGAGAATATGGTACATAGTAACAGCAATATTGTATGATGCTCAACTATGAATGACTTAGCTATTCTCTATAATACAGTAATCGAAGACAACTCCAAAGGTCTCATGGTGAAAAATACTATCTGCCTCCAGAGAAAGAACTGATGGAGTCTGAATACAGATCAAAGCATGCTATTTTTCACTGTGTGTTTCTTTTGGTCTCTTCACAACATGACTAAAATGGAAAAAAATAAATAAATGTTCATTGATTCATTGATTGATTGCCTGGGATGCAGAGAGATGAAGTGACTTGCTCTTGTCCTTGGTCCCAAAGACAGTGTGTGGCAGAACATAGGTCTTGAACATAGGTCTACCTGATTCTTCAGCTAGCTTTCTAATCTCTACAACATTCTGCTTTTCATGTTGAAATATATTCTTCTGAAGTTCAAAATTTATTATACTGCCTTCTCTCCTATCTTTAAGTTTGCTATCATTGAGTGGATATCAGTACTATAGAGGTTTCCATCCATTTAAAAATCTAATCCAGCATCTCCTTATTTTAAGAACCAATTCCACATAAGAGGAGGTTGGGCTTTATGGCCCCTGATGTCCCTTCTGACTCTAGGTTATGCCGTTATGATCCTAAAGCCATCTACTCAAATTCATTTCTTTATCTTTACTAAAAAGTTGGTTATTTGTGAACAACTTAGACTGAACAACTAAATTTGAAAGGTTAATAAAAGGCAGTAATTTCTGTACTGGGACACTCTGGTGCGCTGTGTCATATTTAGGACATTCGAGCGGGGTGTTTTTAGTTTTTATTTTTCATTGTTTGTCATCTGGTGAGAGTTTTAAGGGGAAAGTGTCAACATAAATTTGTAATTTCCTGGCTTCTGTAGATTTGAGTTATAATCCTGACATGACCAGAAAGGAAATCTTTAAAAATATTGAAGAGTGTTTTATTGTGGAAATGTCCCCAAACATTTTCATCCCATTTTCCCAGAGAAACCTGACAGCTTGGATGGAGGAGGTGGGTGGGAGAAGAACCAAATCCAATGCCATATCCTTGAACTCCTTTGTGTGTTTAGAACAATGTCTGGTTAAAATCAAACAATATTGCTGCTAAATAAGTCTAAAAAAATCCTCAGCTGATGCTCACGCTGGGTGAAACAGCCCTATGAAAATAGCACTTTGCATCAGGCCAAGCACGGTGTACCGAGTGAGAGGGTGCAGCCTGTGCAGTCCATCCTTTGGGACCAAAGCAAAGAAAGATGCAGTTATCTTTCCAATAACCCTGTCACCGGTTCGTTTCTCACTTGTGACTTTAAATAGCTCTCTCTGAGCTCAGGGTGAATACCACCACTGCGCTGAAGTGGAGGGAAAAAAAGGACAGGGTGGGGGCTGGGGGGCTGAGACTCATAAAGGAGAAGTCATGAAGTCTGGAACTCAGGCCAGATTTCCTCTGCAAGGTGAGGTGTGGCCTGCACTGTGTGGGGAACTGCCTGGGAGGGACACACACCCTCCCTCCAGACTGGAGGACCTAAGGACTGGCTGGCTGCCAAGCAGTCAGACGCCAGGCCCTGGGCTCTCAGCGCTGGGAGAGGTCGCTGGGCTGGGTTATACAATGGTATTATCTCAGGCCAACCGCTGCTGCAGAAACTCTCAATGCTTCCTGTCCTTGCAGCAGCAGCACAAACTGTCCGACTTCCAGCTCCTTTTCGGACACACTCACCAGCCCTTGGTCGCCAGACCTGCTATATAAATGTCTCAAGCCACTTCTTCCTTGGGAATTGCAGACACTGCAGCGCTGTGTGACCCATTGTATTGTTATCCCCTCCTGAAAAGACCAGCAGGGATCATGAGTCACATGGGGAAAGGGAGTCAACTCCCAGGACAATTTCTGTAATATAAGCAAAAGTTGACAGGGAAAAAAACCCCTACATACACACACAAACTTATTTTAAGTTGCATTAGCATCATGTACACCACTTGTCACTATTCATCACCTTCCTTTCCCACCCTCAAAAGCCTGGACTTTTTTAAATTAAAAAAAAAAAGGCAGGCAAGGTGGAGAATGAACCTGGAAATCCCTTTGTAGAATAGTGAGTGGCAGGGATGGAGAAATTTTCCTTTTTGATAGTCCAGCTATTTTCAATATATTTTAAAGCTGAATCTGGCTTTAAAAGCCTTGATGCTCTTACACATAAGCATAACATTGAAAATCTAGGTTGGATAAAGGAATGAGTTTGGGATTAAGAATTGGAAGGCCTATGTTTGAATCCTGGCTCCACTACTATCCTTTTGACTATAAGATCAAGATGTAGGATTGTGGATTTTGAGCTAGAAGATAACTTAGAGAACATATAGTCTGCAGATGGGATAATTGAGGCAAAGAAATGATGACTTGTTTGAGGTCATTCATCCAATTCAGTGGGTGGGGAGAAGGCTTTGTTCATTTTGGGGTTTTCAGTTTTGGGGGTGTCTCTAGAAGGTCTCAGTCACAGCTATTTTGCTCTCCTTTGCCTGTCAATTAAGAAAGGAGGATTATATCCTCAACAGCATAACTAAATAGGTGTCAAAAGAGTAAGTCACTGCTCTGCAAAAACAACCGAAGGGACACAAAACTGTCCTTCTAGTCTTAAGCTTCCTTCCTTCCTTTCTTCCTTCCTTCCTTTCTTTCTTTCTTTCTTTCTTCCTTCCTTCCTTCCTTCCTTCCTTCCTT